>NC_139327.1:40177500-40545000 GCF_056507025.1 Lutjanus erythropterus
TGTGGATAAAACCAGTTCACCTCAAGTTCATACTGGTTTAAACATGTTACAGCCAGATTAAACCAGTTTTAAAACTAATTAAAAACACTTAAAACTCATTTTAATTCAGTTAATCACTGGTTGAAACCATCCTGAGTTAATATTTAAAGAAAAGTTCACGTCTTTAGGATTTTAGGTAATTTTTTATTTGATTTCAATTTCCAAAATAATAACTTTGAAGGTCAGCAGGAAGCCAAAACTAAAAATCATGTCATGTGAAGTGTTTTAAGATGTTTGAAATAAATTTATTCATAATTTTTCTGACCTCAGTGATGCTCAGATAATCTCTGAAAGTCAAACCGGTCGAGAGGAGATTTTTACTGGGAGCTCAGAGACATTAAATTGGGACTTACTCTGCCTCCAGCTGGGCCACTGGACATTTATACTGGGCAGTACTAAACAGGCAGATGTCTGCATACTGACGCACTGCAGAGAGACGGAGAGAAGAAAGATTTAACATTTATAACCTCATATCAGGATAAAAAGTTAGCAGAGTCACGTCAGGTTTCCAAATGCAGTGAAAAATTTAACCGAGCATCCAGAAAATGGTCAAAATGAATGAATGTTTGTTTCCATCACAACAAGATAACATCATTAAGAGGTTACAGTCTCCTCATTGTTTCACACAAATCCGATGTGTTCAGCTCTTCACAGGAAGTGACGAGTGACGTTAAAGACAAGATTCATTGAGGTCATCATTTATTCACCAAGTCACTTTCTGTTTTTATCCATACAACCACTTTTACACCTCAAACAAAACTGTTTGTTTTGACCTTGTCTGTCCGTTCAGGCAGCCTGAGCATGAATGGTCCAGTTAGATTTTCAAAATAAAAGCTTAGACAGTAGCACTTTTTCACCACCAGGTGGATACAAAGAGCAACATGTGGATAAAAATCACACTTAATCAGGTTCTTCAGTCCACTCT
The DNA here is from genome assembly GCF_056507025.1 of Lutjanus erythropterus. NCBI lineage: Eukaryota > Metazoa > Chordata > Actinopteri > Lutjaniformes > Lutjanidae > Lutjanus > Lutjanus erythropterus. Next base: position 40,178,465 of record NC_139327.1, read on the forward strand.
GACTTCTACAAACTACATCTAACAGCATTAATACTTGTCAAGAGGTTTTAATGAGACACATTTAATCATTCTGTCTGTTGGAAAAGTAATCCACATTTATGTTTCTGATATTAAAGTCCATCAACAAGAGATGAGAGAAAAACGAAGACACAGAGAAAAGGAGATGGGCAGACAGACGTACCGGAGATCTTGACTCTCTTGACGGTCTTGGTCGAGTTGTTGGTGACGTGAACGTTGACGCTGATGGGCTCTCCGTGGTAATACAGCTACTCACAATGCATCATGGGGAAAAAAAAAGATATGTATTAGCATTGTTACAAGCAGGATGTGTTCATTTAAAACAGAACATCTGAGTTAATCTGAGGCTACATCCACACCACTACGTTTCAGTTATAAAATTTGTACGTTTTGCTACTTTTCCACCTCGAGTACACACTACTCTGGTGCTTTAGGACACTGATTTCAGTTTTAAAACTTCAGGGCTGTGATTCAGTCTGGATGGGCAGAAACAGAGACCTTTGATACGATGATGCAGACATACAGGTGCACTTCCTGTGGCGAAGGTGAACAACAGACCAACAACTGAGCTACAGTTCTGCATCATTCTTGGACTTAACATCACAATCATTTTTAAAATGACATTTGAAAATTAAAACACAGTGGTGTGACTGTAGCCTGAACCGCCTGTGATTAAGTCAGAAAAACTAGAAGGCTGGTTGATGTGTGTGATTTACTCACACAGTGGTGAAAGAAGTACTTGAGTAAAACTATCAGAAAAATACTCCATTACAAGAAAAAGTCTTGCAACCAAAATACTACGTTACTCATCAACAGCTTCATGTATCTGCAGCAAAATGTTTTCTGTGACTGATGTTTGACATTTACTCAAGTACTGTACTTGTGTAAATGTTTGATTTTGTGACACAGCAGGCAGGTGTGTGTGTGTGTGTGTGTGTGTGTGTGTGTGTGTGTGTGTGTGTGTGTGTGTGTGTGTGTGTGTGTACCTCCTTGTCCAGAGAGGCCTCCAGATGTAGGGATCTGTCAGACATCAGGAAGCTGCGGGTCGTCTCCACCATCGGCTGAGGACCTGGTTTCTCTGGAGCGTACTGAACCTTCCTGATCACCAGACGCACCGAGTTCCTGCAGACAGTAAACAGTGAAGTTCAACCTGTCTGACTCTGAAACACGGTAATGCTAGGTAATACAACTTATATATAAAATAACTTGTTTTTTTGTTTGGTTTTCTTTAGGATACAGTACACAATATATACCTCAGTATAACCATGTTCTGTAAAATAACTTACAAAAAAAACCCAAATATAATATTTTTGACCAAATGACTTAATTACAACAATATTTTAAGGATGACTATTAGTGCTTACACAAAATAAACACAAAAAATGCACACAATTTGCAGCCCTCCTGTTATTTTGTGAAATCACCAACAGTCACACCTATAAAACTGGTTCAGTATTAACATTGAGGGATTCTGTCAGTGATAATAAAACAAACTTAATTTTAATGCTGCAACTATTGTTTATTTTCATTGTCCATTAAATTGATGATTATTTTCTCAAATTAAATCAATCATTTATAATTATCATTAATGAATCATGTCACTTGAAAAAAAGGTCCAAGTATGTTTTTCAAGTCTTTCCTGTAATGATCATTTTCATTATCAATTAATCTGTCAATCATTTTCTTGGTTAATCGATTAGTTGTTTGGTCTATAAAATCACGTTAGGTTTTTTTTTTAGCCCAGGCTGAGCTCATGGTCACTGTGAGAGAAAAAAAAAAAAAAAAAAAAAAAAAAGGTGTGATCATGGAACCCTTTAAAACAGCTTTATAAAGCTCCTCATCCTCCCTGCAGGTCTGAACTCACCTCTTATGAATCTTCTCTTCTATCGACTTGGCACAGAAAGCTCTGATCTCAAAGTCGACACCGCAGGCCTGGAGAGGAGAGGAGAGGAGAGGAGAGGAGAGGAGAGGAGAGGAGGAGAGAGGAGAGAGGAGAGAGGAGAGAGGAGAGAGGAGGGGAGAGGAGAGGAGAGGAGAGGAGAGGAGAGGAGAGGAGAGGAGAGAGGAGAGAGGAGAGGAGAGGAGAGGAGAGGAGAGGAGAGGAGAGGAGAGGAGAGGAGAGAGGAGAGAGGAGAGAGGAGAGAGGAGAGAGGAGAGAGGAGAGAGGAGAGAGGAGAGAGGAGAGGAGAGGAGAGGAGAGGAGAGGAGAGGAGAGGAGAGGAGAGGAGAGGAGAGGAGAGAGGAGAGAGGAGAGAGGAGAGAGGAGAGAGGAGAGGGGAGAGGAGAGGAGAGGAGAGGAGAGGAGAGGAGAGGAGAGGAGAGGAGAGGAGAGGAGAGGAGAGGAGAGAGGGGAGAGGGGAGAGGGGAGAGAGGAGAGGAGAGGAGAGGAGAGGAGAGGAGAGGAGAGGAGAGGAGAGGAGAGGAGAGGAGAGAGGAGAGAGGAGAGAGGAGAGAGGAGAGGAGATCAACACCGAAGCTGCTTACTGTTAAACTCTTATATTTAAACCTGCTGATATCTGACTTGTGCTGCAGAAACACTCAGAGTCAGTGTTTCTGTTCAGCTGCAGTTCTCACAGTTCAGCACAGACACAAACACACTTAAATGAATCTCCTGTATGTCTGAAAAACACTGCTCTTCAGTTACTTTACTTTTTAAATCATCTTTATATCCTTTAAAAAAGTCTTTAAAAAAGTCTTCAGAGTTTTAAGGGACAGTTCACCCCAAAACCAGAAAAAAACATATTTTTGCTCTGGTCTGTGATGCTGTTTATTCATCTAGAGCAGTCATTCCCAAACACTGGGCAACCAAATAAATGAAAAAAAAAAACAAAAAACTATGGAACGGTCACTATGGAAGAATTTCTGAAAAAATAAGATTTCTATGTGCAGTAAAGCAGTTAAAATGTGTGTAGTTTTACTGATGAGAGGAAGAAACAACAGCCTGTTAGTTCAGCTTTAAATGCACTTACGTCATTTACATAATCCCAGAATGTATAAGATTATAGGTCTGCAAAACTTTTTTTAACTTTTAAAATTAAGAGTTTCATTCAAAAGTCAAAAATCTGTTACTGTAAGTTGCTTTAAAGGTTTGTTTTTCTTGATGAGAGGAAATAAAAATAATCAGATGATGCAGCAGTAAAAATTATAAAGGTTGAAAAGATTTATTCATAACTGATGGGCCTTTTGCCTTTAATGATATGACAGGAAAGGAAGCAGAGAGAGAGGAGACTACATGCAGCGAATGAGCCGCAGGCGGGAGTCAAACTGGCGGCCGCTGCAGAGGACAGACAGCCTCAGTATACGGGACACTAGCTCCACCAACTGAGCTACACGGGCGCAGCAGTTCACAGTAATGTGAATACAGACATATACTGAATCATCTGACGGAGAAGTGAGTGCATGTCAGCGGTGTGTGTGTGTGTGTGTGTGTGTGTGTGTGTGTTACCTTCCCAGTGTCCTCTGGGCCAGGCTGTAAAGTGACTGAACATGGGAGGTTCTGAGGAATCTGAATCAGCAGAGAGAGAAAAAAAAAACAAAAAACAGTTCCACTTGTTAGTTTCTGAATCACAAACACAGTTTGTTTGTGTGAGTTTGTTAAAGTCAGAGTTCATTCAGCAGGCTGAACTTTCCTCTTAAGTCATGTTTTCTGCCACATTATCTGAAGTCACAAAGCCTCTCACAGAGCTCCGACCTTTAACTCCCACTGAAACTCCCTCCAGTCATTTGGTAAAACCATATTAAGCTACATGCTGTTTGTTAGGCGTCATAAGTTTGCTCTCACTTCGGCCGTTCAGGCTGATCTGGGCTGGATTCCTGGTTCAGTAAGACGAACATGTGAAGAAGGAATCGTTTGCTTTATATGTCAGAAACAGGATCCATAAGAGGTAAATCAAACTATTCTCCTTGGTCTAAAGAAATTCACAATATTTTTGAGGAAGCTGAATTACAAGATATGTATAATAATAATAATCATACAGCATGAATTCAATTAGAACTAGAGATGTTCCTGGCAACTCATTTTTCTGTCCATCCAAGGTAATATTTAATTTAGACTAGTCTAACAGTGAGAAAACATTCAGAAAGTGGTTAAAGTTGAGCACAATAACTTTAAATATTGTCTGAAAAAAATACTACATGTATTAAAGGGATAGTTCACCCAAAAATGAAAATTCAGTCATTATCTACTCACTGTCATGCTGATTGAAGGTCTTGTTTTGCAAGGTTTTGCAAAATCTCCCAAACAATGGAAGTGAATGGTGACCAGTTTTCAAATATGGAATAAAAACATAAAATGCCTCCATACTACTCGTCTGCTGATGTTTTTAGTCTGTTGTTTTTTTTGCAAAACAAAATGAAGATAATGACTGCATTTTCATTTTTGGTGAACTCTCTGTAGACTCACAGTCTACAATCCACAAATCATATTAGAAATTATGTCATGCATTATGAACACTGCACATTATCATTTACACTGTAGACTGGGTGAATACTCTTTTCTGATTGGCCAGCATGTGTGCATTAAAACCGTTTGATGCACAGGTAGTTTGGCTCAAGTTTAATCACCGTTCTAAATTCATCCACTACCCAACTTGTTACCACACAGCCTCCACAGCTGTCAAAGTTCACAGCACTTCCTAACTGGAGGTGATGTGAATGAGCAAACAGCTGATTGGTTCAGTTTTCCTGAGCAAGTTAAGTCCTAACCTTCTCCGTGTGTCAGTGAGGCTAAAAAAGGCTGAAAAATGTCTCAGACAAATTTCACCTTCACCTCCAACCTGCTTTATCTGATTAAAATCGATGTGACGTCCTTGATGTTTGTGTTTCCCCTCATCAAAGCGGTCAAAGGCAAACAAGAGACTAATTAACTAATGAGGTTGAGAAGAATCGGCACCTTTTATATGATCCACAGCAGCCTTTTTACAGGAATATCCTCAAAAAGGACGGGGTTTGGACAGACAGTTCTGCACTTTGATGAAATAAAAACAGCACAAACTGAAAGCTGGTATTGATCCTGACACAAGAATTGATTTTCAAAAATGAGACAAGTAATAAGTATCAGTATTTCGTATCAGTATTTTGGGATTGATCCGCCCACCCTGAGGGGAAACACAGATAAAGATCCTGAAGAGAAAAGCTGCAGTCATGTTGGAATCAGCAGTGACTCACAGTGAAGTAGAAGGGGTGTGCATGCTGGCCGAGTTTCTTCAGCAGCCTCTCCTGCAGCCGGCTGTTGGGTTTCCGCTCCTCAGGTACCGGAGGGAAGGCCTGAGAGACAGACAGAGACAGACAGAGACAGACAGACAGAGAGAGACAGAGACAGAGAGACAGACAGAGACAGAGAGACAGACAGAGACAGACAGAGACAGACAGAGACAGACAGAGACAGACAGAGGCAGGCAGATATTCAGTTCAGATATCTTGGTAAGTCATCAGGATTCCCCTCAGTGTCTCTCAGACAGATTTAACAGTCTTATAAACATTCTGACATTCCTGAGCAGCGTCTGTCCCCAGCTCTCACCTGGAAGGTGGAGATGTAGAGATCCTTCCTGAAGGACAGACCCAGCACATCCAGGTCCTCACGGCCGTAACGAAATGCACAGGTCAGTGTGACGAAGACTACAGGAAGGAGGAAGAGGAGAAGTTAGTGGTTCAGAATGTTATGTTTAGGAAAATTATTGTTCTGCTTCACGTTTATTTTCTTTACTGACTTTGTAACTCATTGCAGGACTCTAACTGATGATTATTTGGTTTATTTTATTTTTCTATTCTACAGGCCCTGGTGCAAGCATTTACTCTTTATGAACTTTGTTTATTACTCTGCTATTTTTACTGTTTCTCTGGAACAAGAATTTACTTTGTGATTAATAAAGTTTTATCTTATGGTGCATTGAATGGAGCACAAATGTGCCATCTCTTAAAAACTGGTTGGATTGAATAATTAGAAAAACATTATGAGAGATGTTATTTAAACAAAGCAAGAAAAATTAGAAATATACAAGAAACATGAAGTAAACAAATCCTATTGAATTCACCTGTACAGCTAATAGATATGTGTTGATGTTGGCTAATGAATTATTAGACAGTATAAATATATTATTTTAAGAATGAAACAAAAGAATTGTTGTTGCATAATTCTCATCAATCATTTGTTTGTTTGTCTTTATGCAGGTGTATTTTTGCGAATTTTAGTTGATTAAATTATTCCAAAATAAAAAACAACAGACTGTTTCTGCCTGATCTGACACAACTACAAAAGTTATCAAACTATGAATGAAAAAAATGGAGGAACAGCAAGAAATTGATAATAAAGTCAAATTAAATCATGCAGAGAAAGACTCTGTACTGAACTGGTAACAGGGTTTGATTGAATCATTTCAAATGTCGGATTTGGACTCTTAAGTCATTTGTTTGCTGGGAAATCTTTGACAAAACATTGTCATAAAAATATATATTTTAAATCAAACATTTTTATACATATATAATCATCAGTTTTAGATTTTGAAGAATTTTAACACATTTCTTAATTGTTTGAAGTTGTGCATTCTCGTCTGGCACAAGGCTGATTTCCAACACAGAGCAAGTTTAAAAACTAAAGCAATCCAAAACATTTCATAAATTACATATATTTCATATCTATAAAAAAGAAAAAGAAAAAATAGAATTAGAGTGTTGTTATGAAGCATTTTTAATTTTTTTGCACGATTTGATTTGACCCAGTTAACAAAACAATGGTTCATGAATGTAAACTAAATAAAACGCTGATTTTTCAGTATGGTGCACTTAACGTTAACTTTAAGTGAAGTGGTTGTTGCTTTGCTGCAGGTCACAGAATCTGATGGGTCACACCATACAGCGTAACACCAGCTGAGCACTCATCCTTCTCAAGTTCTCAAAAACAACACAGAACACAAAGGACATCAGGTATGTGAGCACAGACGCTGTTAATCCCTCTTTTGTCGTGAGTGTCCGCACATCGGAAACTTTGAAGTCCAACTGAAATTAAACTGGCAGCAGAACTTAACGAATCCAAGTATTTTGACAACTTGGAACCAGCTGTTGGACCCTGTCCCAGACCTTCCACTGACCCTTAGTGTAAAAAAAAAAAAAAAAAAAAAAAAAAACTTTGATGTTGAGGAGGAAGCTGTCCTACCTTTCCTGTCCTTCAGATACTCGGGGTCGACGAGGATCACTCCATCTGTCAGCAGGAAGGAAGAGGACAAACAAACCACAGAGTCATCATCACTTAACTGTTAACACTTAACTACAGACTTCTACCTGCCGAGGTTCTTTAACACACCTGGAAGTGACATGTTCATTCATTCATTCATTAACTGACCACATTACAGCAGCCTGTTCTACATGCTGCCACATTTACAGAATGATTCCTGTAGAATGATTTAAGCTACTAAATATTATTATTATATTATTAAATATTGAATGAAATTTTGTCACTAATTTGCAAGCAAACACTGTATTTCCAAACCCTTTTCCAGGACTTTCACAACTTTATAATCCCTGTGGGGGTTGGGGGGGGGGGGCGTACAACTGTCCAGATGTGCTGACTTACCTACTGGGTCCACGTGGTCCAGGTGATCCACAAAGTCTCTCTTTCCCAGGTAAACTGTCACCTGCACAGACCAATCACAGCGCCAAATTTTATTCATTTATTTTCTCCTGTTTTTTTGTAATGAGGAAAAAGTGACAAACATTTTGTCATGACCACTCAGAACAACATATGGAAGATTAGAGCCCAATGAATTAATCAGCAGTTTTATCATCAGCGGATATCAAATCATAAAAAATAATAAAATCAGCAAGGTCACACAGTATTTACACTAATATAAATGTTGCTATAACCAGTGTTTCTATTGAAATATCCCATTTGAGCAGTCTGGAGTGACTGAAGATACTAACAAAACCTAATAACATTTACACCTCATTACTGGCAAAATTAAGGAACTTCTCAGATCTTTTTAAGGAAGAGCAGATACACAGTGAGTGAGTTTAAGCATCAGACCTGCTGGCTGACTTTCCAATAGATTTTGACATTTGGACTTTACACTCTGGAGTTTTTGGAAATGTCTGATCACACAAGTCAGAAACAAAAAAAAAAATAATAATAATATGTGAAAAAAAAAAAAAAAGTCTACACAGCATTTTAATTAAATGTTGACTTTGACTTTAAATGTCAGTGTTATAAACAAATATAAAAACTATTCAGCTCTGACATAAAGTAATTTAAACGAGCTCTACCTCCAACAGCTTTAACATTAAAATTATGCTTACTTTTATTTAACAGTATTTTAACAGAACTTTTTTTTTTCTACAGTTGATTAAAACATGAGTTCTTCTGTCTCTGCATGATGAGTACGTTCAACTTTGACATTTTAAGCACATTTTTCTGATAATATTTCTGTACTTTAACTTGTAATGAAAGCGTTTTTTTCACTGTGGATTTACTACTCTTATTTGATAAGATCTGAGAACTTTACATTTCAGCAGTTTCCGGTTGTTGCAGAATAAATAAACCGCCTGACTCACCTTACAGTTGGGGCTCGACTTCTTGAAAACTCTGAGAAGTTTGGAAAGAGGAAGAAGAGGGAGGAAGAAACAGAAGACACTGATGTCAGTCATTTATTTATTGGTTTAATTTGTCAACAAATAAACAATGATGAGAAAACTTTTAAACTGTTGATTCAAGTGAAAACATCAGGTGAAGTGATGGTGAATTTCTAGCATTCAGTCAAAATAATGTGAGGAAATGTCTCAGTTTCAAACGGGCCACTGTTTATTTCAACACAGCAGGAAACTGAGGAGGGAAGTGGTTTGAGAGAAAAACTCCATCTATATGTCCTGGGTTATTATGGGATGTCACCACACAGCTTTAATGGGGGCAGGTGGAGGGTCCCAAAAACCCCCGACACCTGTTTAGGTGGTTTTACTTAAAAATCACTCAGAGCATGCAGTAGATTAAAGATGTCTTTTCCTGTGTGATATTGAATCATGTGAAGCTGTAAATGCCTGTCGTGTCCCTGCAGCTCTGACTCAGACACATCACTGAAACTTTGAATAACTAAATGTTCCACTGTGAGTTAAAAACAACTTGTTGCCAGCTGTTTTCAACTCCTGATTTTACACAGAAATGACCCTTTAAATTCATTTAAATTTACGCAGCAGTTTCAGATATCTGCTGCAACAATTAATGTTTGTTTTTATTTTTACTTCACATTTTTTTATCTACCATCAAAACTGTCTTTTTTTTTTTTTTTATAATTTTCCATTTATACTTTTAATAGCTACATTTCTAATATACAGTCTTTGGTCACTTTATTTGGTACACCTGCTTGTTAATGCTAATACCTCTTGATCAGCCAGTCTCTGCCTATAGCATGCAGATGTGGTTAATGGTTAACGCGTTAAAACACAGAAGTCACAAACTAACAGACAGTCAGACACAGAGCTGCACAATATATCGTTTGAGCATCGTCATCGCAATGTACATGTGCACAATAGTCACATCGCAGGTCCTGCAATGTAGGAGGCAAACGAAATAAATGTGTTCTCATCTAATTTCAAGGGTACCTGACACACACTGCGTGCAGCGATCCACCAATCACAATCGTTCTTAATCAGTTTGCCAAAGCAGACCACGCCCCTGCATATGGAGTGAGTCACAAGATCAGCGCAGGTTAACTGTCCACAAGATGGCAGCAGTAACATAAAGTGCTATTCAAGTCATCTGGTGAAAATACCAGTATTTTTTCATATCGCAATATATATCGCAAAAATCGCAATGTCAGTTTTTTCCAATATCGTGCAGCCCTAGTCAGACAGCCTTTTCCAATGAGAAACTCCAGTTATATAGGCCAAATATCACTCTGTTGCTCAACTCCACTGACAAAATCAGTCATTTTAGTTCACAGAACACAGGAGCTGCTGCTGCCTCGATTGCTTGACTTTGGTGAATCTGAGCTAACTTTTTAAAAGTCACACAATAACACAAATGAACAAAGAGATCGAGGCAGCGGCAGTCCAGGAACTCCTGTGTTCTGTGAGGTAAAATTGTTGATTTTGTCAAAGGAGGTTGGTTGGTTTGGAGCAAACAATATAACAGCTTCATTTCCCCATCAGAAAGGGCTTTCTGAAAAGATCTCTCTCTGTGAGAATCCTTTCCATAAAGTTATCAGACGCTTACAACAACAACCTGAACTTGTTGGTGGCAAAACAAGCAGTTCCAGAGGACAGACGCCAGGGCTGAACGATATGCAAAAAATCTTGGCATAATTATTGGTGCTTTCAAAAAATATTTACACAAAGAGACCAGTTATCACCAGTAGTGTGGATACAATGACTATGTGAGTTAAAGCAAACAATAGAACAGGTAGAAGAGTCTGGTAAATTCAGAAAATGACATCACTTAACTGCAATGCAGCCTTTAAAACCAGGAAAAGACAACACCTAAGCCATATCATGATATAACGATATGCAAAATGTATCATGATACTTAGTCTCATATCACAATACAATATAAATATTGATATACTGCCCAGCACTAAAGAGAAATATGGCTGCAAATCATTTATGCAAAATGTGATGGACAGCAGGGTACAGAGCCAGAGAGAGGGGAGAGCAGGTAACATGTAGCATCACTGTTCCTCCACACCCCACTTCCTCTATAGTCAAGTTCAATTCAAAACCACAGCACTCTTCACATGAAACAGAGCAGCAGATCATCTTACAGCAACAATGCATTTTAAACAGTTTTAAAGTTTGTTCACAAATTCTCATGTAGGCTACAATATCTCAGATGAGATGCTAACACCACTGTAATGTTCCCTTCTCTCTGTGTCTCCTGTTACTTCAAGAACTATACTGTTGACCATGTATCAAAATAACTATCAAATTGTCTCAGTCAGTGAGATGCACACCCCCAATATTTTGCAACCCATTTTTACGTTTTTATTTAAATTTTTGTTTTCTTATCTATCCAAGAGAATGACAGATGATCGATCAATTACTGGACAAATCTCTCCTCATTCTAACCCCTCCAGCACCTGTTCATTCTGCTACATGACAAAGGTCTGCTGACAATCAGAACACCACAGAAAACCACAGAGAGACTCCTGTTTAACGTCAGTCTATTTATGCCATTGTTTATTCTTCTAAGTTCACCTGGTTGGTGCGGATGTCATTCAGTAACACATACAGAAGGTTTTGATCACTGCAATAAGCTTTGTCATTAACAGCACGGCTCTCCTGCTGTCGTAAAGACAGAATCAGGGGTGACTACTGTTGCTCCAGTTTACACATCTTCTGTGTATGTCACAAGAGGTTAAATGTTAAAGTACAAATCAGAAAGACTTTAATAATAATCCTAATCTCAATACTGATCAAAATAATCAGGATTATCTCTTCAGTGTGCTCAGCTTCATCAGAAAGGCATAAAAAGAGTCAGAGTGTGAAATGGTCACTTCCTCCAACAGCCACAACACATCAACAGGAAGTAACACATACAGCAGTTACTCCTCCTCTTCACATCTCCGGTCTGAAGGTGAAGTGGTTAAACATCAACCAAGACATTCAGGAGAAAACATGTGAGCTGTGCTGCCGAACCAGAGCTGGAAACATGTGAACTGTTTACAGCAGAGCTGCTCCAGCTGACGGCTGCTTCCTGTCGCTGATGCTGATCCTTTCCACGCCACAGTTATATTTAGATCACTTCAAAGCACAAATTAAAACTGATTTACAAGTTTTTGTGGCTCCAGTTTTGGCACTGAAGGCTTGTTTATCTCTGTGGTGTTTTTAGCTACATAAAAAAGACAAAAACAGTCAGTGTGTGTAGTGAGCTGCAGGACTCAGAGATACACAACAAATAATTCTCAAACAGCATCCTCTTTAGAAAGACGTCATTTAAGAAGTGGTTTTGGTTCATTTTCATTACTGATGAATTTAGATTATTTTCCTGATCGGTTAGTCTGTAAAACACCAAACAACAGTAAGAGATGTAGGGCTGCAACTAACAATTATTTCCATTGTCAATTCAAATAATTATGTCCTCAATTAATTGAGTCATTTGGATTATAAATTGTCAGATAATGATGAAAAATATCAACCAGTGTTTCCAAAAGCCCAAGATGCCAACCTCAAATATCTCATTATTCCTACAACCCAACAATATTAAGCTTGTTTGTCAGAAGGACTCAAGAAACCAGAAAAAAATTCACATTGAAGAAGCTTGACTTTTCTTAAAAATTACTCCAACCAATAAATTGTCAAAATATTTGGATACACAGATGCACCGAATGCAGTTTTCTTAGCTGATTTTTGATTTTTTTAAGGGTCTGACCTGCCAATTCCAATTTCCAGTCTTTCTAAGAGCTATAACAGACAGAACAAAGAAACCTTTTTGTAACATTTCTTTTATGTAAAATAATTTAAAAAATATTGTAATAAAACGCTGACTAAAAACTTTTAATGTACCCATTTGGCAGCACCACTGCCTCTGAGGCTCACTAGAAGGTTTTCTGAGGACCTCCAACGGGACGTAGCCTAGTCTGTTTCTGATCTCTAGCTGAGCATCAGATGTTTATCTCTGCAGACAAACTGCCTCCATTAGATCCACTCCCCCCTCCGTGAGCGTGATGTCAGGTTGAGTCGGCTGCCGTGGGAATATGCTCTGTAAGAAAACAGCCGGCTGCATGTAAACACTCTTTAATGTTCGGCTGGCTGCTTCCAAAAATTTCCAGCCGGATAAACGTGTCTCACCGGTGAGCAGCGACAGATCCACCTGCAGCGGGACGGTCTGCAGGGACGGCTCAGATAAACAGACTGAGGAGAGTCCCATCCCCCTGTGACAGACAGCAGACTGCAGTACCTGAACGTGACGTGAAACTTCATGCCTGGACAAGAATGGAGCGTCTTCTATCTGATGGGATCATTTCATTATCTGCTTTACATTCAGCTCTGTGTGGTGATGAATATGTTCTGTGTGTGGTGAGGAGCTGTTTTTCAGATTCTTTATTTATTCATTCCTTTCTTCTTCAGATGCTTTGAAAAGTTTGGGTTTTAGTGGTGACATTTATTGTCCCACAGTGACATAAAAGTGGTTTCGGAAAATGTTCCAGAGGAAACAAACACTTGGATTTTTGTTGGCATGAAAATTTTAAAGATTTTAAAGATTTTAAAGTCCATCACTTGCTTGCTATAATTAGCTGTGATCTCTGATGTTGAAACACCTCTACAGTGTTCAATTCTGATGTTATTACAGCGTACTCACCACAATTTAGGGTTGGGTACCTAACTCAGTACTGTTAAGGATACTGACAAGGGCTGGGTGTCAGTACGTGATACCTTTAATGGATCAACATTTGCATTTGATCCTTTTTGCATCCAGACCATGGCTAGTTGTATGGCGCTGCATGCAGCTATTGACCACAAGTGTTCTTTGATTTCATGACATGTGATTGGCCCACTACCGCAGCAGCTACAACCCTCAGGCTCTGTTCAGACCTGGTATTAACATGCATCCTGGGTGATCCGGTCAAAAATGGACATACAGGTCTGAACGCAATCAGGATGCATTTCAGATTCGATCGCTGACCTGCAGCGGACGTGAACACACAAGTAACCCCATCTGAAAAATCACACTATTTTGTGGGTAGGGTTGGGCGGCCAGAGCCTGTTGTTGAGCCAGTTTCAAAATTGTGATTCATAAGGAAATCAGCATCAAATGAAAAACATTAAGTTGTTTCTTTCCTTGAAAAAAAAAACATTGCGATGGTCTGAAGAGCAGACAGGAGAGAGGGACACTTTTATTCTCTTTCTGTTCGGTCCACTAATGTCTTTGTTCCTCATCTGTGATGTTAAAACTAGATTTACACAATCCGAAAAAGTCAAAGGGTGCATCATCCTGATCATAGTTCATTTATAAAATCGTAGTGCCCCATGGAGTGTCTCTGGAGCTCAAAGCAGAGACCAAAGTAGCCCATGAGATGGATCCTTTATTAAATATAAATGGTGGAGACTGTCTGTAAACTACAGTTGGATCAAAGGACAGGAAGTGTCCTCTGATCACTGAGGAAGCCGTCCTTCCTCTGGGTCAGAGTTCAGTCAGCTGCTCAGAGAAACCTCAACAGTTTGATGCTGATTCAGGTGTTTCAACACCAAACTAACCTAAATTACACGGCTACTCATTAGCCAAACGATGAGCAGCAGAGTGAACTTTGAACACTTCATTTTATGAGTCTGAGCTGATGGAACTTCCTCATGTTCATTGGGCTGGTTCCTCACTACACTTCCTCTGCATGCACGCACACACACACACACACACACACTCCAGTGTGTTAAGCTGTTGCCGACAAACACTCATCTTATCTGCCTTTAAGTGGCATCATTACCAGTTAAAACATGCCGTCAGTTCACACGTCTGATGCTCCGTCTTTATATTTAAATCCAACAAAAGTGAGAAAACGGAGACTAAAACACAGAAACCCAGGACAGAACATTCAATTTCTTCATGATGTGGGTCTTATTTTGGTAGTTTTGCACTTCCTTTCTGTCCGTCCTGATAATATTTAACTGGCCAGACATGCAGACATAACGACAGAGTTAAACATAGCTTTCAGTCCACAGGGCACCAGACAGGTCTGAACAACACAGACTGAACTCCTCACAGAGCAAAAAACTGAAGCTGAATGTTCCACAAAGAAGTAATTAATAAAACATGTAGTCGCTTCATCAAAAGGTACATGTACACAACTTCTGTGTGGGGGGCCTGCTGTGATTGGTGGGACTTGCAGAAAGCTATGATGATTGGTCAAATTTGAAAAAAGTTGCAGTGATTGGACAGAATTGCAAGGTCATGCAGAATTCACAGGGATTGGTTAAATTTATGTGAACCGTTGTGATTACAACTTCCTGGAGGGACTGTAAATTCAACGATGAGTCGATTAACCCATTAGTCGATTTGATAATTGATTAGCAAAAAAAGTCAAAAACTGTATGGTTGCATCTTTTAAAATTTGCATAACTTCATGATAATGTGATATTTATTGAGGTCTGAACTAAACAAACATGCTTTCTTTCATCTGGAGAAAAAGACTTTTAGACCAGGTCATCTTTACAGCACTACATTACCTTATTATGATTCTGTGTTCTCATACATTTTTCCTTTTTCAACAAACTCATTTGGTTCTGGCTCTGTGATTTGGATATTGTGATTTTATTGCAATTAATTGTGCAGCCCTAATTCAATGTGAGGATCATGTGAGGATCTTTATCACGTGACAGTAAGCCGAGTCTCTTCTGGAATAAAACAATCAAGTTAAGTAAATGTATTTGGGCTGGGGGAACTCAGAACATTTATTTACTATTCTCAAACATTTGCACCAAGTTACCTTTGTTTGCATGAGTAGAATCAGATCGAAGCTGCCGGTTGTTTCAGTCCTCTCAGGGTTCAAACTAACACAGCCCATACTTAGTAATATGGCTTTTGTGGCATATCTGACACACAATAATATTCAGATATAATCATTTCATTCGATAGTGCTGTTATATTTAGTGCTGACAGCTACACGTCAATCAACGCTGCAGCTGTAGCTTCAGTTTTCCGATTTTCTTTGAAGCTTAAATGATTAACATCACTCCACTGATGGTTTCAGCACTATGTGAGATTGGTTGTGTAGCTGCTCTATAAAATAAAACCGTGTCTACTTGTGTCATGACAGCACTGTGTTGGAACAATAACTCCCTGTTCACAGATGTGAATTCACACAATTCAATTCATTCATCTTTATTTGACCCTTGTAAATATGCTCAAGACTCCCACTACGACTCAAAACTCAAACCACTGTCGACCTGGAGGAGTTCAGAATCGTTTAACCTTACGCAAAATGTCCTTTGACGCACCGAATGACAACTCTGACTGAGGATCAGAGCTGTTTTCTTGGCTTCAACAGTGACCTTTCATTTGGCAAGCAGTCACAAGAGTCGTCCAACTGACAGACGTCTCAAAAATTGAGGTCTGTTCTCCCTCCTGCTGATCTCCAGAAGGTCAGGCATGCTTTTATTTTGTCACATGTTCACTAATGCAATTTGCTTTGTTGACAGTTAAAAACAGGTGGAGTGCACAGACATACTGCATCTGTTTTCACAATTTTTTAAATCAAAAAGATTGTGACAATCGATTTTTATTATTTTCTGACATTTTATGGACCAAACAAGTAATCTATTAGTGGATAAATTATTGCCAGAATGATATTTTTCACCATTTTTCACCAACAACTGATCAATCAGTTGTGAATATAATGGACAGATTGATCAACAATAAATTATTTGCAGCCCTAATCTTGATTAATGATATTGCAAACATTTAAATACTTTATAAATGAGAAATAAATGCATTTAGGCTGAGTTAACAGGATATCTCATTGGTTTCATTTCCTCTCATCAGGGAAATGATATAGAATATTTTAGACAAGTGAATCAAAAGAATATAATGCAGATACTACTAAATTTCTTCCTTAGTCTTTTTATTTATCAAGCAAATACCACATTATTATGTTTTTTTCCCAGTAAATATCACATACTACAATTGCAGTTCAAATAACCATAATGTGACATTTTTTTGTTTTGTTTTTTTACCAAATTGTGCAGCCCTACTTCTCACTGGTCACCACAGTTGAGTCTAACGCATGTACTCCTGAACTGCTGCTCCACAACAAACCAGAGGCTCAGGTCTTGTTGTAGGGCTCTGCTGGCTGTTCCTGACGGGATAAGTGCATGCACAAACTCAAAAGCTGGGAGAGAGAGCCACAGGCTGCTATTCACTGTGAATGGGACCTGGTTTTGCAGCCCAGCGTCGCCCGCTGAGCTCTACAGACGTCCTGCTGCATGACACAGACAGTGGAGAAAGGCTTGATCTTATGTAAACGTCCTCTGACGCAATATGAGTGACAATGAGCCAATCATACTGGTTTTAATGCAGAAACACAATAATACACAATAACGATCAGTCGTACCCAAAAAAGGTCGGTCCAATATTATCAATGCAAAGTGAAAACATCGATCCATATGATCATCTTTAAGATATGCTTTTATTTTGAAATTCCAATGGCACATCTGTGGGACTGTTTCTGTCCAAACACACCTCGGTGTGAAACATTCAAACAGTTTTAGCACCAAGCAAATAAAGGCAAGCAGCCAAGAAAAAGACGCTTAAGATATTTAGTCCCCTCTCAGGAATAAATCAGCAGAGTTAAAAAATATCCAAAGAATTTCAAGATAAAATACTTAGTAATAGTAAATATAATAAAATCTATAAGTTGGTTAGTCCATTAAATGTTTAAAAAATGGTAAAAAAATAAAAAATGTGGATCAGTGATTCCCAAACACAAAAATATTCACATTTAAGATGCTGAAATCAGACACTCAACTTTTTAAACCCTTTTTTCTTTAAAGTTACTCATAACAATTAATCAATTATTAAAATAGTTGGTGATTAATTTAATGTGATGGAGTCATAATTGACTTGTTGTTGCAGCTCTGCAGAAAATAATCAGAAAAAGACAAATTGTTGATTGCAATTATTTAAATGACAATTAATAATCAGCTAACAGTGTCTGTCTGCTGCTTTTCTCTGAGAACAACATCATGAGGATGATAAAATGACCCCCAACAGATAAGCATATAGCTGATGCATTAAAATAAAAACATCTCTTATGGCAGCTTTAAGCTCCTACAGTGGAAAGACTGTCACATGAAATTTAGTGACGAACATGTGACAATCTGCATAAAATGGAAGAACTGTAGTAAAGTAAAACTTTGCTCTGCAGGTTTTTGGTGTGATGAACTGGTTCTGACAATCACCATCCTGTCGGAGCACAAACAGTCAGCACACAGCCTGACAGCAGAAGGTCAATATGCTGATCATATAGAATCTGTCACATTATATAACCTGTATGTTAATGTGTTTACATGTGCAGAGGGAGGATATATCAGCTGTTTCTTCAGCAGTCGTCACTGTTTGCATGATGTTTGTCTTTCCTCCTGCTCGTTTCCTCTCCTCCCAGTTTCCACCTGTTTCCTAACAGGAACTGACTGGGAGTTCAGGAAAGTTAACACCCAAGTGGGCAGAGCTGAGACTTAATGTCAGCGCCTGTAAGGGCTCGATTTTACAACCAGACGGGCATGAGCATGGACAGCTGCGGACGCCGCCGACGCCTGTTAATTCTGTTCATAATAGGGTTGCAAATAGTAATCTCTTTCCTTAATCGATCATTGGTAAAATTAACATTCAATTAATCGATTAATCATACTTACAAAATCTTAATTGTTTTGCATTTACCAAACAACTCCTCAATCGAAGTTTTATTTCCAAGGCAACATGTTCCACGTTCTCTGACGGCGTTATAAACACTCTTAGAAATAACAGTGCTAACTAGAACCATGTAGGGTTTTTGGGGTTGCCCCCATAGGAGAACCATTTTTGGGTCTTGTTGGAACTTTTTATAAAAGTTCACTTAGAACCCTTTCTAAGAGTTCTACCTAGATCTCAACATGAAGAGTTATACTAAGAACCATCCATGAAAGGTTTCACCTAGAAGCCCCTGTGAGAGGTTCTACAGGTAACTCTTTTTCTGATGCAATGGTTCCACCTAGAACCCTCTCTGGGGGTTTCAGAACCAGAAACAAGAATCAAACCATGGAGTTCTACCAATAACTTTTTTATATTTAAAGGGATTTATCACAACCAGGGGATTCTACCTAGAACCATTTTATATCATGGAACAAAGAACCCTTGACAAACCCTTGATGAAAGAGTTCTTCAAGGATTTCAACAATCCAATCCAGTCACGACAAATTTGGGTGTGAATGTCTACACAGAACCTACACATACACCCTATAATGATGAAACACTAAATATGTCTGCTTTCAGATGAGGCAGCCTGATCAATATTTCAAACCAACAGCCAATCACAGAAACAGAAATAAGAGGAAATATATTCAGTGGCATATTACTATATATATATTCAAGGCATATTTATGAAACCTGTATAACACCATATCGACTAAAACTGCAACCATTAATCAGTGAATATGTTTGATAATCAATAAATC
This sequence comes from Lutjanus erythropterus, assembly GCF_056507025.1. Lineage (NCBI taxonomy): Eukaryota > Metazoa > Chordata > Actinopteri > Lutjaniformes > Lutjanidae > Lutjanus > Lutjanus erythropterus. Next base: position 40,197,599 of record NC_139327.1, read on the forward strand.
AGTTTGAGTATTTTTTTAAGAAAAAAAAAAAGCTGAGATTCTCAGATTTCAGCTTTTTAAAATGTGAATTTTTTCTGGTTTCTTTACTCCTCTCTGACTAAACTGAATATCTTTCAGTTGTGGACAAAACAAAACATTTGAGGACGTCATCTTGGACTGTGGGAAACACTGACTGACATTTTTCAGCATTCAGGGACCAAACAACTGATTGATTAATGGAGAAAATGATCGTCAGAGAAATACCATAAAAAAAATAGGTCCATATGTCCGTGTGCTCCACGTGTTTGATTGTGACAGGATTAATGAATCAATTAATCAAAAAAATGTTTCACAGATTACTCGATAATGGAAATAATCATTAGTCGCAGCTAGACTTGCACCGATTAATCAGCAATGCTCAGAATCGGGCCGGTTTTCATGTGACCGGCCCTGACCGGTGACCGGCCGGTCAGCGTCACAAATCCGATTCTGTGCCCATCATTGTCACACACATGTTCTGCACGATGGTCATGTCATGCGCGCAACAGACAAACTGACCTTGATATCACCACCGTGCTGATTACAGCTCCACTAACTCAGACACATGCTAGCATGAAGTTGGTGTTAGCGACAGATTGCAACAGTAGGGTAAAGAGAAGACAGACAGTCTACAACGAGACAGAGCAGCTGACAATAACGTCCAACAGCCGTAAACTCTCTAGCTCTTCAGGCTAATGTTAGCAAGCTAGCAGCAGACTGCTGTTCACAGAGGGACATTTAAAATCTCACCTCCTGTTCTGGCTGAAGAATAAACAACCTGTGTTGATGTGTCTCCTCAAACATTTTCTCATCCAGACTTCTTTAACTTTGGCGTCTGTTTTTCTCACAGCAAAGTTTTACTGCAGCGAACTGTTGCACCATGTCCATCTCTGGTTTGTTTACATCTGCTTCCACAGCAGATCACGTGAAATCGTGCCCCACAAAATCACGCAAGATTCCACGATCTCGCGGGATCACGTTCACCCGATTCATAAGCTTAATATAAAACTATAAGGCAATCTGGAGGACTTTGGAGAAAATGTAATGTAATGTAATAATGTAATAGTATTTAATGAATATTTAATAGTGAGTGTTTTATTATGAAAATTCTATTTATTTTTTTTTACAAGAAAAGTTGCAAAAATGTTTGTGAATGCTGTCAATTATAATTCTTAGAAAGACTGAAAATCGGAATTGGCCAAGAAATTGGAAATCATTGCATCTCTAGTAGCATGTTCAAATCAACATTTATTTTCTTATAGTTTGTAATTGAATGTTTTTCTCCTTAACATGGCACTTTGTAGATGTTTGCCATTAATGTACAAACAATAGTCATGTGTGGTCTGTCAAATATCTTTATTCTAGGCCTACATGGCCAATAAATGTACCTGTTTTCATAAAGAAAAATGGCCTACAATTACACATTACTATAAGGCAAATATGAATGTTCCATGGCAGCCTGTTCAAATGTGCATCTTTTTTCTAGTTGTTAAGAAAAGAAAGTTCAGACCTCTGCACTTCATAGATGTAACGAAGACCTATGTGAATTTGCCTCAAGGGATATTTTTTACTTTTTTGTCTATTCCACAAATTACCCACAAATGCTATACACCAATATGTTTTATTCATGGCCCAGAGGCCAAAATGATGTCCCCAAATGTCTCATTTTGTCCACAAAGATGTTGTTTTTATTTCTTAAAAATTATGGTACAGATTTTTTTTAATCACAAAAGTCAATGTACTGTTACATCCCCAGTCACTTACGATAAGATCAGAACTGCACAGTTCATGTAACCTGTAGTTTATGAACACCTGATGGTAAGAAAGGCTCAGAGAGCAAAGACAGACTGTTTAATATTCCACCGTTCTGATCGAACCAAATCTGACAGACATCACCATAACAACAAACATTTACAGGTCTGACTCAGATTTTATACCAAAGTTCATCAGAAAACTTAACAAACAAGCCTAAACTTTGTTTTTTTTGTACACATGCAAATTGAAAAAAAAAAGTAAATAAAATAAAAACTGGGAAAAAAAATAATAGTTTCTGCCTTTCTGGATTCAAATATTGAAATTATAAGCTAATTTTGATTGATTTCCAATTTACTACTGAAATTGAGTCAACACTAATAACATGAAACACTAAACACTAAACATTTCTTTCTTATGTCCTTGTTACTTTTTGCACATTTTTTTATACTTGACAGGTGCATATTGATGTATCCTGTTCTCACATTAGCATTGTTACTATCTCTACTGTTTTTTTTATAGTATTGCCTAGTTTTTCCTAATTATTATCCCTTTTTTCTGTCCTTTACAAGTCAGCTGCTGTGAAACTGAAAATTTCTCCACAGGGTCACATAAAGAGCTACGTGATCATTTATGAGCCCTGGTATTTATGGTGCATGTCTAACATACAGTATCAGCTGTAGAATGACCAGCCCTTTGTCTCTACAACAAACATACCAGATGTAAACAGCCTCAGATTAAAGCTGAGAGTCAGCACTTTAACCTCACAGTCATCATTTTAGTAAAATCCACTGTGCAGGAGCACAGAGCAAACAAAACACTGCACTGTGGAAAAAACTGCTTCCCATCTGCAATAAACACAGAAAGCCATAAACAAGGTCTGCATCAACTTAAAAGAAAAAGAAAACACTAAGTGACAGAGATGTCATGAGAACTGATTCTTTGGTCCAAAGTCAATGACAAAATTCTGTTGACATAAATGGTATTCGTTTTTCTACAGCACCACAGGTACCAGGGATGCAATTCTTCTGGACCTGAGGTTTCAGCATATACGCTTTCAAAGGAAGAGGAAGAATGTCCACCGGCATGGAAAAACAAGATCACGCTGAAGATGGCAACAAGTCAGCGTCCAATGATAATGTCCCATCATGATTTAAAGGCCCTTCTGACTAGAGCTGCACAATTAATTGCAATATTATCAAGATTGCAATATGGCCAAGTGTAAGATCCAAATCACAGAACCAGACCAAAATCGCAATTTTAAAAAGAAAAAAAAAAAAAGGAAAAATGTGAGAAAACAGCATTATCCAGCTGCAGAGATGACCTGGGCTAAAAATCTTCAGATGTAAGAAAACATGTTTGTTTGGAACAGACTCAACAAATACCACATCAGCATGATTTTTAATAGTTATCTTCAGTAAAAGATGTCTTCATCTTTCATCTTATGTTGTTTTTGCTCTCTTGTTATTTTTGTCTTGTCACGTCTTTTACATTTCATCTTTTTACATAGTTTTCATCTTAATTATATTTTGTTATGTTGTTTTCTTCATATTATATCTTGTTGCGATTTTGCGATTTTGTTAAATTATTTTCATCTAGTTATGTTTTTGTTGTCTTGTTTAGTACTGTTACATCATTTTTGTTTTGTTACATCACTTTCTTCATATTACGTTTTATAACGTTGTTTTTGTCTAATGTTTTGTGCTAATGGATACGCCTGGGAACCGTCTCTTCTTTGTGTCATTGTTCCATTCAATTAAGGTTGAAATCTTGATGTTGGGAAGATGGCACGCAATGACGCAAAATAAAAATGAATGACTGAATGAATGATCAATGATTCACCTCAAATGCATTAAAATTAAAGTAAAGAATCTGTTTTGAAAACGTAATAAGTAGAAAGTACAGATATTTGTATTAAAATGTAGGGAGTAAAAGTAAAAAGTTGACAGAAAATAAATACTAAAGTACAGATACCTGAAAAATCTACGTAAGTACAGAAATTAAGTATTTGTACTTATTGTTACTTCATACCTCTACTTTAGCCCTCCATGACAGTAAACTGAATATCTTTAGATTGTGGTCAAAACATCTGTCATCTGTGCCTTCTGGAAACAGTGATTGACATTTTTCACCATTTGCTGACGTTTTACAGCCCAAGCAACAAATCGATTATCAAGAAAATAATCTGCAGATTAATCAACAATGAAAATAGTGGTTATTTACAGCTCCAGCATCAACAACTAAATCCCTGGTATCGTGACATCCTATTTGCAGTTACCCTGGATTGAGAACAACGACAAACACACGGAGAGGAAAACAGACACACAACAGTGCCGACATAATAACAGGGAGTATAAAAGCTGAAAATCAGGTTTGAGGATGTAACATGTTAAAGTGTGTCAACAACAGAGCATCTTCATCTGCCACAAACAAACCGAGCCAGAGGCGTCTCCACTGTTACCCTGCAGCTTCATTTGACTGTTCAACAACATGTAAAACAAGCCTGCTTCATTTACATCAGCTGACATCAGACACATCTCATAAAGAAGCCTTATAATAACATTTACCGATAATTAGCATGAGCCTGCGGTTCCCACATAGCCGAAATTAGCCTCCAGTTAGTAGCAGGCTAACCTAGATAGCCCCCGCACAAAACTCCATTCGAAAATATACTAATTTTAAACGTTCGTCGTATAGTCGAAATGGTGAAACTAACCTCCGCACATTTTATGAATCACCTAGTTTAAGTCTTCTGTTAAAATCGGCTTTGACACAATCCATCAAACAGCTCTTTAATTTAGTAAACTCTTGTGTTAAAGTACAGATTTCCACTGGTCGATCCGCCCACCACGGCCGTATTCTGCTGGAAAAGCACCGTGGGAATTCCTGTCTCCAACACTAACATGTATTTTATACTATAACAACTGCAGCTGCATGCGTTACCAATGCGTTGTGTCAAGCAGAAGGTTTGTCTGTTAATTAGATTTTCGTTCAGATGTGTGCATTAGCAGGAGATCTAGGTTTGACAGGTTTCTAAAGGGAGGCTGGGGAAGCGGCTAGCTAACCCCACCCTGCTGGGCTAACTTCGCCTCCTACGAAGCAGGTCACCGTATTAGCGGGTCGAAGCGGACCCAGAGGACCGCTCGGCGGTCTCTGGGCCGGTTTTTTTCTGATAAAGCGGGTAAATCTGCGCTGCCCGGCCGGAGAAAAACCTCCCCCGCCCAGGCCGGGCCAGCAACAGCTCGGCTAACGTTAGCAAACTGCGTGAGCACCGAAGCCAACTGCAGCTAACGGATGCTAGCTGCTAGCTGTTAGCGGCTGGATGCTAGCCGAGCCGAACCGAGCAGTCCTACCTGGTGCCCGCCTTGTCCCCCATCTCCTCGGCAGGCGGACGGCAGCAGGATCCCAACAAACTGAGCCTGAAGCGGGTGTGTGTGGACTGAAGAAGGTGTGTGTTTGTTCAGGCGGCTCCGCTCACACCTCCATCCACATCAGCTCACTGCTAACTGCTTCACTATGCTAATTTCATTTAGCGCCGCCTCGGTGCTCTGGCTTCCGCAAAGGCAGGATCTCTGCGTGTGTGTGCGCGCGCGCGTCTGTGTGTGTGTGTGTGTGTAGCGGCTGCAGATCACGTTGCGCAACGCAGGAACATGACAACAAGAGACATCATTACATGTTAAAAAGACAAAAAAATAAAAAAAATAATTAAAAAAAATCAGTGTTGATGAAGAGTGACTCAGTGCAGCTGACAGGATGATAAAGGTTCATTACAACTAAATATCATGTTATCATCAGCACCACTGCAGACCACACACACACGTTTTACATCTCTCTGTAGAACTTAGATCCGGCCTGAAAAGTTGAGCCTGAAAAGGCCCAAGCCCGACAAAATTCTGTCCGAACCCGACCTGAACCTCTCCCTTATTAGCATATTTCAGCCCGAACCCGATTACAGCCCGACATTTTTCTTAATCAGCTTCCTTCTGTGTACCAAACAGTGGCAGTAACAGGAACAAGACTTGGGGGAATTTAAACTGGCAGCAATTATTATTATTATTATTATTATTATTATTATTATTATTATTATTATTATCATCACAATTCTTCTTCTTATTATTATTATTATTATTATTATTATTATTGTTATAATTCAGGCCAAATCCCTAAAATAAGCCCATGAAATATGCGACAAATACAGCTGGACCCAACCCAAACCCATCAGGTCTCGTTGGGTTTAAGCACAGATTTCAAGCTCTAGCTGTCTATCTTAGATTATTTATATATGTATTTATTTAATACTTTTTTCCCTCAAAATGTGAGGTACAAGTGTGATATGTAAGAAATAAATAATATAAATAGCAAACAATGGAATAAATAAAATGTATAGAAAACATGAATAAACCGAAAACCAAAAAACATTGTTGCACAAACCCTCAACAAGGTTGTTTTGTCATAGTGTCCTCTAAAGTGTCCTTGGAGTGGACAAAATATGATAATCAGTCCCTCCAGGATTTCGCGGGCTGTTTTTGAGGATTGTTGCAGGCTAAAATGCCTGGTTTCACAACAGCTTTTCTAAAAAATAAATAAATTAACAAACACAAATTACAATGCACGTTGCGATTTTGTAATGTATTTTTTGCAATGTTTTGGGAGCATGTGAAATTTGAAAAAAAAAAAAAAAAAAAGCGAGTTTTGTGCCTGGTGAGAATAAAACTGCATTTTGTTCTGAGTCTTCTGATTGACCTTACCTAAAAGGCTTGGAATTACAAAAATTCTAACAAAATCTGCTTTATTTGTAACTGAAGAAGTCCACCTGGGGATATATAAAGAAGCAAAATCTTTTTGGAGATCAAACTAATATAATGAAGTGTACAGAACATATGATGTTAATAACAATGACAAACTGTTCTTTGCAGAAACCGTGACAACTGTGGAGACTGTTGTGATTGGTAGAACTGCAGGAAGCTACAATGTTTGGCCAAATTTGCACAAACGTTGCGCTCATTGGAAAAAATTGCAATGTCCTGGAGAATTTACAGGGATTGGTTGACTTTGCGTGAACTCTTGCGATTGCAACGTCGCAACTTCCTGGAGGAACTGGATAAAGTACATTGTGAATTTTGGTGTCCTCCTGCCCTTTTAATTATTTTTTGCCCCTAAATCCATTATTACCACCAATAATTGTCATACAGTGGTCAATATAACAATCACCTAAAAAATAATTTAAATTTTATTTAGCTCTTTCACTTATTTGCTTGTTTCCTCAGCCATATATGTGTGCATCAGAAACACCTTTTATTGTGTCTGTATTAAAACAAATAGAGGGAATTAGAGAATTTCTGAGTCTTTGTTGTTTTTAATGAAACATTATATTTGTGAGGTGGTTCCTCAGTATGAACCAGTGGGCTCACAGCTGAGAGTCACAGTTCAGTCAGTTTCTAAACAGGGCTGAGCAGACCTCTGACAGGGGTCGAGTGTGTTTGTACAACCAGGATCTTTTCCTGCTGCTGTATCCTGTCACAGACCTTCATCACCTTCCTCACAGGGGCTCCTGAGAGGCTCCTCTTCATTACTCTCCCTCCATCAGAGGAGAAGAAGGTTCCAGCGTCGCCACATGTTCTTTAACCTGACTTTTATCACCATTAAAAAGGTTCTTTATAAAGGTTTAAAACCACACAGATTTACCAGGCAGAAGTCCTGAAAGAGAAGTGAAACAGGTCACAGAGCAGAAACGATTGTATTCAATCAGCAACACTGAGAATCTCCTCACCAGCATTTACAGTGAATTTCTGCTTTTGAAGCTTCCCGTTGACTCGAGTGATATTTGATATTTCTGCAGTGAAGCTGCTGGAGAGACGCAGAGTTTGTGCCAATAAATGTTGAAGCTGAACCCTGAGTGAAAAACTCAAACTCATCAAAATGTGACTTCACATTTATTTACTGTGTGTGTTTAAGAAGGCAGAGACATTTATGTTTGACACGATTACACTTCAAAAATATTACTCTATTACAAGTAAAAGTACTTGTGTTAATATACTTCAGTAAAAGTACAAAGTATTTGTTGCAAAAACCACTCAGAGTGTAAGTTATTTATTCAGGGTACTTTCACACCTGGACGCTGCCCAGTACAGCCACAGTCTGAGCAGCTCCACTGGAGTTTAGGTCGGGCTTAAGGGTCTTGCTCAAGGGAACCTCAGTGGTGGTAATGAGGGAGGGGCAGGCACTCCCTCCTGCTCAGGGGAAATTGAACTGGCGACCTTCCAGTCAAAAGCTCGCTTCTCTAAACTATGGACCACCACTGCCCTTATGTGACCTCGAGAATAAAGTTTGTTTACACTGAGTTTATACGAAGCATAATCACATTATGTTCACTCTTTTGGATAAATGAACTTTTGATTTTATATATTTTGGTTATATTTTACTTAAAAATATTGCTTCATGTTTATTAGAGCCAAGAATCTTTTTTTACAGGGGTGTGCAACCTGCGGCTCTGGGGCCACATGCGGCTCTTTAGCTCCTCTCCAGTGACTTTAGCAAAAAATTATATGAAAGTGAATAAAATTTCTTTGTTTGGTTTATGTTGTTGTTGCTGTTTTTACATTTTAATTTGACATTTATTATATTTTACTGTTGAAACAGTTGACTCAACCCAAAATTCCAAGGTAACGTACTGCGATAGATTGAACAGAAGAACAAAAAAACCCCCAAAACACTTAATTGTCTACTATTTATGTTATGTTTTGAGCTCAAAACTTTTGAACTTCTGCAGTACGTTTCTACCATTTTGTTTTAAAGTGTAAAGTGATTCTTACATTTGTTAACTGTAAAAATATGTGGGCTGTACACCAAATTTAAAAAAAGGTTTTAATATTTCTTCAACCTTTTCCCCTTTTCTTCCAAATGTTGACAGCAGCTCATCTTTTTGAGTCTCCATCAGCTCACTATGGAGGATAAATTGAAAAATAAAAAGAAGTCTTCCTGGAACAGAGAGAGAATTTAATAGTTGTGGCTTCAGACAGATCTGAATGGTTGCAGACCCTCGTATTAGAATAAGCTGTTTATATCTACAGATGGATGTATAATTAACCCTTTGATGCACAACATATATCTGCAATAAATGAATTTCATCACTCAGTATTACAAGAATTCCTCAGTTAACTTGTCTTTGATCATTTCAGATCCTTATTCTCAACACTCAACACCCCTAACTATGACCGAGAAAACCATACAGCTAAACTGGAAAAGTAGAAAAAAAACATTTCACAATAAATGTGTTGTTTTATGTTGGTTGTCTGGTTTATTTGTTCCTTCCTTTGTTGTGCCCAATTTGTTGATTGATTGAAATTCCTCCCATGAAGCATTTTTTTTCTAGAGGTCATGATGATTGTTCTTTACTCTAAAATTATAATCCTACTAATAATCCCCATTTTTACTAAGCACTTAACTTTTTTTGGTATCCAGATTACATAATCTCGTTACATGTAATCCATTACTCTCTAAGCCTGCCCACACGTTGGACCTTTAAAGGGCCATTCTTGTTATATTCTATGTTTTTCAGACTCAAAGCGACAGTGGATTTATCTACTAACAAGCACAGTATGTTCTGGATGAAGTGTCTGACAGCTGCGCTCTGTTTCTATCACTCTTCTCTGCTTCCATCACTGTTAGTTTTGTGGTTTGTGGTGATTTAGAGACTCGGTTTGTAAAGTTTACAGCCTGTCATGCTGTTGCATTGATCTGTGTACAATGATGCAGATAAAAAACAAGAACTGAAACTTGTTTACCGACCACTCGTTTATCTTCTCTCATCAGTCAACAGACACAACACGTGGTCTGTGCCACAGAGCTCCATTGTTGGTTTGTATCTGCACACGAAGGGAAATATCATCAGTTAATTCAAATTGAAAATGTTAAACAGCAGCAGCTCACAGGTCGTATCCTGTTGAGTGAAATTTGTCAGGAGAGACAAAACTTTTTAATACTTCTTCTTCCTCTTCTTCATGGATCTGAAATCAAGTCCAGTTTGTTTTGAAAAACAGAGATAAATACGTGGCCGAATGAAAGATCAAAAAATAAAATACAACTCAGATTAAAACATCTGATGTATGTAAGTGATAATGTACAGTGAGCAGGTCATTATTGTGAATTAAATCTCGGTAGGATGATGCAGAATGACACGAATATTTGTGACAAAATATTAATTTTAAAATGATTTCATGGCTTTATTTCACAACAGTGACCTGTGCACTGTTCATTATCCAGCTTGTTACATGGTTATGTACCATAAAATCAATAATTTGACACAAAATATTAACATTTAAATTATTTTAGAGATTTAACAATGATTTTATTGTTCCTCCAGAGTATGTGTCCATAGTAACGGTCTGTTCTTCATAACAACAGTCTGTTATAGAGAAATAACAGACCTCAGATTGCTGTAATTGACCAATCAGAATCCAATATTTAACAAAGCTGTGTAATAAACACATATATACATCTTATTTTGAAAGAACATTTACATTATTTAATTTGTCCTGGATGTCTCATCAGTCATTTTCTTGCGACTTCATCAGGACACTGGTGATGGTGATGATGATGATGATGATGAATCCGGCTGTGGTGAAGTCAGATGCGGATGGTGTAGGAGTCAGAGTGGGTAACGTAGCGGACCCAGCGCTGCGACGGGCCGGGCTGGATGGGCGACAGGCGGAGGAAGCGGATCTGCAGCCCCGTGACGGTGAGCTTGGGCAGCTCGAAGCTCAAAGCGACCGGGCCGACTTCCAACATGGAGGCCGAGCTGAGACCGGGGACCTCCAGCTGAGAACAGGACGAGGACGGGATGACATCATCAGAGAGCAGCAATTATTATGAGTCGGTGTGTTGACCGAGGAGCAGCTCGGCCTGCTCCTTCACGGTGAACGTCAACGAGACGTCCTGCTGTTTGTGAAACTGAAACTCAAATAAAAACCTCTCTGTGTTTCCTTTCATCTTGTTTCTGTGTTCAAACTCTTCTTTCAGTTCCCTTTTGACAAATGTCATTTGATGGTTCAATGAGTAATCATTTGAAAAGTTTGCTTTTGCAGGTCATGTTATTTCATAATAATTTCATTGTAAATTTCATTGAAAGAACTATGAAGTAGAGCACGACTGAACGATAATATCAGGCAGAACACTGGCCTACAACAGTCTATACCTGTATTGTCATATATATTATCTGATATGTGTCTTTTTTGTTCTACAGAACATAATGAAGATTTTTAATTTTTAGCTTAATAGGCTGCATTTTATGTATATTTGATCTTAATTTGGGGGTCTGCAGCCTGCAGCTCAGCGGCTCTTAAACTCCTCTCCATTGGCTCCCAGTGACTGAAGGTGGGTGGACTGTACTGTCACAGCATTTTGGTGAAGATTAACAGGAGATTAAAGAAGAAGACACAAAGGTGTAGCTGCTTATTACGCCACAGCCAGAACGACTGGAAAACATTAACAACCAAGGAAAGAGGGTTAGAGACTCGTGGCAGCTGTGATCTTTTCATTCAGCTAGTTTACACCTGGTGAGATTTATTGGACAGGTGTTCTGTGAGTGTGTGTTCTGGGCTGTTAAACAGCTTTACCAACAGTTAAACTGACCCTTCACTAAGCCCCACCTCCCAACAGCAACTGTCCAATCATAGGTTAGCAACCGTAACTAGGGCTGTATAGCTTTCCTTTTCTCTCCATGTTGAAGGTGTGCAGGAGGCTCTGAGAAGAGCAACACTCAGTGTTTCACGAGTCTGTACGGTGACGTCTTTTTTTGTCGTGAAACACAAGAGCACACATGTGGTGAATGGATTAAATTCTGTCTTAATCTGCTCTAACAGAAGCTGCAAATGTTAGCATGTCTGGCTAACTAATGCTAGCTTTAACTTTACCTCCAGTCAAACTTGTTAGATCCACTGCATCTGCATTTGTTCTGTGGGGGTTTGAGGAGGAGGATGAGGGCTGATGAAGAATCAAAGTGGGTCGATGACGATGCATCTCTCTCTGGCTCACTGTCTCAGGTCTAAACCGGGTTAGCTTAGCTCTTATCTTGGCTCTCTTCCTGTGGTGATCGTGGTCCAGCTGGTCTGGCTGGGTGACCCGTCTCAAGGTCCGCTGCACTAATCGAGTCCCTGCTCTTCCTTTTCTCACATTACTGAGTGTATTTCTGTCATCTATCATGTAGATATACCTGCTGTATTTCACCAGCTGAGCAATGTTAGCTGAGATGTAAGCTAGCTTTAGCCTCATTCTGTTAGCATTAATGTTATATCATGTATGCAGCTGCAGGTACATAAACACTTTCACAGGGTTCTTGTTTTAAAACGTATCAGATGGAGTCACTGAAACATCAGCTGGAGACTCTCAGCTGACTCAAGCAGTTAGCATTAGCTCACATTAGTCAGCTACACTTATGAAATCTGCTTATGAGTCATTATTTTAGTCGACAAAATCCACCGTCATCAGCTAGAAATGAGAATCTGCTTTTGTTTACGTCTCTAAGGAATCACAGACCTCATGTTTCAACATTTACTTCCAATCACTGTAAACTGCATGGATGCAGTGCAGGCATAGCAACAGTAACTAAGGAGGGTGGTGCTTAGCGAACGGTCAACTCTGCATCATGTTGGCTCTTTAGGTGTTTTATCAAATTGCTTGCGTTGAGCGGCTAAATCTGGTGACGTGGCACCGGGTGTGGGGTATCAGAGTAGTTTTATGAGTATGAGTAATAGTACATGCAGGTAGTAAAGGACCGATGCCCGATGGTGGTATCAGTGTCAATGCACCCCTACTAAAAATGCACCACTTGCTGTTTTGGGGTGTGTATGTGTGTGTGTGGTCACCTTGAACAGAGCAGACAGCTGAGTTCCTCCAGGGAATCGTGGGATCTGCCAGTCGACGGCTCGGCTCTGCAGCTTCAGCTCGGCACTCTGATCCGGACTGCTGAGCTCCTGAGACAAACTGAACACACAGGTCACCTGTTAAAATCACGTCTACACACACACACACACACACACACACACACACACACACACACACTGCTACAGTGAAACCTTGAACCTCCTGTTGATGTTAGACTCTGCAGATGATCTCTGAGCAGGTCAGAGGGTTCAGATGGAGTCACAGAGGTGATGTGGAGGTGAAGCAGTGAAGCAGAACAGCTTTCAGAGGTGATTTGATAGATAATCCTGTCAAAGCTTTCAAGTAATCTAACTCTGTCATTTTACAAAACACTGATCCACCACAAAAAAGAGATAACAGAGGCCTTTACAGTTTGTGTGCATCACAAAAACTTCAAAACTTCTAGTGAGATTTTCAAACAAAAATTTTAAAGCTTCAAACTATTTGGTGCAGCTCTAACAAATAGTTTTCATTCAAATTCTAAATGAGCTTTCAAATGCTGCCCAGTTTGCTTGTGTTGTTGCCTGCCTATTCTGTTTAAACCTGGTATTTCTGCACCGCTGCATGGGATTGTTTCCAGTGTTTCCAAAACCCCAGGATGTTCTGCCAAACAAAGGAAAAAGGCAGGTACTTCTCAGAGTGCAGAACTGAAAAAAATGACGTTGCAGTTGCAGGCAGATGATTGGATGTGTCAGTTTTATATCAGGTTATTGTTTCTACATATTAATCCTGACCTCTGGATGTTCCTGTATTCTGCCTTTGCAGAGCGAACCAAAAGAAGTGGGTCATACAAAAGCAAACGGCTTCCATTTTATCTGATCACTTTAGCTTTAAAGTGACAAATATGATCAAATCCTCAGTCTGATAATGATAATGGCACCTTTTACTGTTTACATTATTGTCATTATCATTTTTTACTTACATTATTATTATATTATGGTGCACTTGTGATGTTCCAAGTAACTTTTATAATCAAATTATTTCAATGTTTTTGAGATGTTTCTGAACATTTGAAGCTGCTAATATCTATATTCATATATAATAAAATTGAAGGCACTATGCTGCAACAGAAAGGCATTTGAAAACAGCTGGAGCTCGTAGACGTACGCCTCTGCGTTCCACCTGTTTTCAACGTGTTTGCATCTGTTTTTCAACTAGTGATCAATCTGGCAAAAAGTTTTTCATGAATTAATCAGTTTGGTGTATAAAATGTTGCTTTAGAAAGGAACCTTTCTAGAAAATCATGGTCTGTTTGCCCGTTTATTCCGGTTCATTTGGGCTGGTGTGAATGCTGTAAATCAAACCCTGGTGCTGGTGGACCAAAGACCTGACCGACCGAGTCGGCCCGAAAAGGTGCGTCCCGGTACGATTCCAAACGGACTTTTGGTGCAGTTCATTTGTGGCGTGAAAGCGAACAAACCAACCACAGGATTTTATGGTCAGCTGCCTCACAGGCCTCAGTGGAGTTCACATCATGCTTTAATATTAATACACCCTGAAGGACTCTTTGGAAAAACTGAAAAAAGGTTAAAACAGAGAGAAATAGAGAGGTTTTCACGTTCAGCTGGTTTAATGTGGACGTGCTGTAAGTGAACATTCGTCTCTAACTGGTCTGAAACTGCTGCTGCAGTAAAAGCTGCAGTAATCGTCTCTGCTGCTCCCATCATTGATTTACATTTCCATAACTTTAACTAACAAATGAGGAGCTGCTGCTTCCTACTTTGTAAATGTTGTTTTTCCTATTTTAAAGACACGCTGCGATCTGAACCAGAGACTCAGGGACATTTTCCCCACACAGACAAGGACGTCCTCTGTCTCTGCTGAACTGTCGTCCTCATGTCCACAGAGTCGATCGCAATCACAAAACAACAATAACAACAAAGAGTCACATTCAAATCAGATCTAAACAGGACGCAGCCGGAGCTTCTTTACATACCTGCTGATTTCCATAAGAAGCTTTGAATGTGAGCGACTCACCTCACTGAGCCTTTAGGAACGGGGATGGTGGCGCACACGTTGATGGCAGCGCTGCACAAACAATGACGACATCATCATCATCATCATCATCATCAATGTGTTTATTTACGTTGTGTCACTAAGTGCTCACACATCAATACACAGGGAACGTTTTTCATCGACCCAGCAGCATCAGGATGTAACTGAGTACTTAAACCAGCAGTGTGGAACTTTAGAAATGTATTCTGATACAGTTACTGATTACCTTGTAAAAAATGTAGTCGGTAACTTGATCCAAGTATCACAGTATTATAGTAATGTGATTACTATCCATCACTTGAGGATTACCTCAATGAATAATACGGTGAAACTGTTTAGCCTAATAAAGTATTTTTTGAGCTTTTCATTATTGATTAATTAGTCAATAATTTTCTCAATCAATCAATTAGTAGTTTGGTCCATGAAATGTCAGAAAATGTTGAAAACTGTTGATCAAAGTCGACGTCCTCAAATGTCTTGTTTGGCCCACAATTAAAAAAAATATTCAGTTTACTGCCAGAGAGGAGTAAAGAAACCAGAAAATATTCACATTTAAGAAGCTGAAATCAGAGAATTTAGACTTTTTTTCAAATTAAAAATAATAATAGAGTATTCGAAGTCCATTTTACAGGTATTTGTACTTTGAGTATTTCTGTTTTATGCTGCATTTCAGAGGGAATAGAAGGATAAAGATTTCCAACCTGTTTGAAAAAAGAGATTCAACAGATTTGACATTAGAGGTCACAAGTTATTAAAGAGACATTTCACCTCTAAACTTATAAACATAGTTTCATTTCAAATAAATTCATTTTTAACCACATGAAGCTGAGAATACTTCACTAAAACATCATCAGAGTGAGTTTCTCCTCATCTACAAGGTGTGCATTTCTGACCTTGTGTATAACTTATGGACTGTCCCTTTAAAACAAAGTGAGGCTGCTCTGTGAAAACATACAGCTGCTGCTCTTCTTCTCCTTCTGTTGAATTTCTGTTATTTCCAACCAAACTTATGGAAACACACCTGCACCACCTGTTGGTGCATCTAAAGATGTTTGTGCAAAGAAAAGGCTTTTTTAAAAAGACATTTACAGTTTGATATTTGATGTTTATAATTGAGTGAGCTGAGTTTTACTTTTGTCAGTTTGTTGAGAAATCTGAGGATGAAACACAAACTGACCTCTTTGGTGGCAGATCACAGCGGAGCTTCAGGTACATCAGCAGCCTGCAGACAGAACACATCAGCTGTGAGAACGTCAAGTTTTTAACCTCTTCTGACCTCGTTTTAGAGTTTTAATGTGACATTTGTGCCTCTGAGCCACAACCAGACTGAGGAGACACACAGACAGTATTTAGATCCTTTACATAAGTAAAAGTAGTGTAAAAATACTCCATTACAAGTGAAAGTATCCTGTCAGCAGTATTAAAATCTCTTTTCTCCTACGCCGGACTGAGCCGGTGGACTCTGACCTTCCTCCGCTGTCCCTCTCGATGGTCGGGAAGAGACGAAACGGAGGAGCTGAGGGCAGATCATCGCTCAGCTGGTACTGCATCACTGTTTGCTGCAACACGAGGAAGAAGAGGAGGAGAGGGATGAAGATGATGAAGTGAGAAGCACTGATCTGATAACAAGTAAACGTCTCAGAGAGAGATGGATGAAGACACGAGGAGAAAGAACAGACACAACTCCTTTAAAAGACAAACAGTTGGATTTTAGCTTGTAGTAAAGTTTTATATCTTAAGAATTTTAAAAGTTCAAAAAAGCAGCTTTATATTTTGATGTATGTATTTGTATTTTTAGTATTTTGTGGTCTGTGAAGTGTTTTTCTTTAATAAGTAAAATATTTGTTGTCAAATGTTGGTAAGCAATGTCTTTTTTTCTCAAATAAAAATATGAGATTGGTTTTAAGGCTGAACAAAGTGTTTTTTGCGCTCTGCTGCTGTGACATTTGAATTTAAATAACGTATCTATCTATCCAAAGGCTTGACGGGTTAAAAGAGATCACCTCTCCCTGACTGGGACACAGTCGGAGGATCCGGTGGCTGTCGAACTCGTCCAGTCGGACCGCCTGGTGGAAGCTGCACTCATCGACACGAACAGCAGTGCCGTAACCTGAAGACCAGAAAACAGACCAGAAACACCCGAAACATCATGAACCGTCATCATCCTGCAGCGAGACGCCGCTAAAACCAGTTCAAGACAAATCAACAGGATTTATTAACACTGTTACTGATCACATGCTGTCTACAATTCATACTTTTCTGACTTTTTCCATTCACAGCCTGCAAATAAAAACAGACTTCAAAACAGACACACTGCATCCTGCAAAATTTAACATGATTGTTCCAACTTAACACACAAAATATATAAAAAACAAAGGTGTTATAAAGGTAATAAACCTTTACAGTTGAGATGAATGTACAGAAAACCAAGGCTTGTAAATTCAGGCTGAAGTGAAGGCTACACATAAATAAATCTGTGTGAGAAAAGCAGTCGTTTCTCTCTGATTTGACAGCGCTGTCAGCTCCCATGAAAAACAACAGGAGGAAATTAAATGTTGGAGGAAATGAGGTCCACCTGTGAGATAAAAACACGTTCTGTCTGTCACACTGGTTTCATGTTGTCCTGTTTTTATCCTGCAGAGTCGATGGAATAAAACCCAACAACACAAATCACAGATTGTTTCATTTTCTGATTCGACTTTCATTTAAAAACTAAACTTAAATCAGATCACAGGTTTAACTGACTCATGGGTTTAGACCTTGGTCACAATACTTGACTTTCAAAGTTATCAGATAAATATAAATCAAACAAAAATGTTATATACTGTCATTTGTTTTCTAAATTTGGGCTTCCCTGTCTGCTGCACTGCTGTTCTTCTGTCTCTCCCTCGACCTACACTAACATTGGCCTACTTTTACTTCTAAAAAGTAATTTATCAAAGCAATCAACATATATAACTGATATTTACCTCGACACACACTGCAGGACGGAGTGTTTTCGGGTGTCTGTTGTGTTGTGTGTTTCTGCACATCTTAAATCCATAAGGCACTTGTGTTAATTGGGAACAATACATCAGTCTGATTTTCACTTTGAATATAAGAGAAAAGCGTCCACAGACAGGTCGTCTCTCCTCTTTCTTTTCTTTTCTTCCCACCTGACAGGTCACTGGTGGAAATGAGGCACTTTGCCAGATTTGTTAGAGTTTTGAGATGGTTAATTACTGTGATCTAATGAGGTTGTCCACCCAAACGGAAACAAATATTTCATGTCATCAGAGTACGCTTCATCAGAGCATTCTGAGCAGAGTTCTCATTTTAATTTTTCATTTGCATTGTCATCACAATTTACTCATGAAATAAAAGGACCTCAGCAAATACTTATCATCAATATTTTCATCAACAAACTTAACACTGCTGTGGATGCCTGTGTCTGCATGGCTCTCCCACCCGTCCCCAACACGACCAGATATTAAACCTGCTTGATATATTTCAAGGCATGGACCAGCTCTCTGTGAGTTCTCAGATCACGTCTTTGGACAGTTCACACATAGTGACTGCGGCTTTTGTTGATGATCTCCAAAAAACTGTGGCAGAGTAGAAAATCAGGGCGAAAACGTGTGTGTGTGTGTGTGTGTGTGTGTGTGTGTGTGTGTGTGTTACCTCTGAGCTGTGACTTGCCGATGCTGAATTCTTCATTCAGACCGATTCTCATTTCTGTTAAACAAAAACAGAAGGTTAGTTGTAGGACTGTTCACATTTAGAGGTCTGTTTGGTCCATAAAATGTCAGAAAACGCTTCCTAAAGTGCAAGATGACGTCATTTAATGTCTTGTTCTGTCCTCAACCCAAAGATATTCAGTTTACAATCACAGAGGAATAAAGAAACCAGAAAATATTCACATTTGAGGAGCTGAAATCAGAGAATTTGGACAATTTTGTGCAGCAAACCCTGTAATGTTCAAACTGACCTGAGCAGCTCGGCATGTAGCACTTGACTCTGATCTCTCCCTCGATGTCGGCCTTCATCAAAACTCCCTGCAGCACAAAACAGCAACCAGCAGACAGAAACCAGGTTATAGGCTTGGACAGCATCTATTTTTTCATACAATCCTGACATTTTACGGTATTCGTGTGAAAAAACAACTGATTAAAAGTCATTATAGCATATATAACGTTGTCTAGCTAACAATGCTTTGTGTCTAATATGCAGTTAGCCTTCTTAGACAAGTCTTGTTGGGTTTAAATACTCAGAATAAAAGAATATACAGGAAATAAGCGCCCTTACTCTATAGATTCTTGCTAAAGGACTCAGTGATGCTTGTTACCATGGATACCAGCACTTCATTTGGCTGAGTGGACAGATGTATTAGTTGCAAGACATAATGTAAAAATAAAGTTGTATGTGGCGATATTTGAGTGACGCCACATCTGATCATATTTAATAATTAGTTAGGGCATCTCTCCAGGAAGTTGCAATGTTGCAATCACAACAATTCACCATGAATCCTGCATGACCTTACAATTTTGTCCAAACTCTGCAAATTTCCTACAAATTCGACAAATCGTCCTTGATCACCGCAATTTCTACAATCCCAGCAGCCGGCTGTGCAAACATCACACATGTACGTGTCGATGAACCGACTCAATGTTTTGGGGTTTTTTTTCCTTTTTTGTGGAATTCGCCCCAAGTCATCAGATTTCAAGTTTTCATGTTTGTTCAAGTTTTTGTGATCATTAGTCTTTTTGGTGAGGCTTCTTAGAAATTTGAATGGATTGTGCAAAAAATAAAAATCACCACTTTCTTCTGCAATTTCCACTTTCTCCTGTAATTTAATTCCAAAAACATGCCTAAAATACATCGCAACATTTTAGAAAAGCTGCCATGAAATGAGACATTTTAGGCTGCAACAATCCCAGAGACAGCATGCAAAAGCCTGGAGGGATCCAGAGAGCCAATTATTTCATTTCTACCTCCAAATAATTCTTCTGTTGGCTAAGATCCCTACTGCAATACATTAATTTCATTTTATCTTTTTATTTTCTATATTTATATATATATATATATATATATTTGCTATATCAATGAAGTTTATTGTTTATTATTATTAATATTATTAATAGTAGTAGTAGTATTAATTAAATGTCTAATAAACAGTGTAGATTTAGTTGATTTCAGCGTTTCAGACAGATTTCTGCTGCCTGCATCACGTTGGTGTTACTCACATTGGAGCCGATGACGACCGTCATCCGTTCAATCACGTCCACAAATATCTCACTCTTCCCTCCCTGGAAACACACAGACACACACACACACACACACACCCACACACACACACACACACACACACACCCACACACACACACACACACACACACACACACACACACACACACACACACACGTATGGAAAGAGTGAGGTCACTTCAGTCTGTTTCAGGAAGTTGAGCTGGGACGTGATTATTTACTGGAACATGTCAGTTATTTTTAAAACACCCCGCCCACTAAAAAATCTCTTCATTAGTGCTGCAACTAACAATTATTTTCACTGTTGATTGTTGATCTGTTGATCATTTTCTTGATTAATGAATTAGTTGTTTGGTCCATAAAATGTTGATCAAAGTCCAAGATGACGTCCTCAAATGGGACCTGTGCTCACAGCTCAGCACCGTGCAGCTCCACTGCATTTACCAGACAACACAAGAACTGGCAGGTTCACCACTGGCGCCCTGTTATCTTCACAGATGCATGTGCACAGCATGTGACAGACGTGAAGGAGTCTGGAGATGCTGTGGCGAACGTTATTCTGCCTCTAACATCATCCAGCATGACCAGTTTGGCAGTGGGTAAGTGACGGTCTGGGGAAGCATATCCTTGGTGGGTCGCACAAACTTCACATGCTCACCAACAGTACCCTGAGTGCTGTGGTACCAGGATGAAATCCTCAGAGCCACTGTCAGACCTGACACTGGTGCAGCGTGCCCCGGGTCCCTCCTGCTGCAGGATGCCGGGCCTCATGTGGCCAGAGTGTGTAAGCAGGTCCTGGATGACGAAAGCACCGATCACTGGTTTCTTATGTCATTTTGCTCTTGACGAATTCCTTCATTGAGATCTGATGTGTGACTTAAGTGTTCCCTTCATTTTTTGAGCAGTGTATAATTAACTGCATTTTAATAAAGCAAATATGTTTCTTGTCCGATTATTCAATGAATTAATGGAATAATCAACAGAAAACTGGATTATTAAGGAGCCTAACTCTGAGTAGTTGCAGGGCCTGTTTGTTGTTTGTTTGTGTTTCTAAAGAACAAAATTATGCTCCTGGAAAATGACGCACTAACAGACTTCCTCACAGACTCGACAGACTTCCCTGAAAACACCAACATGTTCCAGAACTCGTTTTGTTACTTAAAAATGGAAGCAGAAAATACAGATTTAAGTGTATGATAGCGGTTAGTTTTCCACTCCTCTGTCTGTATTTCGTGTCATCATGTTGTTGTTGTTGTTCAGGACTGCAGGTGTGGTGATGTGTACCTGCTCTCTGCTGGACTGGATGGGTCTGGTGGCTGCAGAGCTCGGAGCCACTTTACTCTGTTGAGTCTCTGCTCCAAACTGCAGCAAACAGAGACACACATTAAAAAAACAACACACAAATCAATTTCATCTTGGACTTTTCAAGGGACAGTTGACCACAAAATCAAAAAAGCATATTTTTCCTCTGGCCTGTAGAGCTTTTTATCCATCTTGATAGTTTTTGTGTGAGCTGCAGAGTTTTGGAGATATCAGTCGTAAAGACGTCTGCGTTCTCTCCAGTATAATGAAGCTCAGTGGCACTCAGCCTGTGATGCTCAAAGCACCAAGAAAATGTATTTGAGAATTCTAAACCAGTGTCTGTTTGCAAAAATCATGACCTGACATGGTGACATGAAACTGGTCTCAGGTCTAACGGTGTGAGCAGGCGTTGCTGGTGTTGACGTACCAAGCCGACGTTACTGAGGTCAAACAGGCTGAACGGTCTGGAGGAGACCGCCTCAGTCTGGATGAAGTTCTTCAGCACGTCAGAGGACGTCGTCTGGATGTAACCATAGTCCTGACAGACAGACAGACAGACAGACAGACAGGCAGACAGACAGACAGAAGGAGTGTTACTTTCTATAGAAATATTACTCTCTCTATGAGGACTCATCCTTCACCCTGAAAATATTCATAGAGCTTTGGTTCTGCACATTAAGCTCCACCCTGAGTCTAGTCTTGCAGGGAGGAGACTCACCACGACCTCGTCCAGCAGCTCGTAGATGAGGGCAAAGTTCATCTGCACCGACTTCTCTGACAGACAGCCGCAGTAATCTTTAACCAGAGCTGTTAACCTGAGGAGGGAGGAAGTCATGTGTTAACTGACGTTTGAACTCGTTCATCTCTATAAGCTGTTTCTTTCTAAAGGCATCACAAATTTTAACAAAATTTTGAGCAAAACAGCAGAAAGAAAATGTGAATGAATGTTTGTTTCCATTCAGTACTGTCATCTGATTATTAGAAGTTGGTTCATTGAGATAAGCAGTAGGTGGCGCCTTTTCTCCAGTCTTGTAGGACTGCAGAAAAAAAAGGGTGCAACGAGATGATGTAATTAAAAAAGCATCAGTGGAACCTCAAACAGTAACGCCTCAATCTCCAAGCCCCATAATTTCATTGTAAATAGGCGGTAATTACCAAGAAATATATTTGAAATTTCTGAGAAAATACTCACAAATTAAGTTTCACTGCTACTTAAATGATAATTAGCAAATACTGTTTTCATGTAGTTGATGTTAATTAGAAAGCAACATATTTGAAATTTCTCTGAATTTACCTGTGAGTTACCCCCAGATTTCATGGTAAGTATCTGATAACTCACAAGCATCATTTGTTTTTTTTTATTGGCATTTAAGTCAAACATTTTGTTGTGACATGATTGTTGGACAACATTTTTATATTGTGAATATCTCCCATCCGTCTAAACCTCCCTATATTTACATGGCTAAGAAAAAATAGTACAAAACAGGATGGAAATCATTTCTGTTAGTTTCGTATCTTAATGTGAAGAAGGTTCCAT
The DNA here is from genome assembly GCF_056507025.1 of Lutjanus erythropterus. Taxonomy (NCBI): domain Eukaryota; kingdom Metazoa; phylum Chordata; class Actinopteri; order Lutjaniformes; family Lutjanidae; genus Lutjanus; species Lutjanus erythropterus. Next base: position 40,220,367 of record NC_139327.1, read on the forward strand.
CAGATCTGTGTGGAACCATCATAGATTTATTATAGATCTGTGTTTCCAAGACTTTTTTCCTGAGGAGGACTGGAGTTTTTTGAAATGACAAACCACTGCGACTCAAGTCACAATAAACCTTACCAAGAAATTCTGGTAAGAGTTCATTTGTGCATAAATGAACATTCCTGACCATTTTTACATCACCCTGTATTATCCTGACACTTTATTGAAAACATTTACACATATTTAAAGTTCAGAAATGAGAAATGCATTCATTTAGGCTGAGTTAACAGGCCGTCTTATTGTTTTATTTCCCCTTATCAGGAAAATAATAAAAGACATTTTAGACCAAATAAGTCCATTTAGACACCAGTAAAACAACACACACATTCTAAATGCTTTATAAAAGGTTTACTGCTGATATAAATCTTAAATTTGCAGAATTTCCTCCACAGTGTTTTATTCATTTGAGGACCCAAATAAAATCTCCCATGACCCACCTGTAGGTCACGACCCAGTGTTTGGGAATGACTTTTATAGAACCATGAGAGCTGTGAGTAAACAGCTCATCACTCATGTGAGTTAAATGTTCATTACGTCAGAACTTATTCAGAAAAAGTGTTTCCATCTCCCATTGATTATTTTTAGAAAAAAGACAAAACACAACTGAAGTGTAAAGACTTTTTTTTTCAAAATTTAGGAGGTGTTTTTGAATTTTTGCCCTTTTTCATCAACGACTCACTAAAGAACATCACATACCTGTTGAGGAACTCAATGATGGTGAAAGGGGAGGAGTCAGCTGTAGTCGTGGCGACCCAGTACAGTCCTCCCTGCCTGACGTGGACGAACTGAAGATCTTTGTGACTCTGCAGAAAAGAAACAACACAGGACTGATGATGCGTTTAAGGTCCAACTGACAGTGATGCCGTTTTAATTTTTAAGTTTTTTTAAATAAAATAATAAGATTTGACTTCAAGTCTGTTCCATTTAGGAGAAAACCCAGATGAATACATGATCCTGATATATAACATGATTATGAAGGTCTGAGAATGAAGCTGGCATGGTTACCATGACAACCGGAGGCTGGTCTCCAGTCAGCGCCGTGACCTTCTCATAGAAAATACTGACAACGTCACTTCCTGCTTCTCCACGGACTGACGGTGAGGTTAAGAACAAAACACCTCAAACAGAAACTAATATTGTATAACATCATATATAATATATCACAGCAATATAGTATAGAATATAAAATACCATAAAGTGTAGTATAATATATAATAATTATAGTATAGTATGTATTCGGTGAGTCAGTATTGATTGCTTCAGTTGGGGGACAAGAAGGTGACAGTAAGGATACAGTCCTTATAGATGAGGTGGTCGCCCTTTGAGGACAAGATGAAGACCTGAGAGATCATCCTGCTGACAGACACACACACACACACACACACACACACACACACACGCAGACAGACAGAGACCAGAGAGAGACACTGAGCTCAGTTTAACTACATGTCAAATGTATCAAGATGGTTATTTGGCTTCAGAAAACTATAAAAAATAACTGTAACATAGTGGCTCCCCCTGCTGGTGATACCTGAGTCAGTCTAGTTCCTGTTAATTCATCCATTTCTACATGTTTCTAATATACACCTTCACTGGATGTGGAAATGCTTATAATTTTCCTCTATATTTTGATATTTTTTTTCTTTTTCAATATTTGTTCCTCTTTACATTTCCAAAATTCTTTTCTTATTCGTTTCTTATTCTCTTTCAGGGCACGCCTATGACTCCATAGTCAGTGAACTAATCGTGACATTACATTCATCGATCATTCTGAGTAAAGTCATAAATATATCACATGCCGAATTTATCACAAATTCAAAACGAGGCAGAGAAAGTCTTGAACGTGTTTTAACATGAAGACGGAGTTTGGAAACGAGTAAAATATGTTAAATTGACCGAAATTGCAATTGGGTCCATGTTGTGTTTATCTATGAGCAGCTAAAATGATCCATTAACTGTAACTTCACTTACCTGCAGTGGGCTCGTAGAGAAATAGAGGTAAGGCGGTGAGAATGATGGATCACTTTAATCAATTAATTTGTTACTGATCCATAATGGCAACATGACTGTACTTTTACTGGCTACTGCTAACAGTAGCCTGACTAACTAACCCGGGAGTTGGACGTTAGCTAAATGTAGCTATCGCAGCATACTTAAATTTCTAATAGGTCACGTGAGAGCAGTCCATGATAAATTATTCAACCCTGGATTTTTTCTGCAGATAAAACTGTTAAGAGAAGCATTAAAAGCCAAACTGAAATAACTACATCTCTTTTTGGTTACTGCTTCTCATGTGACAGACTGCTGTTTACAAACCGGGTCAACAGATGGCGGAGGGCGTCACAGCGCCACCTGCTGTACGGGCGAATAATCTTTTTTTTTAAAATATAATTTAGGCAAATAATACATTTTCATGCAAGCTAGCTAGCTGTCAAACAACTTTCATGTTAATTGCTTACAATATACACTTAAATATTCCGTCTAAATTATAATGGTCTTGTTAATTAACTAGAAAGAAAAACGTAGCATGTAGCTAATCAAGTCATTCGTGTCTAGATGGGAACCCCAGACCCGTTAAAAATCTCGCGAGAGTGATCGTGTTAACCCAATCCGCGATCTCTCTCTAACCTTAGCCCCGTGTTTTCTGTCCCTAAACCTACCCAGGTCCTAACCACAGTGTTGTCACTTTATAAAAAACGATTAGTTTGTACAACATCCACAATGAAGAAACAAACAATACATACAAATGTCGCGAGAGTTTCGAAAATGGGTTACGCCTCCAACCACCAGGGGTCAGCAGAGGCGGAAATTCTTACGGAAGTGGGTCATGTCAGTTAGGTAGACTTTCATCAACAGAGCACATTTCACCATGAAGTAAGTAAGCAATTCTACATTACTTAAATATGTTTTGTGTTTTTATCTACTGTTCCGCTGTAATTCATACAGCCGTGTCATCCATGCTAACCCGCTAGCCAGTGCTAACGGCTAACTAACGGCGTTGTAACTAAACTTAGCCTCCTTTCTCCATATATTCTAACGTTAGGTGTTGGAACCGTGTGAGGAAATCTCACAATCTAATCATTCCCTTTTAATCGGCTTGTAAAAGTACTGAACAAAACAACATCTAACGGTATAATGAGTCAGTAGAAGCTGATTTTGGATTCGGCACAAACCAAGCAGTTCGTGTTTCAACGAAATCAAAGTTGTCCGGTGTTTTGCGGATCTTGTTGTCCACGGCCAGATTTAGTGAAGGATGGTTTGTTTTTTTGTCGGTCAGTCGAGTTCGGTTCATGTGCCGAGTTCAAGAGTGGATCACAGCCTGTCGTGAAATGTCTTCATCATGCAGTTAGCTACTCTTTTTGTTTTTCCATTTAAGTAGGAAACACAAAATTGGACATAATTTGAATGAAGTCTGGCGTGAAGATTTCTCAGCTGGAAGCTTTCCATAGCTTGTAACTTTGTGCGTTTAAAGTGCATTTTGGGTACTCAAAGTAAGCATAGTGCCATCACAAATCACATGTAAACATTGAATTTTGTAGTTGTGTTGTGATTCAGGTCGTGAGGGTGTAGACGTTCGTCCTAAATAGGGCTGCAACAGTTTTGATTTATCTGTCTGTTATATTCTAGATTAATTAATCAATTAAATATGTAAGAAAAGTCAAAGTGAAAGTCCAAGGTGATGTCGTTGAATGCCTTGTTTTTTCAGCCCAAAATACAATGATATTCACTTTAATATGATATTCATCAGAGAAAAGTTGGGTTCACCTCATTTGAGAGGCTGAAAATAGCATTTTATACCACTTTTACTTGAAAATCAATCATTGGTTATTTTAATAGATGGTGATTATTTTTCTCTTGATCACATAATTGTTGCAGCTCTAGTCCTGAGAGCCTTGGTGAGCCTGATCCACCTGCCAGAATGAAAAGATGAATCTCAGTGGTGAATTGTCTCCATGATAGCTGAGATTTCACTTCAGCACATGATGGAGACGTGGCAGACAGTGTAGCTCATTAATGGGAAACACAGACGAATGAGCTGATGAATGTTTTGAAACTCAACAGTTGTATTCACAAGTTCAACTTTTTCATTATTTTCAGTCCGCTGACAAAGGTGAAGTTGATCAACGAACTGAACGAGCGTGAGGCCGACCTGGGGGTGAACGAGTCTGTGTCCTGGCACACTGAGTACAAAGACAGCGCCTGGATCTTTATCGGTAAGATCCTGTCTGCATCAGGAGATCAAGCTGCTCGTTGTGTTGTTTTGAGCTGCAGCTCTGTTAAATCACACATTTAACACAGGAGACACAGATATAATCATGTGGTGTTTGGTTACGATTATAATTTGTCAGAAATTTGAGAATATTTTCAAGACGAAGAAGATGCGAGTATCCACTGGATCATAATATTTTCCGTTACTGACATTATGAAGGAAGGAAGGTTTACATAAAGAGGTAATGAACAGGGTTGTGCTTCTGCCTGATCAGCTGCTGTGTTTGTGTCCTGCAGGAGGATTTCCATATGAGCTGACTGAAGGTGACCTCATCTGCGTCTTCTCTCAGTGAGTCTCCTTCATCTTTTATTGAAATGGGCCGATGCAGGGCTGTCATGGTCGGAGGATGTGAGAATTGACTCTCCCTGTCTCTCAGGTATGGAGAGATTGTGAACATCAACCTGGTGCGAGACAAAAAGACGGGGAAGTCCAAAGGTTTCTGCTTCATCTGCTACGAGGACCAGAGGAGCACCATCCTCGCTGTGGATAACTTCAACGGCATCAAGGTGACACAGACAGATGTTACTGGACGCTGCAGCTCGTTTATTTAACCTGAACACAGACAAACATACATGACAGAATTGTTTATGTATCTGCAAAAAACTTCTGAACACAGTTTGAACTGGTTTTCATTCAAGTTTGGTTTAACACACAAAAATTGCTCCAACAGCATCATAAATGTTACAGAGGTTTTAGGTTTGCAGACAGCAAGAAGCGTCCATGGAAACGACTCATCTTGAACAAACAATGGCGGCTCCTGATGAGGTTAGCGTAGATACTGTGATAACATCACCTTTGCTTGGTGAGTTGACCCGACTGGTTGAAGTTAGCCCGTGTTAGACGTAACAGATGGTTCATCCGATCACCAATTTGGAAGTGCCCGCCCTTTTCTGTGTAACAAACAGTCTGGCCTGTCAGGTTAGCTGTCTGCACGTCCCAGCTGTGTCTCACAGGTATAAGCGTGACCTCAAGCGTTTATTCCTATTTCAAATGTTTTATCCACAATCCCTGCACAAATGTGCCAATGAAAATGTATTTTATCCACATTTTGTAACTGAGGTGGAGCAGAGTGATCTCCACAGCCTGAGATCAGCTCATTCTGCTCCAGTTTAATCCCACAGACTCTCCTTCACTTCACCCAGCAGCTGAGAAACAAGACACAGGAACTTCCTCTGCATTGTTTATTCAGCAAACGACATTTACTGCCATTAGACAACTTTAATCCCTCTGCTCTGAGCGCAGCTCCGGACACTGATATCATCAGACGTGGATCCTGCCTCACACTTCTCCCTGTGAGACGTGTTGAACCAGTTTAGAGCTTTAGAGCCGCACCTTTAGCACTTTATTGTGACACATGCTGTGCAAATTTCTGTAATGGATGCTGTTGATGAATTGCCCCGGACGGGAGCAGCCATGTTTGTGTTGTTCCTCTCATTGACTCGTTAACTTTGTTAACTGTCAGATTAAAGGTCGGACGATTCGTGTGGATCACGTCAAAGACTACCGTCCTCCCAAAGACACTGAGGACATTGACGATGTGACAAAACACCTCAGGGAGGAGGGCTGTGCTCCCAAAGCCAAAGAGTCATCCTCATCCTCCTCAGAGGAAGACGAGCAGTACGCCGTCCCTGTGAAGAAGCCCAAAAAAGGTGAGGTCATTTCCTGTTGTCTTAAACTTGTGGTCACAATGATTTTACTCATCTGTCAGATATTTGAATTTGTCCTCACGCTGCTCTCTCTGTACTTCAGACAAGAAAGAGAAGAAGAAAAAGAAGAAAGAGAAGAAGGAGAAGAAGAAGGCAGAGAAAGAGAGAGGGAGCCGGGCGCTGCACTCCTCCTCTTCCTCACCACCTCCTCTTCCTCCTGCGGCAATCCGAGTCAAGGAGGAGAAGGAGGACGCCGCCTATGACAAGTACAACCAGAAGGGGGCGCTGCCAGGAGGAGGACAACAGAATGGACAGAGAGCGAGGGACGAGAGACTGCGGGGGGAGGAGGAGAAGAGGAGAGAGACAGACAGGGACAGAGAGGAAGACAGGAGGAGGAATCGAGACAGAGAGGGAGACAGGAGGAGAGAGACAGACAGAGAGTATGAAAGGGAAAGAGAGTCTGACCGGGACAGAGATGGTGATAGAAGACGAGAGATGGACAGAGACAGAGATGGTGAAAGAAGAAGAGAAACTGACCGGGACAGAGAAAATGAGAGAAGAAGAGAGACAGACAGGGATGGTGATAGAAGAAGAGAGATGGACAGAGACAGCGATAGAAGAAGAGAGACAGACAGAGACGGTGATAGAAGAAGAGAGATGGACAGAGACAAGGATAGAAGAAGAGAGACAGACAGAGAAAGCGATAGAAGAAGAGAGGTAGACAGAAGAAGAGACACAGACAGGGAGAGGGACAGCGATAGGAGGAGAGAGACAGACAGAAATAGAGATGGTGAGAGAAGAGGAGAAACTGACCGGGACAGAGAAACTGATAGAAGAAGAGAGACAGACAGAGACAGAGACCGTCCTCGTAAACACTGAGACCACCTTCAGTAAACTGATGATGTAAAAACTGATATGACCAGTCTAACGTCCTGCTGGCGCCCTCTACAGGCTGCTGAGCAGTCATATGGATCGTCCCTGTCTCGGGACAACCACACCCCCCCTCTGGGTGAAACCACTGTAAAAATGGCCAGTCAGTGTGTATCTGTGACAGAGTAGATGACGTGTGCTGATTGTTCGAGTAGGTCAAAGTGAATCAGAAAACAGTCTCAGTGATGTTGGAACCTAAGTTTTTACTGTGAAAAATACGTTTCCACCATGAAACAGCTGTTTTTTGAATGGAGTTTGGTTCAACAGCACTCAGACAGCAAAATAAAAATCTTCAAACCACATAAAAAGTGACTCTCTAAGGTAGTTTTATGTCAGATTCATCCACTTTGATGGAGGCAAACTTAAAGGACTCATTATTTCTTTCAGTTTTTCAATGCAAAGACAACTGATTGGACAGAGGATCTGGGATCCCAAATCCTGAACAAGTAACAGTTTTCTTTTTTTTGTTTTGCAATAAAACAAGAAAATATCCTCACCTGTTGTGTATCATTTTTATCAAGTTAGTATTAACTGTTTTTTTTTTCCTTTTTCAGAAACCACTCCAATATTAACTACTGTGTGAAATTTTAACAACATTAATATCACCACCCTGAAAGGAACCTTCATTAGAACCTTCATTAGAACCTTCATGAGCGCTGCTGTTAAACATCGTCAGTCCAGTTATCCATCTGTCTCTGTCAGTAGGCAGCAAGAGACACAGTGTCCAGAAGGGAACCCCACATCCACAAGTTCAGTTAAAAACATTTTAATTGAAACCATGAAAACTCTTATGAGAGTCTTGTAAACTCGGGGTTCTCCTTTAGACACGACCTGCAGACATGATGTGGCAGCACAGTAATCGCAGCCCTGCTAGACGACAGAACACACAAAGCGGTCACCAGATTCATCTACAGTCACATCTTCAGTTAGCTAATGCTAGCAAAATACTAGCTAGTTTACAGTTGAACTACATTAGCCAGCTAATTAGCTAGCATTTTGCATTTAATATCAACTATTAGATATATTGGTGCATTCCATTTGAAATAAGAAGTCAGAATTTCTGCGATTCCAGTTGGAAATTTCAAATGGAACGCCCCCTGAAGTCAGAGGAACCTTACAAACCCTGATATCAAAGACAAATACTGTTGCTCCACGCATCAACTGTAGTACATCTGCTTATTTCATTAATAGTACACACAGTACTGTCTGTGTACAGGTTGCTACAGTGTTTGTGTATGCACAAAATATCACAGAATGCGTTTTTGCCAAACTTAAAAAAGTTTTCCCCCGAATTGTACTGGAGCGCAATCAACTCTGGTGTGACGTCATTCCGAGCACTAAGATAGATGGAATGCACCATAACTAGCTAGCTAATTAACTAGCATTTTGCTAACATTAGCTGTCAGCTGTAAACAGCTAGCTAATAATTTATCAGGTATCTTCTTAGCTAGCACTTCGCTAACTTAACATCTATGTCACTTTTGCAGGTCCTTTTAAACTTATTCAAACTGTGGTTTTCTTTTCAACATATCCCAGTACATGAAACAGGAAAGGTTCTGCGATAAAGGGCGGGACTTAGGGTCAATTCTGCACTAGAAAAGTATGAATATTTTTCTAACTTGTTATTTGTCACGTTGATATGTTATTAGTTTTAATTTGAACAAAGGCTGAAGTGTAAATGCAAGAATTTGTCCTTTTACAGTGGTTATATGTTGGACTATTTTCTTAGTTCTGTATTTACTGAAGCGAATGTTGATCAGTGAGCTTTAGAGACGCTGGTCAGCACATCTTGTTACCTTTGGACAAAGAGTTGCATCTCATTTAAAATGTTGTGCCGTAATGTGACGACAGGAAGTGAAGACCGGAACCACACAGAGAAACAAGCTGCACCCATTTATTATAGAAACATCACAGAACTGAGCAGAACACTGAGAACAAAGAAACGTCAAAACATCATCATCAGATCACAGTCAGATGACACCAGCTGCTTTTACTTTTTCTGAGTTTCAGTGGATTTAAGCTTTTTCATCGTCCTGCTGCCAAGACAGAAAGTCCCCTCACAGAGCTTCACATATTAATGTGGAAAATATTTTAAAGTCGGCACTGTAACGCTGTATTAGTTTTTTTTTCTTTAGATTGGTGGATATTTCTAAATACTACAGCACCCATGAGCCTCAGCTGCTGCTGCTATGGAGACAGTAGTTACTAAATTTATCCCAAATGGATCCAAAATGTTGAATTCTTTTGTCAAGTTTCTACGGTGTGATTTTTAGTTTCAGCTCATCTGCAGTACATTTAACAGAATGTGAAGTTCAGTGATTGGATGTTTGTTGCTGAAAGGAATCTTGGGAGTAGTAGTTGACTTCTCCTTTTGCTCAGGAGAGTTTCACATCCATCTGACTAGGAATAAAATATTTCTGCACTTTTTAGAAAAAAAGTGGACAGTAGTTTGTGATGTCAGCCCCTGGTTTTCTTCCCTCATCTTTCATTTTTATCAGTACAGATGTTGAGGTGTGACTACAGCAGCAGAACAAGAGAATTAACAAGAAATGTCAGAAACAGCTTAGAAAAATTACTTTTCAAAATCTCTGTACAGCTGAACAAACGCCAACACAAATACATGTCAAAATTAGCACAAGGAATAAATGCAGCAGTCTTTTGTTTTTAGAAAATATATCGTCATTATAAGTTCATTTACAGTATTTTGAAACATTTCATAGAAAGTCGGCGGGTTGTAAAGTGGAAGTGATTATCAGAGAGCGGCGTTTCCTCTGTGGTTATTATTCAACGGTCAAAATGTGTTACAAAACAGATTTAAGTACGGCCTTTTCCAACTTTTACATCTAAAAACAACTGGATTAAACAGGCTGAAAATGGAAATAAAGCATTTAGGACCGTGAAGGACATCATTTAATTAATGATACACTGAATCACAGTAAAATGATCAATTAACACACTAATTATATTTTTGTCACATTGTTCTGTCACAGTTAATTAGTTAGCTAGAAAACAAACATCTTCCAAGCTAAGGTGTCTAAGGTTAGCTAAAAAACAAATGTTATCTAACAAACCAATTATCTTAGCCAGGATTGTTAGTTAGCTAGAAATAAAATATCGAAAAAGCTAACGTATCTTTGGTGTGGTGTTATGTCAACAACAGGAATAAGTTATGCTGACAGTTTTGCTTTCATCCAAATGTTAAAAAATATTCAAGGAATTTTTGAAGTCGTCAGCGAGACACACTCTAATAAATCAAAACCTTGTTGTGTAATAATAAATAAATATCCTCATATCTTTGAAATATTCTCAGAATTACAGACTGTAACTGCTCCATATCAAAAACTTTACTTTCTGTGAGAACCACTTCAGGGATAGACGCTATTCTTTAACCTCCGGGCCCACAGGCCCCTACATTTACTACATGTCTGGTGTCCAAAATATAAACTTACAAAAAAAAAAAAAAATACAAAAACTACGAGATGGTCAACAAGAAATGAAATGAAATTTGCAAAACGTGCGGGTTGAAAATTACAGATGGAGGCGCAACAACGTGCAACTTCTTTCAACATTTGATGTATGACTTGTTTGGGACTTGAAAATCAAAGTGTAGGACTCAAGACTCAAAGTTTAGGACTTGAGTCTCAACATTTAGGACTTGAGACTAAAAGTTTAGGACTTGAGACTCAAAGATTAGGACTTGAGACTAAAAGTTTAGGACTTGAGATTCAAAGTTTAGGACTTGAGATTCAAAGTTTAGGACTTGAGTCTCAACGTTTAGGACTTGAGACTAAAAGTTTAGGACTTGAGATTCAAAGTTTAGGACTTGAGTCTCAACATTTAGGACTTGAGACTAAAAGTTTAGGACTTGAGATTCAAAGTTTAGGACTTGAGACTCAAAGATCAGGACTTGAGATTCAAAGTTTAGGACTTGAGATTCAAAGTTTAGGACTTGAGATTCAAAGTTTAGGACTTGAGACTCAAAGATCAGGACTTGAGATTCAAAGTTTAGGACTTGAGATTCAAAGTTTAGGACTTGAGACTCAAAGATCAGGACTTGAGATTCAAAGTTTAGGACTTGAGACTTACTTGTGTCTTGCAAAACAATGACTCGGTCCCACTTCTGACTCTTTATGTGGATGAATCTGATTTATTTTCCTTTAAACTGAGGAACACGGAGGAAACGCCGCTGAGGTCTGAGGGGTTCACGGTTCAGTTACAGACGTGTCTGTGGTCAGAGGTATCTGGTGAAGTTGGTTTCTTCCTGGTCAGTTGCTACAAAGGTTTAGAGACGAGGAATGTTGGGAAATCTTTTTTTTTTTTTTCACCCACAATGCCACATGTTCTTAAAGAGTCTGTCCATCGTATCAGTGTGGCTTTAAACAGTTTTTTAAAATACATTTTTCTTCTCTCAGTTCTGTAAAACAGTCTTGTTGTGTTTCCCTGGGCAGATTTTCAGTGAAAAACAAAAAACTAAAAACAAGTTGACGTCTGGTGAAGCACATCAGCACCACAACTCCCTCAGAAAGAGCTCGAACAGGAAGAAGAGGAGGTTGGCGGTAGAAAAGTAAGGCGCTGGCGGCTAAACAGGCTGCAGGAAGAGGGATGGGAGGATTATTCCTCCATTTCACTGCTTTTATCTGAGATTAAAGAAGGTCTGCGGATTAACTGGATTCCACAGCTCAGCCAGTTCCCAAAGAGGTCCAACGCTGACCTCCAAAACGTGAGACACAAGCCGGCGTTCTGTCGAAAAATGTTACCGTAGCGTACATCAGTAGCAGAGTAACCCTAACCCTCTACCCAGAGAACCGCTAAGTAGCTCATCTCAACAGAACAGCGTTATCGGAGCTGCTGGACGCTGTCGTCCACCGTGTCGCAAACTGCCGCAGAGATTTGAACCAGCAACCTCCCGCTGAGCCGCACACGACCCGCCGCTCGGTTCGCTGAAGTTACTGAAGAGACGAGTTCACGCTACTCTGCTTTACTTGAACTGCCAGCAGCCTTTTTAAAGCGGCGGACAAGTCGAGGCCTTCGGAGTCGTTTCACTGAGCGGATCTGAAAAAAAATATGAATGATGTGTCGAGACGAGGGATGATAACGTTCAGAATTTCATCGATCGAGTAAAATTTAATCAATCTACTATCAAATAAAGATCAACAGTACAACAGCAATTAATTAATTGTGATTAAGGGGGAGCAATGAATTGATTAACTGATAATTCATTTCACAAATGATCGATTAAGCAAAGTGCTTGGAAAGTGAGTTCAGCTTCAGCTATTTTGATTATCAATCATTTTGAGTCACTTTTTAAGGGAAAAAAGGCCAAATTCTCTGATTTCAGCTTGTTGAATGTGAATATTTTCTGGTTTCTGTACTCAATATCTTTGGGTTGTGGACAGAACGAGACATTTTCAGGGCATCATCTTGGACTTTGGGAAACACTGATCCACATTTTCTGACATTTTTTGGACCAAACGATTAACTGAAACTGATTAGTGGTGAAAATGATTGACTGATGATGAAAATAATAATTCCAGGAAAGACTTGAAAAATGTGACAAGATTGTGACAGGATTAATGAATCCAGAAAATACTCGACAGATTAATCGACAGTGAAAATAATCATTAGTTGGAGTTGGGTGTATCTGCAATAAGCTAATGTTAGCGAGTCAATTTATTGCTGCAGCTGTGATGAAAAGTTTATTTTGGGGATGTTCTGTTACCGACACCAGGAGCAGAAGCAAAGTTTAGGTATTGAGATCGATGTTGTGAAAGAAAAGATGGTATGGGAAGTTTGTATCGACTCTGCTGGTGAGCGCAGGGCTGCTGTGTGCTGTGAGACCAGAATCCAAACTCAGGACTCCGTCTCTGTCTGGTCCACATGTCCAGCGGTTGAAGCAGGGCGGCCGACCTGTTTTCCATCGCTTCGAGAGGGACGGAGGCCTGATGCTGTTCGCTAGTGGAGATTTCTTCCACTTTTCCCTCCAGTGTCCAAACAGAGTGACCACCCGTTCTGTCCCATGAAGACCAAACACAGACGTCACACAGGACAGAGCTGCTGTCGAGTTGTTTGAGAATTTGTCTCTTAGTGCTGAAAACTGCTTCAAATGTTTCTGTTTTTCCTCACAAACGACTCCAGCCGCCACTGACGCCGCAGGAGGAGACAGAAGGTGAACTCAACACCTTCCTGACTGAAACTGACCCTGCAGTGTGTCTCTGTTGTGATGTCCGTCTCCTGTACGTGACTGTGACCGCCGTTAACGCCGCTCCGCTCCCTCAGCACATGGAGATGGTGACGTTGATCCCCAGGTTGCCGTTGTCTGCAAACAGATGGGCGATGGAGGTGTCAAACACCAGGCAGTCGCTGTTCATGATGGCCGCCGCCACCCCGTCGTGGATGGAGCGCGGTGTGGCCTCCCAGGTGAGCCGCCGGCGGTTGCCGTTGAGCTCGAGCCGGTAGGCAAAGTTCTCGGCCTGCTTGCGAGTGCCGATGAGCAGCACGACGGCGAAAAACTGCTGGTGGCCTTCGTACTTCTCCTGCTTCTCCAGGACCAGCATGAAGTGGTGGCTGAAACATGACTGCATCATCACCCAGTCCACGGCGCCCGGCAGGTTGATGTCCGTCGCCAAGAAGACGATGTCCTCTCCCTGCAGAGAGAGACAGACATCACAGAAACTCTCAGCTCATTACACTTACAGTTTCAACTCCTCGTACCAATAATGTATGAGAAAAATATCTTCATGAATTTCCTGATAATGATTTCAGTCACAGATCAAATTTAACCCTCGGCACGTCCAACCAGCCTTCATTTGGAGGGCAGTAGATTTTGTGTGTTGGTAAAATCATTAATCAAAAGTGCATGAATTGCATAAATTGTAGAAAAATATTAAAATAAGACTATACAGTCTAGCTGTATAGGTGTGTGAGGCTGTACTGAGGGACTACAGGACTTAAGCTAAATGCTATTATCAGCATGCTAATATGCTCACAATGATAACGCTAACATGGTGAAGTTTTTTTCTGCTGAAAAATTAAAATCTTGGTGCTGGAAAGTGAAAGTTTTGGTGCTGCAAAATTTAAGTTTGGTCTGGAAAAGTGAAAGTTTTTGTTTGGTGCTGAAAAGTCAAAGTTTTGATGCTGACCTGCAGCGTGGTGATGGACTTGTGCGCATGCATCAGGTGAGGCATGACGGCCTCCAGCGAGCCGTGCCACTTGCAGGTAGCTCCGGGACACGGACAGGTGTACGGCCTGAACTCACACACCTCCTCATGATCGGGCTTCTCACTGTGGTGAAGAGTCAGCAGACAGCCGGCCGACGAGTACTGCAGGAGGACACAGAGACATTCCAATGAAAAACTGTCGTCCTGCTGGATGTGTCGACTGACAGTGATGCAAACCAAAGAGTGTCACATTTTAATTCAACAAGACCATAATTTATTCTTTGTGGCTGCATAATAAACAGAATACTGCGTGTCAAACCTACAAAAACAGTGTTTTAAAATACCAAAGATACATTCATTTGCATGTAATAACAATCATATGTCAGCAGGTGCACAAGAGGAGACATGAAGCTTGATGGTAAATGTCTCATTCTGAACAAATTAATTTACACCTCAATAATGAAGCATTTTTCATTAAACTCCTTCCGCTTGAAGAAATTATTAATGAAAAAGGTCTGTGCAATAATCATCTAATGAGGTGAGTAATCGATCAGGGAGGGGCTGTCTGCAAACATCAACAGGAAACAAACAACAATAAACAGAATGATAATGTATAAATATTATAAAAAACAATCATACAGCTGTAGAAGTCTTTATTTGGTGATCAGAGATCTTTATATATTAAGAAAATGTATCAATAACAAAAAATATTTATACAAGACTGAGTCTACAATAGGACTGCCTGAGTTTTATTGTTTTTTATCGTAAAAATCTCTGATAACTTCAGGTGGTGAACCCAGGATTAAATATGGACGTACAGAACAAAGTGTTTTAGTTGTTTGTTGTTTCTCAGACGCTGCAGGTCTGACAGGAGTGAATCTGGAGGCGGCGGGAGGTGTGAGGATGGAGGAAGACGAAGGCAGAAAGGCAACAACATTAGTTTGGATTAAACACAAATATCAGCCAACACCGTATCGTGATGAAACGTGTGATTTCGGAGCGCCGTTGTTCCCAAAAATGAACCGACCTTTTTGACTTGTCACAGCAGGTAAAACACAAGTTGAACGAAGAACAATGACGACGCCGTTCCAACGATAATTATTAATTATCAACCGCTGCTTTTGATTTTTAAAGTTATTGGTACCACTCAAAATATCCCTCCTTCCATTTTAGGAATTAGAATCTTAATTTCAGTTTTTTTGTTTTTCTGCAGGCTAGTTTGTGTTGTCATGTTTTTTTAGGATAATGTGCAGTTTGTGTTTGTGAGAAGAGAGAGATTTAAAAATAAACCTCTTTAATATACAACCTGAATATTCATCCTCCTGTGTTCTTGTATTTCACAGCGAGCTGCAGCTGACAGAACAGCCTGTGTGTTAAATTACTGGTGTTTGATCCACATGAAGCTGTGATATAAATAAAACCTCACAGTGTTTCTATTCTGGTCAGTCAGGAGCAGATTACAATGTGATGGCTGCAAGCTCGCCTCAAATTTTCTGAGAAGGTCACAGTGATGGGATTCTCCCTCCCCCCCTTCCTTCATTGTGAACAACACGGCACCTATAGACAGACCAGGAGCCTATAGCGGTGTACGAGGGGGGAGCGCTGATGAGGACGGTAAATGAGGTATGAAATCAGCGAGACGCCGAGGAGCTCAGGAGGACAGAGAGAGGGACTCGAGGGAGGCAGGCGGCGGCGTCACTGATGCCGTTTGAACATCTGAACACGATTCACCGAGAGAGAGAGAGAGGGAGAGAGAGAGAGAGAGCATCCATAAACATGAGGGGAGAGAGAGAGAAGACGAAAGACGAGCAGAAACTGCTGTCAGTTTCACTTTAAAAATCCTCTGCAGACAGATTCAGTGTGTCCAGAAGATGACTGCTGATTGGTCAGTTTGATCACAGGACACCACACTGTGATTGGATCAGAGTGGGGATGGCAACAATTAATTGACGATTAATTAACTGGTCATTAAGAATTTGACTGATCACATAAAATTGAATCAATCTTCTATCAAATATAGATATGAAATAAATCTATTATTTTAGTTTTAGAGGCGTTGCGATGCTGTCAGAGAATATGCAAGATGTTGCTGTGGGAAAAAAAAAACATTTGATAAAAGCAATATTTTAATGTTTTTTTAAATAATGATTACTCCATTAATTAATTATTAATTTTTTATCAATGATTGATAAAGGACAGTGGTTAAAAAACTGCAACCCTAGATCAGAGAATTAAAACTAAAAAGATCATCAAAATATAAGGACAAAGAAATTATTTTTCACGACAATATTTTATCCTTTAACGTAACACTCGATCTTTTTTATGAAATGTTTGAACTGTTTGTCAAAGCACGATAATCAATCACTGGTTTTGCAATAATTAAAATCTGAAAAGGATATAGTATTCAAATTACACTGTATAGTATTATTATTATTATTACAGTGTAATTTTGTATTATACATAATTATTATATCATTAATATTGTTATCATTATTATTATCACATTACTATGGTGATAACTACAGGCAGACAGAGATCAAAGCCAAGTAGATTTTTAAAATAATTTAACCCTCATCCCGCCTCTTTTTTTATTTTCTAATGATCTGTAAAATGATCCATGACTCAAAACTGTGATACGATCTGAACCATGAGTTTTGTGATCTGTTGCAGCCCATGTTATAAATTCTTGGGACTTTGGTCGGATAACAAACTCATTTTTAAGGCCCATGTTGAACAGCTGTCAAACAAATTGAAAAATTGAATCAGAATTGCTCATTTGTTTCTCTTCAGCTGTACGTTGATATTCATACTTCTCCTTCCACTTTAAAGCTTCTTTCCTCCATCTACCCCAGTGCATTGTGGTTCATCATCATCACATCTCATATTAAAATGGTGGAATGGTTCATCTTAACCAATAGAAGAGAACAACAGCATTGTATGTTATTTATTTATAAAGCTCCGCTGCAGAATGAACCGAACCACCTCCGCTCTCTGGTTGCATTTAAACAGTTTGTATGTCAGAGGACATTTCAACATCAACTCGAGCTCTTTTTCACACTGAACCTGGCAAATACAAGGCTGCAAAGAAATGGAGCGAGCTCCTACTACAATACTTCTACAATCACATGTATAAATGTGCTTTTGTGCTGAAACTGAATGTTTTTTTGTTTTTTTTTGTCATACACAGGTCTCTCTAAGAGAAGAGATTCCCATCTCAATGAGACTACCTGTTTAAATAAAGGACTGAATAAAAATACATTTCTATTATTAGATAATCTACTGTTTTGTTTTTTTTGGTTAATGGACTATTTGTTTGGTCAGTAAATGGTGAAAAATGTCTACAATTTACTGTTGAACAAGACTGAGAGAAAAGTTAAAAATATGAATTTTCTGTCAGTTGACTCATCGCTGAAACAAATAATTTAACTAATAAAATAATAAAATAACTCCTTGGATGTGAAAATGTTAAGTTAATAAAAAAAAGGATTTAAGAGGATTTTAGTCAGAAGAGTCAGAGTTACAGACAGACTGT
This sequence comes from Lutjanus erythropterus, assembly GCF_056507025.1. Lineage (NCBI taxonomy): Eukaryota > Metazoa > Chordata > Actinopteri > Lutjaniformes > Lutjanidae > Lutjanus > Lutjanus erythropterus. The sequence continues at coordinate 40,237,947 of NC_139327.1, forward strand.
TTGTGTTCCTGCTGCTGGATGTCGAACGCCGTCTTTCACTTCAGGAGAGAATTTGTTCCCGGATCAAACACCTCCACATGTTGACTGGAGGAGAGACGGATGACGGATGACTCATGAATATATAATTCTAACCTCTTTCTCTGGTTTTGTTTACCCAGGCCTGGTGACACATTTCTTATTTACAGCAGCAGCCTGCTGACAGAGACGCTGCCCCAGAAAAAAAGACAAAACAAAAACCTGTCAACAGGACAGGAAACGGCAACCTGACCTGCTGCAAGGACAGGAAACCACAGCACGGACTGTACAGACCACAGACAGCAGCTCCACAACAATATCTCAGATAAACATATAGGACTGATCCTTGGTAAACAACAATACTTTAATATTTCACTGTTTTTGAGAACACAATGTTCAGCTTACTAAAAGAACTAAAAATAAATTTCATTTTTCTATTTCTCTGCTGTTGTCATTTTCCATTTATTGACTTTTTCGCATCAATTTATAATTAAGATTTTGCAGACATTTTTGGAGATTGTTGTGACCTAAAATGCCACAAAAAAAAAAAAAATATATATATATATATATATATTTTTTTTTTACTGTTGGTGTTGATATAATTCATCAGAAGTTAAAGCCAGCTTGCTCCAGGGAGAACTGGACTGTCTGAAGGTCTCTTTTTCATATTCATCTGAGCAGGCAACCTTGGAAACTGGAAAATAGCAGGCACTTTCAGAAAATTCTTGGCAGGTGATTCTATGAACCAACTGTCCATCGTCATGTATCCCAGAATAATTCCAACCAATCAGTCCAGAGAAGAACAAAAACATCTGTTTTAAGGAAAAACCTTAAATGTCATTCTTTGCTCTTCTTTCACTGATGAAATACTCTGAAGTTCTGATAAAACTGACGCCGTCGCAGCATCAAACACTAACCTTCAGGAGCTGACCTTGTTTTCAAACGCTTCCCAGTGTCGTCAGACTAACTACGATTAGCGAGTACATGATTAAGCATTGCCACCCTCGCAAGTCAGTTAAACTATTAATATATTATTCATTCACAATGCCAGGTAACTGTTGCCTTTATAAGATGTTATGCAGCTGCCCACCACAGCTCCATCAGACAGCAGCCCCTCTCGCCCAGCGCGTGGACCCTGATGGTCCAGGCGACCCCACATGTTATCAGCAACGTTGGACAGATGACAGCTCGTAAAACCAGCGTTGTCTGTCAGTGTCTTAATCTGGAAAATGGAAAATAATGTTGAATGTAGACTGTGACAGAATAAACTGGAATATGATCACATGACTGGAGCAACATGTGACCAAATTCAGCACAGACAGACAGAAGAGCAGCACCTGCCGCTGCTGCTAGCACTGCTAACGTTAGCCACACTGTGAGTCACGCTGCAGCTAACATCAGCTCCTGGTAAACAACCCTCTCAACCCACAGACACTGTGATCCTTTTCAGTCTGATAAGGTGAAGCATTTACTGAGATGTCATGTTTTTAAGGATAATGTGCAAGGTTTGTATTACATGGCACAAAGTGGCACACATTAAAGAGGCATTTAAAATACGACGTGGCGACTGTAGACTGTGGTTAACAGATTCAAATGGCTCTTAATACACAGTATTTTTTCAGGCAGTGTTTAACATTATCAATTAATAATTTGTGCTCAGTTTTAACTGTTTTCTGAGTGTTTTCTTACTCTCAGACTAGTCAACCTGCTCAAATTAAATTTTACATTTTATCAAAAGGGAAATGAGTCACCAAGAACATCCCCAACCTAAAGCACACCTCACAAGAGCACCCAGGACACACGGTAACATCAGGTCTGAACAGGATACGACATTACAGGTATTTTTTTATATAAAATCATGTTCAAAAACTATTACCTTGTGTGTTTAGGCTGACATTACTGCACAGTTTGATCTATCGATAGCTGGAATAATGATCATGTATTAGTCATGTGATGAAGACAGAGGACGGTGACACAGCAGGAGGTTCAGTGTTCGTCTCATTAAATATTCATCAGCTGCAGGTCAGAACGCAGCAGCAGCTTCCCGAAACGGGCAGCAGGCTGGAAAACAACCAACCGAACCGCTGCTTGTTTTCTTGGCATGAAGTGACTGCAGAAAAACTCTTCCTCTGACACCTGCTTTATAAAATCACTCCTGTTTTGTCCTTTAAGTTAAAGAGCTTCTGAAGCTGAAGATAAAAAAAAGTTTGACGTTAAAATGAGTCAAATTCAAGTCATGGTTCATATTTACATGTTTACAACTGAATTAAATAAATAAGAGCCATAAGTCATCTTCACACCAACAAATCAGCAGCAGCACTTCAGCTTTATAAGTGAAATAAATTCAGTTTACACACATTCCAAGATGGTTTGTTCAATTAATCACAAAATGATCAAAATCGCAATACGGCCAACTGCAATATCCAAATCAACAGAAATCGCATCTGCAGTTTTTTGATAAAGACAAAATATGTGACAGCTTTATAGTGAAGTCCTGTAGAGCTGCAGAAATGCTCTTAACATGATTTTAACACGATCAATCCCACTCACTGTATATCACAATGTAAGTCGCAATATGACTTTTTTACCATATCATTCAACCATAGTCTCCACTTTTACTAGTCATGTAGTCACAACAGATAAATATATATTAACCATTTCTTACAAAAATGATGCAATTAATTCCACAAACCAATCATAAAAACCCTTCTCAGTTGCAATGTAGGTGCAACAAAACTTCTCTTTTTCTTCTTCTGAGTCTAAGATAAGATGAGCCTTTGTCTCCCTGAGGAGAAATTTGTCTTGGACATTTGAGGTGACACAACCAAAACACGTACAAACAAACTACAATTAACACACAGTATCACGCCAGATCCATACACCCAAAAAAGCAGACACCCAAGAGTATCACAAGATGCCAAGTAGTAGCAGAAAAGTCCTATATGAAAATATTGCACAAATGTCCTTCGCGTGGTTATTTTCCAGCACCTTCCTGAAGCCCTAACAAAATACTGCACGTATTGTTTTATCACCTCGTTTAACACAAACAGTGATTTAACCTGCCACATAAATTAATATGAGTTTAAGTGTACGCTATGTTTAGATCACTTTCAACACGTTACGTTGCTGTTAGTCAGACTTTACTGATGGGGAAATGAAGCTGCTGTCTGTGCTCTCTTCACAGCCACAAAACTACACTGAAAGAAAACGGTCATTTCCTCGTCGCAGGACTCTGGAGCTGCAGGTTTATCTCTCCCTCGATCTGCTGCAGGTAATGTTAGTTCAGACCAAATCATACCTGTTAAAACACTAAAGTCAAACAATAACACAAACTAACTTACAAACAAACTCCTACAGCTGTGTGATAAAAAAAAAAGTCCACAGAGTTTGGTGGTAGTGAAGAGAGCAGAGAGTTCAGTTCCCTGTCGGAAAACACAACCTGACAACAAAGTAAAGCAGCAATTTATGTTTTTTTGTTTGTTTGTTTTGCTTTTGTTTAGGTGGTCCTTTATTTAGGTGCTAAAATATGTTCTGGTGCAGCCCGCGTCCTCAGCAGTCCTCAGCAACACGTTAGTGAGCTTCCTGTCCTGAAGCGGCTGTCAATCAAACATGAGCTGAAATGCTCACACAGTCTGAGAAATGATCTAAACAGCTAAATAATCATGAAGGTTTATTTTCATTCAGATATTTGTGGACGCTCCATAAGAATTTGGTCGGTTTTTCAGACGACAACAGGTCAGAACATTTTGTCCCAAATACACAGAGGAGACACGAATCCTCTTTATCCAGCTGCATTAATGATTTTTTCAGGGGATTTACAAAGTGAACCTGTGCAGGCTCTCATCAGGACTCACTCAGTCTTTCTGACACAACAATAAACACACACACACACACACACACACACACACACACACACACACACACACACACACACGGTAGAATACAATCTCGTTAACTGATCCACTCCATCCTCCTCCTCCTCCATTAAAAACAGCTGTGAGCCCACGAAGCATCTTTAACCAGAGGCTGAACATCTGCATGACTGACAGTTAACAAATCCCAAACACTTTTATTCTGCATGAAATATGAAATATTGTCTGAAATATCAAACTGAACCTCCCTCACAGCCTGCGCACAACTGATCTGCATGAGCTGAAAAACCAACACAGCAAGAAAAACACTCTGCTGAACCTCGATCAATACCAATCAGGATAAAAGCACTGAGAGCGTGCGTGTGTGTGTGTGTGTGTGTGTGTGTGTGTGTGTGTGTGTGTGTGTGTGTGTGTGTGTGTGTGTGTGTGTGTGTGTGGGGGGTGAGACAGGTTGGTAAATGGGTTAGAGGTAAAAAGATTCCCTCCATCACGCTTTCCTTCAGAGCGGTTCAGGGTTTTTCACTGGCAGGAAATCAGCCGAGTCAGTTTGTTTCAGATCAATAATGAAATCAGATTAATTTAAACACATGAAGTCACGTCGTCAATAAATAACAGGACTAACAGTCTGAAGTCTCTCTAATGCCCCCACGAGCCTCAAGCACCAAAAACATCATGATGATTTATCTGTTGCTGGGAGATACGTCTTCTAAATATCTCAATATTTTGGGGCTACTCTGTGACATATATCACAATATATGTGGCTTTTTCTACTGGCACTTTTGGTTGTGCTGAGTCAAACTGTACTGTGCTGATTTGCATCTCCATTACCACTTTAATCGCATCAGGCCGCGCTGCGCCAGTGACTGACCTACTCTGGAGCAGGGCTAAAACGAGTGGGCTGCAGTGATGTCTTACCAGCCACGGCCAAACAGTGATGACACCTTCTTTCTACTCCTCGAACAAGCGAGTGTTGTGACACTGAGCTCCTGTGTGCAGGAGAGCAGAGAGGACGTCTCTTTATGTTCAGCTCTCAGTCCTTTTGTAGCTTCTATCAGAATCTTTATGCTAGGGGTGTCCCGATCCGATATTGATACCCGATATCGGTCCGATATCAGCCAAAAAACGAGTATCAGATTTTGTCGGACTGCATCTAAAATCTCCGATATAAGCGCTCCGATAAGTAGTCCTTTTTTCACGCCAATAAGTAATTAAAGTATGTATGATTCGTGCTGATATCATATCGGATCAATATCGGTATCGGCCAATACTCAAGGCTGCAATATCGGTATCGTATCGGAAGTGAAAAAGTTGTATCGGGACATCCCTACTTTATACTTTGAAATGCAGTGTCTGCTGTTTGTACGTTCAGGTCTCTGCTTTATTTTACTGTTTTATATTTTCTTTCAGCTGTGTTAAGTTACTGCTGATGAAACCCCTGAATGAAAACATTTTCTGTTTGTGCTGCTTCATAATAAAAGCATTTAAATAGCGAAACATCAGGGGACTTTTATTGTGAAGAATTTACGGAAACGGTGTCTTTTATCCCAGAGATGAATATATGAACAGTCTGTCCACCACTTTAAAGCCACTCTAGCCTGCTCGAGCGCGTCTTCATTTTAAAGACACACCCTCAAGTGGATAGCTCTGTTGTAAAGGAAATGTAAACCCCTGCCGTGCTGGGCTGACGGGCTGAGTTAAACCAAGTCCAGCTAGGTCAGCTCTGCGTGTGGAAAAGGGCCAACAGACATTTCATTCTAAAAAAAACAACAGCAACAACAACAAAAACATTAACGTTAGGGCTGGTCAATATGGACAAAATCAAATATCACAATATTTTTGACCAAACACCTTCACTGATTTTGTAATAACATTGCAGGGATGACTATCTGTGTTTCCACAAAATATTAAAACAATGAGATTTCTGATGAATAATCATTAGTTTCCAGACAGAGTCTGTCCTTCTGTGCTACAACAAATCCATCCAACAAGGCTCACAGAGAGCAGCAGGTCTGAACAGCTCCATGATTTCCGGACGGATCTCACCTGGCTGCCCGGCAGCGGTTTGGTGCGGCCGACAGGTCGACTGGATCTGCCCCTGACCTCTGACCCCTGCTGCTGCTGCTGTTGTCCAGTGTTAGCAGTTAGCCCTGCGGTGCTAGCTGAACCGACTCCGTGATGGCGATGCCAGCCCAGCAGGCAGCGCCACTGAGCCAGCTCCCTGAGGAGAGGCAGGCAGGAGGCCGGACACAGCATCGAACACACTTACAGCTGACACACACACACACACACACACACACACACACACACACACAAACGTATACAAACACAACATCCTGATTATTTCCAAACAAACCTTTAGTTCAACAGTCCAGAAACTTCAGCCAGCAGATAACAGATTTTGTCCCCCGGTTGCATAAATTCTTGTTTCAATTTTTTTTTTTTTCATTTCTCTTGGACAGTTCAAAGATAATTCAGATTTTTTCTTATTGCCAACAAATCCACAAAAAGATCCAGAATCCTGCAAGAAAACTGAAATCTCTGGATGGTCAGAAATCTTGTTAGCGACCTACAAGCTGACTCTGTCTCACATGTTTAAATAAATCATGTTTGTCGTTACTGTACACTGTGGAGTTTGTATTTTTAACTTTTACCTGAAATAAGTGTTATGTACATCAGAAATGTGACTTAAATGTCTGACTTTACAGCAGAAGTAGGACAGTCCTGGATCAGAGCTGTAACAGACTAAAACCACGTTGCCATAGTTACTGAATTTATCAAAAATAGAGCCAGAATCTCAACATTCCTCTGATGGCGGCATTGATTGAAAAAATGTTTGATTCTTCATAAACGTTTGCAGGTTTAGGCTGGAAGACTTGTTACCATGACAACAGATCCAGATAAACTTGAGACTACAGCTGCTCCTGGCAGTTACTTTCTTTATCGATGAATCTGCCAATTATTATTTATTAAACTTTTGGTCACAACCAGAGATAGGAAGTAATAAAGTACAAATACTCTGTTACTATACTTCAGTAGATTTTTCATGTATCTGTACTTTGAATATTAAGTATACTTTTTCAAAAAAGGCTTAGTACTTTATTTTTTGCATTTAAGGGGAATTATTCTTAATAATAATAATAATAATTCATTATAGTTATATGAGGAGAAGAAACTGTCAATGGTTGAAAGCGGTGTTGAACAGATGAGTCTTGAGCAGTTTTTTGAATATTACTTTGCTTCATTGCACGCGACCATCCCAACATCAAGACTGATTTCAACCTACATGGAGACACACTGACGATTCACTGGTCGGTCCATCAGTAAATATCACGCATGACAGATGTAACAAGACAAAAACGCTGCAAAAAGCAAAAACGATGAAAATGCCATAAAAGATGTAACAAGCCTAAAATGACAAACAGATGTAACAGGACAAAAACAATATAAAAGACATAACAAGACAACATAACAACTTAAAATACGTAACAGACAAAAATGATGTAAAAAGACAGAACAAGATGAAAACGACATGAAAAATGTAACAAGACAAAAATGACGTAAAACACGTAACAAAACTAAAATTATGTGAAAGATGTAAGATGTCATAACAAGAGGAAAACGACTTAAAAGATGTAACAAATATGATGTCACAAGATGAAGTAAAATGTGTCAAAAGATGAAAATGTGAAGCGAGGAGACTCGACCATGAAGGAAAGGCGAGGTTCACTTTCAGCTTTGCACAGGAACAGTCAGTAGACTTTTTACTTTAATACAAAGTCTGAGTACAGAGCCTGTACTTTTTCTCTTTTACTGCAGTAAACAAGCTGAATCAGTACTTCTACTTTTACCAGCAAATCTTTTTACACAAGTGTCTGTACTTCTACTTGAGGAAAGAATGTGTGAAGAGCCATTGAATGATACACAGAAGATTTAATAAGCTCAGTATGACGGGCGCAGATGATGCTTCAATCAGGCAGCTTTAGTAAAGTGCTATACAAATAAGATTTGATGGATTTATTTATTATATTTAGTCTACCTGCACTTTTATTGATATTTTGTATTTGCACTCTTTCCTACTTTGCACTGCAACTTATAAAGTCAAAGACAAATGATAAAATTACATAAAAGTTACTGATTAAAATGATTATTGTAACGTGTTCTTCTTTTCTGAAAACTGGTTTAAAGTACGAGTCAAAATGACACGTCTGGCTTCACAAAGTCAAAAAAGCACCGTGTTGTTCCCGGGAAGCTTATTTTCTCAATCAAATGAATCCCTCATTGCTTCCTTAAAATTAGAGGCTCAGACTTTGAGGTGATTTGTCCCTCTCTGCTCTCCGTACTGTAACCAGACAGACAGACAGACAGACAGACAGCAGGCGGTCAGCAGCTGTTCAGACAGACTGCACAGCCACGTGGAGATCATATAGCAGAGAGATTCAAACGACTGGCTGCTGCACGTCAGATCAGGTCTGGTTTCACCTCCAAAATAAATCCTCTGTTGACACTCAGACGCTTCAGGACGTTCACATGTGAGTTTAGTCTGAGTTCTCAGATTAACTCGGATCAAAACTGGACCTGGACCCAGTATTTATCCGACACCCCAGAATAAACCTTTGAACTGTGGCTCAGCTGTGTGAAATCATTTGATCGGCCTGTCGAACCACATCCACCACGTTTACACACTAATGTTACACTCTTATTCTGAATATGACAACATTCAAAATTTGACACAGCTCATGTAAACGGCACATTCTGTTTGGATTTGTTGATTATGACGTGTCTAATATGTTGATATTATTCAGGTTTTAGGACAATTCTTTGCACATGTTTACTACGGCTTAGCAATTTTGGAAAAATATCTTACTGCGATTGCAATATGATTTTCAATATTAGAGGTGATGATCATTTTTACATCATTATTCTTATTTTGATTGAAAAACATGTTAAAATGCAGGAATAAAGATGTTTTACGTTAGGATCACGATACAGGGGTTACAATTCAATATACTGCGATATATATTGTAGGCCTGCACAAATTATCAAAATTTTATTTTTATATGGCTTCCTGCAATTTTCAAATCGCAGGAGATGCAAAACTTGTTAAAGGTAAAATGTGTCAAGAAACGTTGAAATGAATGAATGTGTTGAGGTGGAGACGTCCTGTCCTACACATCAGAGTCTATAGACTGAAAAAAAAAACTTAGTAAAGTAAAGATTCCTCTTTAAAAAGTTTAAAATATGAGAAAAAAAAAATCACACCAGTCATTCTAACGTGTTTTTCAATCAAAATAAGAATAATGATGTAAAAATTAACATTACCTCTAATGATCACAACTGGAACATCAGTCAAAATAATCAGAATTATAGATATTTTTTTAAATTTGCTCTGCCCTAATATATTGTGATACTGTTAGCAAGATGATATATTGTTATTTCTTTTAAATCTAATTTGAAAAACAATCATTGTATAAAAAAATGAACCATCATATGAATAACATTTGAGTTAAAAGTTTACTTTTTTAAGCAGTCAGAACAGGAAAGACAGGTATCAGCAGTGGTGGGGAGTTTAAACATAAAAAATAAACCAGAGTGACGAGTCTTTGAATCACAATATCACGAGACAGTGTCTTTGAGTGTGGATACAGTATCACAAAATAAAAATATCTTCTTACATCCCTGTTTTCTCTGTTCTCATATATACACATGTATACATCTCTAATCCTGAATGGAAACAACTGAAATGCAAACAGTTCCTCCCCGGGATCAATAAAATATTTATGATTCTGATAAATTCTTTTATTTATAGGTGGTTATCAATATCAACAAAGACTTCAGTTAATTGTCAAGTTTAATCTACAGCTGCACCGTCTAGAAAATAGTTAAAAATGTTCATCCCAAGTCCAAGGCGATGTCTTTAAATGTCTTTTTTAAATGTCTTTAAAACAGGACATTTCCTTATTTGGGCTGAAAACAGAATTTTCTGCCACTGTTGCATAAAAACTTACTTTAATGATTGATTGATTATCAAAATAACTTCTATTTTACCACTTGTCCAGTCAGACAAGCGAGTTGCCAGATTTACTTGTCATTTGTCTCACAGACAATCCTGACGCCTGAGCTCTGAAATAATTGGCAGATTAATCAGCGAAGACAATAACTGTTAATTATCACAATCTTCGATACCGATCAATTGATCTGATCTGAAAAATCCATCACTAATTATGATAATCAATTGTCCAGTTGAGAGATCAAATATCAGCTGGCTGCAGTTTATCCAACAACAACTGACAATTTATCAAAACAAGAGCCAATAGATAATCAATGAGTGCGAGCACACACACACACACACACACACACACACACACACACACACACACACACACACGTACCAGCTTCAGACGCAGCCGTAATGCAGCTGAACCTCGCTCTCCCGCTCTCTCTCCTGCTGCAGCAGAAGAAGAAAAAAAACTGTTTTTCTTCTTCTGTGATGAAAAAAATAATGCTCCCAACACACACACACACACACACACACACACACACACACACTCACACACTGAGTGACACACACGCAGAGCCTAAACACAGATGCCGATACACACTATGAGCTGTGTGGTGTTTGTCCGTCCGTCCGACCGGTGGTGAAAATCATCCACACACACACTCTCTCTCTCTCTCTCTCTCTGTCTTTCAGTAAATGTCTCTCGCCCTCTCTTTTCCTCATCTGACTGAGTGCCAGAAAAACATTCACCTCCAACCGACCGCACGGCACCGTCACCGAGACGCTGCAGCATGCACACACATTAACAAGCACACACAATCTCAGCAAGAGAAACACACACACACACACACACACACACACACACACACACACACACACACACAGTGGGGGCGGGGAGAAAGAAAGCTGAGAGAGAGGGAGAGAGAGGGAGAATAAAAGGGGAGTATCACTCAGCCGAGTGCCATCCTCCTCCTCCTCCTCCTCCTCCTCCTCCTCCTCCTACTCCCAGCATCTGTCGACACCCCCCCAACACACACACACACACACACACACACACACACACACACACACACACACACACACACACACACACACACACATTTCTTTGCTTTCATGTCTCTTCCTTTCAGCTCTGCAGAGTGTTTACATCACATGTACTGTGTGTGTGTGTCTGTGTGTGCGTGTGTGTGTGTGTGTGTGTGTGTGTGTGCATGTGTTTGTATGTAAGTGTAAATGTATGTATGTGTGTATAGGTGTGTGTAGTGTGTGTTGCTGAGTTGACAGCTGCTGTTTCCTTCTTGTTTTTTTAAATTTTTGCTGTTTTTTTTCTTGTCCCAGAATTCCCTGCTCCTCTGACCTTTCTCTTCCTCCTCTTCTTGTGTAAAAACACTCTGGAGGTCACGTCCATGTTAATGAGGACACATTTAAAGGACAAATCTGTAATAAATTTACTGTAATAAGTCATTGCCAATGATCTGTCATCAGAGACCGAAGAAACAGGAAACAGGTCGTCTTTTTGTGTTTTCAGTGCATTTAGATGAAACTATCAAACATTTTTAGAGCTGCAATGATAAATCAATTATTAATTGATAATTTCATTAATAGACAATTATTTTGGTAATCAAATAATCGTTCTGGGTCATGTTTTAAAGACAAAAAGGCCAAATTCTCTGATTTCAGCTTCTTAAATGTGATATTTTTCTTTCCTCTTCTGTGACAGTAAACTGAATATCTTTGAGTTGTGAGTAAAACAGGACATTTGAGGACGTCATCAAGACAAACAACTATTAATCGATAAATTCAAGAAAATAATTAACTGGTTTATCGACTATAAAAATAATCATTAGTAGCAGCCCTACACGTTTTATCCAACTACTTTCTTATTGCCATTGACGTCCTAAAATGTCTCTCTGTATGTTATATAGATGTTCAGTTTTCTGTCAGAGGAGTGAAGAAACCAGAAAATATTCACACTTGAGGAGCTGAAATCAGAGAACTGGACGAATTCTTTAAAGAAAAAGATCTAAACTGACTAATCAATTATCAAAATAATTGACAAGTAATTTCATAGTTGACAACTAATTGATTAATCAACAAATCATTGCAGTTCTACATCGTTTGGTACAAATCATCACAAAAAAATCAGACCTTTAATATGTATTTCAATGAAAATGAGAATAATGATGTAAAAATTATCATTCTCTCTAATACTGCAAATCATATCACAATCACACTGTTGGCAAAAAATAATTGCAAATAGATATTTTTTCATTTTTTCTCATTTAACCCTAATTGCAATTGCAATATTAGAGGTAATGATCATTTTTACATCATTATTCTTATTTTGATTGTTTGTTAAAATGTTAAAATGACTACGGTGTGATTTTCTTTTTCCAGGAATCTTTTCCAAATGAACACACTCTGAGCAGTATAGCACTACAGGGGGACATGTTGGACTGGCTCTGTGCCAGCAGGTACACACACACACACACACACACACACACACACACACACACACACACACACACACACACACACACACACACACACACAGGTAGGTAGGCGGTGGATGAATGCTGATGAGATTCTCTGGGTTTGAAATGTAAATGATGGAGAAGAGAAGCAGCTCGTCTCCAACCATCTCATCCTCAGTGTCCAGAACACGAAGCTGACAGTGAACTTCAACAAGTCCAAAAGCTGCAGATATAACATGCATACACACACACACACACACACACACACACACACACACACACACACACACACACACACACACATCAACAGGGTTAAAGTGGAGCGCCTCCAGTCCTGATCAGTGAGGACGTCTCCTGGACATCAAACACCTGCATGTCCTCTACCAATGACCCTCTTTTTGAAACACGTTTATAGGGCTGCATAATTTAGTAAAAACAAAAGTCATATTGTGATTATTTTGACTGAAAATGACTCTTCACTAAGCCCCAACTCCAAACAGCAACTGTCCAATCACAGCTTAGCGACCATAACTAGAGCTGTCAAGCTTTCGTTTTGTCTGTCTTCATCTGTTCTAACAGAAGCTGCAAACGTTAGCATGTCTGGCTAACTAATGCTAGCTTACAAGCTGCAGTAACTTTACCTCCAGACAAACTTCTTTCTCAAACTTTCTTAGATTTTTTCTTCTTCAAAAAAATGTGATTTGGACACTGCATTCAGTCATTTTGCAATTTTATTGCAATTGTGATTATTTGTGTATCCCTACATGTTGACAAATCCATTCTCTGCCTCGTTCAATACAATACAAAGTACATACAGTATGAAGATATTTTTGTGTCTATCTGTATTTATTTTATGTCATATCCTGTGAATGTGGTGATTTTTACAGTTTCAAATGGCTCTGATCAAAGTTCAGACATGTTTTCAGCTCTTTCTTTCAGCCCTCCTCCTCCTCCTCTTCCTCCTCCTCCTCCTCCTCCTCCTCCTCTTTCAGTTGACCTCAGAAACTCAATTCAACTTTAATGCGTCTGTAATGGAATCACAGCTGACCGGCCTCTTATTTACATTCTTTACAAACAAACACTGAACCAGATGATTTCTGATTTGTTGGTCTGAATTTATAAAACATAAAGGGAAAAAAAAATCATCCAACTAATTAATATACATATATATGTTTTATCGATAATACTATTATTATAGTAACAAACTTGTTGCACAACAATAAGCTCACAGAAAAGTGGGTGGACGAGCAGAAATCACTGCATGTTTTGATGGAGAAATATTGTATTAAACAAATTTTTACACATTTTAAACACATTGTTATAACATATATGTTAAATGCATTAAGAGGTTTGTCAAAGCCAGCTCTCCTTTAAAAGGCCCTGGTCACTGCACTGCTGAGACACCAGTAAACATCTGCAGTGCAGCTTATATATTTATGATGGGAGAATGCAGCGCTGCATGCCTCGGATATGACAGGTGCTCTTCAGTGAGGCAGGTAGAAAGTACAAAAAGACTAAATCCACCCCACAGGCCACCCTGCACTGCCTACAGTGGTTCAGGAACCCGGTCGTACCAAATTGTCACAGATAAGTAAGGCTTCAACTAATTATTATTTTCTTGATTAATCGATTAATTAACCATGTCACAATGTTGTAACTTGAAAAATATTTTTTATTTGGACCTTTAAACCTTTCCTAATTAATTAATAATTCTGACAATTATTAAAAAAAAATCAAAGGTTGAAAAAAACATACATCCATGCAAGAGGACGTCCTCAAATGCCTCGTTTTGTCCACAACTCAAAGAAATTCAGTTTACTGTCAGAGAGAAATAAAGAAACCAGAAAATATTCGCATTTAAGAAGCTGATAGATTAATCAAGAATCATTGATTTTTCTGTTTTCAAGAGAGAATCACAAGGTTTCTGAGAACTGATCATTTCCCCCACCTCTAGATTTTAGTTACTGAGACTTGGTCCGGGTGATTAAGGATATTATATTTATATAGTAATATTAGACTGGATATCCTCTAAGCTTTTGGATATCGTATCATGATATGACACAGCTGCATTACAGTAAAATGATGTCATTTCCTGAACTTACCAGCCTTTGGTCATTATATCCACATTACTGATTGGTATTTATCAAATTTCTCATTATGTTCATATTTTGTGAAAGCACCAACAGTCCTCCAAACTCACCGTTTGGTAGTTTAATCTACAGCAATGCATCATATTTTACAAGCTCATCAAATATTTGAGAATTTACAGGATGTTATATTCAAGAAATTATGTATGTCAAGATTTATATCATATATCACAGCACAGCTCCAAAATACAGATATTATTTTTGAGCTGTATAACCCGGCCCTAACTGAGACATCCTTCAAGACGGTGCGCTGAGATCGATTTCTGGGTCACAAGCAGGAGGACGGAGGAGAGGGGAGACAAGCGGTGCTTCTCATTTGGTAAATTTGTCTCCTCCACTCACATCTTAGCTCCTGGCAGTGAGGATAAGAGACAGATGTGAGGAAGAGACACGAGGATGGAGGAGACAAAGCTGCAAAAAGAAAAATCTTCAGTTTCTTTTTGCCGGTCTGAAGCGATGTCAGTTACTGATGACGAGCTGCACGGCTGTTTCAGCTGTGAAACAGACTGGTATGAATTAGGGCTTCAGAATTAATCACAATAAAATCAGAATAAGGCCGAGCGCAATATCCAAACTGCAGAACCAGAATCAAATCACAATTTCTGAATGAGAAGAGAGTTAATGTAATGCTGCAGAGACAATCCTAAATAAATATCACATCATCTTGACTTTAATAGTTTTTTCCAATGAAAATGGAAATTGTGATGGAAAACTGATCATTTCCACTCATGCTTCCACTGTGGAGCACATGGACATAAGTACCTTTGATCATGATCAACTACCAGATTGATCGATGATGAAAATAATTATGACAGGAAAGGCTTGAAACATTTTGTGGTCCAAACAATAAATATACTGATCAAGAAAATGATTGACAGATTAACTGATAAGACACGTTTGGACCTATTTTTCAAGGGATAAGATAGTGATAGGATTAATTAATCGGTTAGTTGAGAAACTTATTGACAGTGAGAATAATCGTTAGTTGCAGCCCTGTACAGAAGTTACTGTAGCATCACCAGTCCCTGTAAAACTCGGTGGACTGTCCCTTTACGGATCAACAGGCTGGGTTCAGACGGACAGCAGAGACGCAGAACCGGAGACAAACGCTTTGTTTTGGTTCTTATGGCGCCCCTGTGACGTCACAGGACACGCGCACACACCTGTCAGTAGTTGGCATGTTGCAGAAAGAGGAAGTGGACAGAAGTGAGCAGTCAGCCGGTGTGTGTGTGTGTGTGTGTGTGTGTGTGTGTGTGTGTTACCTTGCAGGGGAAGGGCAGTGTGGAGGCCACCTTCTCCATGGCCAGGTTCCTGATGCTCGGGGTGAGCGGGCCTCGGCAGGTCGGACAGCAGCTCAGCTTCTGACGGCACGGGTTGCACACCAGGTGACCCGCCTGGCACTGCAGGATGGGCGGCAGCACGTAGTCGAAACATACCGGGCACTCGAAGAGCGCCGTGAGCTCCGGGGACTGCCCGGGAAGACCGACCGAGCTCAGGGACACCGCCGACGAGGGGGTAGCGGACCCCGACCCGGCCACGGAGCCCACACCCGCGGCTACCGCCGCTGCTGCGGCCGCGGCGGCTGCTGCTGCCGCAGCTCCCGCTCCTCCGTGCTTCCCTCCGCCCGCTTTCCCGGCCCCGAGTCCACCAGCTCCGGCTCCGGCTGAAGACGGACGGCTCATGGCTCCAGCTGCGGTCCGTGTCTCGTGAACGGAGCCGCGGTAACGTCATCTACTGTTTACTACCGGACTGACGTCGCTCCGGGCCCCCGGAGACACAACATGGCGGCTGCCAGTTTGTATCGCCTGCCGCCTGCTCTCATTGGACGCTGCGTCATAGAGTGACAGGGCGCTCAGCCAATCAGAGAGTGAAGTCGTGTCGTTATGTAATGTTTGGCAGCGAAGTGAAAGAAGATTTAAAGAAATTAAAGTTTAGTTGTCATTGTTTTATTGATATCTTTTAACCTTAATTTTATTTTAAGTTATTTATCTGTATATTTTTCGCAAAATTATAATTCATCTGTTTATGTACATTATATCCTTTATGTTTTTATTTTACGCTTGTTTTGGCGAAGGAAACATCGGTTTCACATTTCAATAAAGCCCCTTTGAATTTAGTTGATTTTTTAATGAACTTTTGTCATTAATCAGAAAGAAATATATTCATACAATAAACTAAAAATTAGAACTATATAATTAAAAAAAAAAATAAATAACATTAAAATCATAATACACATTTTTACTTTACTTACATTTTAAATTTTATGCTTTTTTACATCTACTCTACTACTACTAACTCTCAGAGGGGAATATTGTACTTTTTACTTTGCAGAAGGTTTTTTAAATTTTAACTTGTTGCTGATGCTACTGATACATTAATAAATCAATTACCGATCCAGTATCTGCCTATAGTAACTGAGGAGGAGCACGTTTCATAATAAGCTCTCCTCTTTCCTACTGAGATCATGTGATGTGTCTCTGGCGCCCCTCAGTGGAGGTTTGGTGTAACTGCACCCTCCTTCTTCACTGCTCTCATTTCCACACTCACTCTTTAAAACCTGTTTCTGTACTGCTGTCAGTTATGTCACTTAAAATGTCTTATTAGCTTTATACATGGATGCATTACACATTTTATCTGTCAGAATAACCAAGACTGTTTTAAAATGAAGACAAATTTATTGTGAACGGTGGCAGTCAAGACTTCAGATTACATCAGAATTGCCTTTTGACCTGTAAATCTTTGATATCTTCCCCCAAACTCAAAGATTACAAAGTATGTTTAGAAAGTGTGTATCTTCAGTCAGCTAACATTTAACACAATTCAATCTCAGCAAGTCGAGAATTAATTCACCAGATCTACTTTGTTTGAAAACCATGAAGAACGTTAGCGTTATGATACTGAGCTCATGCTGGAAAAAATGAGACCAAAAATCATTTTGTTCACTTACAAAAACTAACAACGTGGTCAACAAAAAATGAACAGCTGAATGAAAAACATGCAGGATGAAAATCACAGATGGAGAAAAAACAACTTCCAACTTCATTCAACATGTGAAGTCACACCAAACACTGTAAGTTAAAACTAATTAGCAAGCTAATGTTTAGCTAACATCACTTTGTAAATCAGTGAGGCTGAAACTAATCAGAGTCTGAATGTTTCCTGACCCTGAAAACTGCAGTTTGACCCCAGATTCTGACATGACATTTTGTGGCAGCATTTTGTGGACTTTGCAACATAATTCCATGTGTTGATGAAGAGAATCAGGCTGAACTGAATGGATTTTGCTCACTCAGGAGGAGTATGTAGGGTCAGGTTGAGACACGGAGACGTGGGTTTATTATGCTTTACTGAAGGCTTAAAAATCTGCAGACAGTTCCACAAAACACTTTTTTTCACTTTCAGTTTCATTGTACATCTTTTTCAGAACAAAAACATTTTCTGTATGAATATTTGGACAGAGCAGACTGAAAGATGCTGCTTTTTCAGGTTTCAGGCAGATATTAAGAAACAGATGCATTAAAAAAACACAATAATGTTCCTAAATACATTCTAAATGTACGTTCTAAAGGTAAATCTGATATGAGATTTTCTTTTTTTTTTTAATTCAAGCTCTTGACTTCAGCTTTGTGCTCACTACAGTAATGACTCACCTGATGAGAGAGAAATAAATCTAGTCAGTCTGAAAACATTTGGCCTGCAGGCTGCATTCATTAAGGTTTGTCTTGACTAAATGCATAAATGTCTCAAGGACAGCCAAGTTCAAAAGCACTCTGTTAGTTTGAGCTCCTTTAACAATAAACCTGAGATGCATTATTCTTATTTGACAGATAATAATAATAGGTCTGTTCTTTTCTTTAGTCAAATCAGATTTGGCTGATCTTGTCTTTGTTTTCTCCAGGATGTAAATGAGCTCAAACTAAGACCAATATGAGATTTTGACCATGTTTTTATACTTCTTAAATTTGGCTCCTGAGAGACAGTCTTTTGTCTCGTCTCACCGCTCCATCCATCCAGTTTGTTTCAGTAGTCAATTTAAAGTCTTGTTGCTCCACACAGTCATTCAAAAGAAACATCTGAGACACCTGTGAGCTCAGCAAAAGATCTCCTGCTTTTCTTACCCTTTTTCTCCTAAGGGGAGGTTTAGGAGAAACAGATGAGAATTCAGGGAGCTCAAAATAAGAATCTCAATTATTATTATTATGAAAAAGACAATTGTGCAAAACAAAATTTCCCTCTGGGTTTTTTCATGCTTCTTAAATTTGGCTCATGAGAACTGGCCTAACTAATTTTGAGCTCAATTTAAGATCTTAGAATGTTATTATTTTTGTCTCACTGCATTGATCTTAAATTAGGATTAAATAATCAGCTGTTGAAATAACAGTGAGATCTAAAAGAAAATCTGGTTTTCTTAAAAAGACAAGACAGTTGTGAGAAAAACTACCTTTGTCTCGTTCCAGCCCACGACTAATTTGAGCCCAGTTTTATATCTTAAAATGTTCCGTTTTTGCCTCACTGCACTAAACTTTTAAAAAGTCTTAAAAACTTTGCTCAGGGATTCTCTGGCTAGCTGCTAGCAACTTTTGATTTTAGGTCAGATCGAGGCTGGATCATGTTTCCACCACAAATGAACTACTCTAGAATTCATTTGTGACCAGACTGAGACCACTTCCTCAAACTGAACCACACAGGTTAGGTATGACAGAACCCTTACAAGCATCTGCTCCCAGTATATAATATAGTGTGTATTGTTAAGGTTTGGCTCCATAACTGGTTTCTGTTGGCTGGTTCAGTCCAGCTCTGGCCCCTGGCTCGCCTGAGAGGCTCTTACTTTTATTTCCTGGAGGACTTAAAGAATTGGCTGACAGCAGCGTCCCAGCTCAATTAACCTTCACGCGCCTTCAAGTTCATTCAACAAAAGCTGCTTGAAAAGAGGAAAAAAGTGAACAAAGCAGCTGGGGAGTCTGAGGAAGCTCATCAGTCCGGTTCTCATATCTTTACACTGACTTCCTACTTGTCAAAACTTGATTTTAAAATATGTCAGTTGGTTTATTTCTGATCTGCTGCTCCGTTATGATCCGTCCCATTCAGGCTACATTTTCCAGACTCTGAACTAAACATGGAGAAGCAGCGTTCAGTTTTTATGTTCGACAAATCTGAAACAAAGAAGAGCAAAGAGCAGAGGTCTGTTAGCATCACTGAAGTCCTAACAATGACGTTAAAGCTCAACTTCAAAACAACAAAAGTTACAGACAATATAAAAGATATAATTACAACATATTCATATTGTGGGGCAATTTGATCTTGATATTAAAAAGCAAAACCAAAAAATTTTTGCTCATGTTATCTCCTTTTGCATGTCAGGACTTTAGGGGACTGGTTTACACCAGACGAGCAGTATGGAGGCATTTCATGGGTTTTTTTGGTGGTTTTTATGTTTGAAAACTGGTCACCATTCACTTCCATTGTTTGGGAGATTCTGCAGTGCTGTTTCATGTGAAACTCCTGCAGTGTTTTGTGGATTAACAAAATAAACCATACCTTCAGTCGACATGAGGGTGAGGAGATTACGACTGAATTTTCATTTTTGGGTGAACTATCCCTTTAAGATCAAAGCAATTCATCAACACACTCAGGTGAGTATGAACACATATTCTAAACACACCTCCTTCTTTAACTGCTTTGTGCAAGAACAAATTTACAATAAGAGAAAAATACAGCATTCAAGCACGAGACTCACTGATGGAAACGTGAAATAATATAAATACACAATTCAACAACATATATAACACAGGTCTATCATTTCTGTTTTAATGTGGAAATGTTACATATTAAACAAAAATGGATTCTCATGTGTTTTTATCCAGATCTTGAAGACAAACTTAAGGTCAGATTTCTGTTCTGACAGCTGTGATGTCATTAGTTTATGTGCTTATAATTAAAGCTGAAACAAACATTTTAAATGGAAAACTAATACAACCAAACAGTTTCATATTTTTGGACATTCTGTAGTTTAGACAATAATGTTTGTTTGTTTGTTTTCCTCTAATCATTGAAATCTCACACTAACATTTCATATTTGTTTTTTATAAAACTAAAACCAGATGAAACAGGAACATTAAATTCCATTAAAAAGACAATAAAGAGTTTTGTGTTTGGGTTTTGACTCTTTGACTTCATCACCACTGTGTCCGTCAGCCAATTTATTTCCCGCTAATCCGTTAATCTCCTCTTAATGTCCTCACTCCACTTCTCAGACTTTATTATTTATCATTATTACGCCCGACTCTCTGATTGGCAGCTGTTCACGGTTAGTGAGTCTCAATGGAAACAGAAGTCAGAGGTCAGGAAGAAACAGTAAACAGAGCAAATGTTCCCTGTGACCCTCGACTGGTGGAGAACGAGACTGATGTGCAAACTGAAGAGGAAGAGGAGTTTAAGTTCAGCGTCTTATTTCTGCATCATAATGTAGCTTTGAATTGTGATGATATTGGTGGGTCCTTGCAGCTTCATGTTGTTGATAATAAACAGAGTTTGAACACAGAGATGATAAATGAACCCGGCAGAGAACACAAAACTTTTGTGGTGCAAGAAAACATGACTAAAATTGTTGGACTGCTTCATCAGAACTGTCCAGCAAAGGGTCAAAAAGCCTTGGAAACAGCCTCCCCCAACATTTTTCCACCTTTGTCTGGCAACCTGTCAAAGCTGACCCCTCATTAAGCCCCGCCTCTAAACAGCAACTGTCCAATCATAGGATAGCAACAGTAACCAGGTCTGTCAAGCTTTGCATTTCTCTCCATGCTGAAGGTGTGCAGGACACAAAATTTGGTCAAGTCACCTGAAACGAGCCAAGAACAAATAATTATTTGCCTTTATGCCTTTATGGTACATATTCTTCTGGTGGTTAAATGGAAGGGGAGGGACTTCAGGTTTTCACATACAGAGAATTTGTCATCGTGTATTTGTGCATAACATAGTACAAGAAAATATGAATCAAAATAAAGAAGATGATGGGAGTTAAATTCTTGCTGTTTATCTGCTGGTTTGTGTTTTTTTTTTTTTTAACTGTATTTATAATTCATGGACACATTTGCTGAACAGGTGATAGGTGTAGAGTGAGGGGTGAGGGGTGAGAGGTGAGGGGTGAGGGGTGAGAGGTGTGTGTTGGTTAATGGAGGATTTAAGTATTTGTCACCTGATGTGTTTTCGGTACAAGCAGGTTTTGTTTCCTGTTACAGAGGAGACAGAAGTGGTCGTACCTGTCCTTTAATTATTAATTCACTGACCAAGCTCTCTGAAGGAAAAACTAAATTTATACTTTCTTCATCCAGCAGTTCTCTGTTACAAACACCTTGTAGGCAGAGAGGAGGGTCACATTTATTAAATAGGTGATGATATTAATGATTAAAAATTTGAACATTATTCTATCCAAACAACACTGTATTGTTACCATGTTTAAAAATCATTAAATGCACCAGACTAAAGGGCAACAAATGCTGAAAAATCAAAGACATGTCTTTAAAAGTGACATGCTATTTATACAGCATCATGCTGCCCTTAAAGGGACAGTTCAGATTATTTTGTGTGTGGTTGTATGAGGTATTTGTCCACAGTGTATCACCTACAGTAGCTGGTGGTCAGTTTTTTTTTAAGTGTACGCTATATTTAGAATAGTTTCTTCACTTTATTTTGCTGTCAGACAGACTTTTCTGATGGGAAACTGAAATTATAAATGATATATATGTATATGTAATGTGTGTGTACATATAATCAACAAATTAATCAACTATGAAAATCATCATTAGTTTCAGCCCTAAAAACACAAACTTTTTATTTTATATATTTCAGTTACATGTTATTTAAAAATATTGCTTCATGTTTATTAGAGCCAAGAATCATTTTTATGAGTGTGAATATAAGACAAATATTTACCTTTCTTTTTTTTCGGTAAACGATAATAATAATAAAAAGCTTTGTGTCAGAGTCCTGCATCATTTTGTCGGGATTTATTTCACAGTAAAGACCTGCTCACTTTACAACCGTGTATTTTTACTGAAGTAAAGGATCTTCCACCTCTTTTCTGCAGCCTGTGTGGCACTAATGACCCCTCATACATGAGAGACCACCGCACTACAGCAAACACACACACACACACACACACACACACACACACACACACACACACACACACACTGACCTCTCTCTCCATCTCTGTCTCTCTCTCAGTGTGTGTGTGTGTGTGTGTGTGTGTGTGTGTGTGTCTCTCAGTGTGTGTGTGTCTCTCTCAGTGTGTGTGTGTGTGTGTGTGTGTGTGTGTGTGTGTCTCTCAGTGTGCGTGTGAGTCTGTCTCTCTTTCTCTCTCTCTCTCTCTCTCTCTCTCTCTCTCTCTGAGTGTGTGTGTGTGTGAGTGTGTGTGTCTCTCTCTCTCAGTGTGTGTGTGTCTCTCTCAGTGTGTGTTCTCCTCTCCGCTCGGTCGGTCGGTCGGTTCGGTCTGCGGCTGATCTGATCTGTCATCACTGTTCTGGTATCGATCGTCATTAATCGGATCAATAAGATCAGAGCGGGATGAAGCTTCTCTGCAGCGGATCGATGGTTTATCTCCTGCTGCTCCTCTTCCTCCCAGGTGAGAGAAAAAAAAAACATTTTCAGCTTCTCTTCTGATACTTTGAGGTTCATTGATCATCAATCAGCGGAGTGAAACAAAATAAAAGCGTCTGTTTTTTGTTTATTCCTGGACTGAAATGTTGAGAAATTTTAAATGAAGGGTTCTGGCTGTTTTATTTTGGAACATTACATCCATGTTTATGTATGAAAAGTGAATCTGCATGTTGTCAGACTGCAATTTGCAATTTGAAGAAACCTTAAAAAACTACAGAGAAAATAACTCGTCAACTAACTCTTTAATACTACATGTCTCCATGAAATGTAATGATGATGATGATGATGATGATGATGATGATGATGATGATTATAGTAATGTTGTTGTTGTTGCATTATCGCCTGACTCAATAATATCAATTATTATAACCAATTCATTCCTGTTACCTGAACTATTTCTGAAATGTTATCCTATATTAAAAATATCTATATTTTTAAACCATTGAACAGAGATGGGACGTAATTAAGTACAAATATTTATAGTATATAATAGTTACTGTACTGAAGTAGATTTTTCCAGCTGTCTGTACTTTGCTTGAGTATTTATTTTTCTGAGAACTTTTTACTTTTACTCCCTACATTTGATCATAAATATCTGAACTCTTATTTTAAAAACAGACTTGCTACTTTAGTTTTATTGCAAAATGAGAACAAAAAAAAAAAAAGAATGTAAAAAAGACAAAAATGACATAAATGATGTAACAAGACAAAAACAGTGTAAAAGATGTAACAATTTTAAAATGACAAAAACAACGTAACAGTATTTAAGACCAAAATGACGTAAAAGACATGACAAGATCTAAGACAAGAACAATGTAACAACATGTAACAGGACAAAAATGTTGTTAGACATGACAAGACAAAAACAACATCAAAGATGAAACAAAACATAACAAGACCAAATGAGACAAAAGCGATGACGAAGACGTAACAGGATGAAACAGAGACAGAGACTCTGGTGGAGAAAAGCTGAGCTTCACTTTCAGCTTTGAACAGAAACAGTCAGTAGAAACGTCCTTCACAGGATGACTGTGTACTTTTATACTCTGAGTACATTTCAGAGCCTGAACTTTTTCACTTTTACTCCAGTAAACAAGTTCAATCAGTACTTCTACTTATACCAGAGTATATTTTTTTACAGAAGTGTGTGTACTTCTACTGCAGAACAGAACGTTTGGATGTTTTCCACCTCTGGACTTGAAGGTGTTCTGTGTTCTCATGCCGTCAGTATTGACACAGTGGAGCTACAGTTCATGTATTAATGATGCTAAAAACTTCTGTGTCTTTCAGTCCTGGTGCTAAAAAGGCACAATCCTCATTTAGAAACCTTGAAAAATAAATAAAATGGCAGGAGATTTAAATGTGGATTATTAGATACGGTGCTGAAAAAAGATCTAAGAACTAAGTTATAACATGTACATGCCATCAGTTTGGTGTAATGGTCCTTTTACACAAGAGTTTTTCATCCTAGAAACAAGCTGAAGTGTGTTTTGGATGTTGTCACAGTTTGGTGACCGACAAAGAGCTCAGGAACGTGTTGAAACAGGAGGATGACAGTCAGACTGAGGATTAAACTCATCGATCTGTTTTGGTTTAAAGTGTCTGAACTCTGGAGAACATTTCATCTGTTCCACTTTTATTTTCATCAAATTTTGTTCCAAACTGTGTCTTTATGGGTTTTACAGGAACTTAATCAACAATTATAAACAAGTTATAAAATAGTTTTCATACATGGATCCAGATTCAGTTACTGCTCACGATTAATTCATCTTATCAGCGAGTCACTGAGATCAATGAGAATGATAAGATCTGAAGCTGAACAGTAGAGCTGCAATGATTAATCAAATCTATTATTAATAGATTATTAAATTCATCACCAACTATTTTGATAATCGATCAATCGTTCTCTGATTCTAGCTCCTTAAATGTGGATATTTTCTGGTTTCTCTCTGGTTTCTGAGGACGTCATCTTGGGCTTTGGGAAACTCTGGTCGACATTTTTCACTATTTTATGAACCAAACAAGTAATCAATCATGAAAGTGATCAATAAATGAATGGGTATTAAAAATAAACATTACAGAAAAGACTTGAAAACTGTCGAGCACATGTACGTACATCAGGGGAAACTAACTCTTAATTAACTCTTGGTTGCTCTGTATTCCTTAACAAAACATGACATTGTTTGCTTGCTAATGTTAGCTAAAAAGTTAGAAATGTTAGAATGTAACATTAACTAGAAAGTTAAAACATTACATGTTTTAGTTACATTTAGTTTTAGTTACATTACATGTTTAAGTTTTCAAAACAAAGAAAAACAATTACATTAAATAACCAAAATAATAACCACATGCTCCACATGTTTGGAGAAAATGATCGACAGATTAATCAACAATGAAGATAATTAGTAAGTCAGTTGCAGCTGTAATTAACAGTACAGATAAATATCTGGCAAGCAGGAGGTCACTGCCATTTTTGTCCAATGTGTTGAACAGCCTGTCGGTGATGTAACATTTACAAACTGTAATAACCTCATTATAAACATTTATAAGTCATTGTAAGGGTAGTCTTATTGTAAAGTGGTGCTGAATTTGTTTTCATCGGGGGCTGCAAGTAGCAATTATTTTCATAATCCATCAATCTGTCAAATATTATATTTTGATTTCTTGTTTAATCTCTCAGTTTATATAATGTCCAAAAAAATACTGAAAATCACACAACACACAACAAACCCTCTGAAGGTGATTTGACAACAAGATGACTTGTTGTCCACATTTATATCATGAGAAAATGTTTTGAAAAATCACTGAATTCATAATCAAATAATCATTTCAGCTCTAAACACTGTAAATCTCAGCTGACGGTCTTTATCAGTTGCCTTCATGTGTCGAGTGTGTTGGTGTGTTTACTGGGCAGTGAAGTGAACGGGGGCGTTCAGGATTCATGTGTCTCTGAGTGATAAGGACAGGAGGACAAAAAAATAAAAGAGTTTAGAGCCAGGAGGTGAAGGTCGGGGTGGAGGAAGGGATCTGGAGCTGATGTGGTTCTTTAGAGGCCTGATCCAAAGTGTTCAAATGCTTTTATTGTGAAGGAATGACCAGATGGATAAAAAGAGATTTTTCAAAAGCTTCATGGACCATTTCAAATTCAGAAAAGTCTGCTTTTTATTTTGGTGAACTGAAACTAAAGAGCTTTGAGAACCTTGATATTTCAGGGATTTTAGTGTCTTGTAGTCTGTCTGTACCAATGAAATGTCCAAACAAAGGTCCAGTGAGTCAGATTTATGTTGTCTAAATATGGCAGAAATGGAAGGAAATATTGAAAATAAGAATTTGTTGCTACCTTTATATCAACAGAGGGAGATGCAGTTAAAGCCCAAATGTTCTTTACTCAAGTAAAAGCAGAGAGACTTGAGTAAAAAAGTCTCAGCAGTCAGCAGCAGATGAGAGCGGTGCTGCACGCGGAGGGTAACGGTGCTGATTAGCTGGACGCCATCGCTCTCTTCATAAGAAAATGATTGGACGGCCAGCGCAGAGCGGTTTTACTGCTGATCATGTGAGGGGGGTCAAGAGCTTTAGATCTGAACCTGAACCCAATAGGACCCGACAGGAGCGGACGGGTTCGGGTCGACTCAGACAGAATTTCGTCGTCATCGGGCTCAACTTTTCAGGCACGATTAATGCACTATGGGGATCATTGGCGTGGCGCACCAGGGCTGCACGATGTGCAGTTTTTTACTGAAATTGCGATTTATGATACAGTCAGTGGGAATGATCAGTTTTTACTTTTTCAAAGCATTTGGTTCTAGTTCTGTGATTTGGATACTGAACTTGGCCATATAACAATTTTATTGTGATTGCAATTAATTGTGCAGCTCTGTGGCGCACTGCTCCACATCGCCACACGCATAATTCAGATTGTTGCACTGCGCTTTGCCTCTAGCAGTCTCTGAAGGCAGCTGAACTTGTCGTTTTTTCACACTCCTTCATAGTGTGACTGGTTTGCCGCCCTTGGAAGAATTTCAGCCCAAGTACAAGATGACAAAGTAAAGTTTTGTGCATTGGCGTTGGTATCAATGGTGACAGATCAGCGTGGTACATGTAAGAAAACAGGAAACAACCGCAAGCAACATCATGATGAAGGCAAGGTAGATGAAGAAGTTTGGTGAATAAAGCGTGTTGTTGTTGTGACGTGTTTTAATTTGATGGACTTCTATCAAAACTCACCTCGCTGTTTGACATTTTCAAAAAAATTGACTCAGTGATTTCAAGCAGCACCGCGGCATCTGCAATCTACTCCCGGAAAGTTCCTGGAAACAAGAACACATGCTAAACAAAAGCAAATTGGCACCTGGGATGCCAACAGTATGAATGTGAACAAGCTAACAGCTGCTAGCTTTTCTTTTGCAGCGATGTCATCATTTTAATGCCAGAGTTCTCTTCCCAACATGCAAATGTTCCCCCAAAACAAGTTCCCCTTTGACACTATTTTGCAGCAGCGCCCAAGAAGTTTGTGATTGGTTTAAAGAAATGCAAACAAGGCAGGAAGATTTTTTCCTCTGAGAGCCGTGGAGATGTGCAGCGTTGAGAGACCGTGTATTTTTAAATGACCAGAAACAGCCGTCCACACTGGTCCATGTAGAATGAAACTCAACTGCTGGTAACTGGGAATGCAATATGTGTGTGTGAGTGAGTGCGTGTGTGCGTGTGCGCGTGTGCGCGTGTGCGTGCGTGTGCGTGCGTGTGTGTGTGTGTGCGTGTATGTATGCATGTGTGCGTGCGTGCGTGTGTGCGTGTGTGTGTGTGCGTGGTTGATGTCAGGACAATGCGAGGAGGCAGACTGAGCCGTGATAAGCGATGATGGCTGTGAGGATTAAAGCCGTCAATCAAACTGTCCGTCCAGATAAGAGGAGGAGAGACCTCCAGAGGTCAAACAGCAGAGATAATCCAAACACACTTCAGTCACAGACTGACACACACATCCTGTCTGCTGTACACACTCCACATGGACATCAACAGTGATTTGTCCAAAGATGATATTAGATATTCTAACACACATTTGTTCTGATGGAGTCACATTTTGAACTTTGTCAACAATTTTGTCAACATTCAGCGCTGCATCCAACTCTGCAGTCAAATCTTTGTACAACATGTTGACAAAAAATGTCTACTTTTGTTATTTTGTTATTTTGATTCTTTAAAAGTGAGCAGAAACCAGAATGCAGGACTGGGGGAGGACACCGTCTGCTTTTCACCATCAGCTCCACTATAGAGCTGGGTATCAAATCAGAGATCCCAAATCCATTTGATTCATTTCACAAGGTCCAGATTTGATTTGATTTGATAAAGATATGATTATTTGTTCAGTTCAATCTCAAAAGAGATTTTCATTCATGCTGTGAACTGATCCCAGAGCAGTTACATCCCCTACCTTTGTCTTTGGGGGATGAGAGAAGCAAAATATTTTATTTTATGTTGTGAATTCTTCATTTTTAGACTCTTAGAAATAATGGTTCCAGAGAGGGTTCTAAGTGGAACCTTTCATAGATGGTTCTGGGTATAACCCTTTAAGTTGGGTTTTTAGAACTCTCTGACAGGGTTCCAAGTGAACTCCTCTGGAGACAAGCTGAAGAACCCTATATGGTTCTACTTAGACCTTTTATTGCTGTGGAAATAAAACTTTGACTGATGGGAAAATTAATTTGGTTTTGTTTATGCAAAATGTTTAAGATTTTGTAAGTATGATTAATTGATTAATTGATTGTTAATTTTACCAGTGATTAAGAAGAGAGCTTACAGTTTGCAGCCCTGATGTGGACACACAGTTCACACAGTCTCACAGGGGGAGGATCTCTTTTTGCAGCTCTAAGATGCTTTAGTTAATTTTGCTTCAGTAATGAGTCACAGATCTGCAGTAAAGAGCTGAAATACATCTGATGACTCTGTTCTCTGACCGGAGCCTGCAGAGGTCAAACCCTGCAGCACCAAGAGATCTCTGAAGGCTCATCACGCAAAACTGCAGGCTGGACCACACATCCACAGGAGAAAACACAGATATTAAAAGATCAATTTGGGGATTTTATGAAACCCTATCAGAACATGCAAAGGGAAAACATTTTTTTTTTAAATCCAGCTCTGCTTTTCACACCCACTGCACACACACACTGCAGAGCTTATGTATCGTATTGATGGAAAATAGATCAGGAATATTCACACACAATGAAAGAAAAGTGCACACAAAGTTCTGCTCATTTGCTGCCGATGCTTTGAAATGCACAGAAAGGATTTAGCTTTTATAGACAGATGCTTCAGTGTGGTATGAACAAGGTCAGCATGCGAGTCTGATGTGGTTTGGACGAGGGGTTTAGCGTTTTTACATCAACTTTCGACAAAATCGGAGCAAAAACAAAAGTGTTGCATTTATATTTAGAATATTTTGACTGTTTTCAGATGAGAATCTGCTGTTATACTGTGGAAGCTAAATATCACTCTCCCCCAACCAAACAAACTCCTTTGAAAAAAATGTCACAGAACACAGGCGATGTTGGTCCACTGCCTCGATCTGTTGGTTTGTTTGTGTTATTGTGTGACTGCGCTGTTTTAAAGGGTTAATTCAGATTCACTGATATAATGAAGACGAACAGCAGAGGGCTGTACCATGAGTCAGAGTTATCTGTGTCACGAAGGTGGCGCTCTCTTTTACTCGGCTACATCACCATGGTAACTGATGCTAGGCTCATCACCTGGTCAGGAGCAGGTGACGTTCTGAGTTTCAGATTAAATCGGCTGTAAAAAGTTCTTTATGGGTGATATAGATTATAAACTGAGGGAAGATGTTAAAAATGAAACGTTGCTGTGCTGTATGTTCAAATATCATTGAATCTGTTATTGAAGCTGTAAATGTAGGAACATAATGTAACGTAACAGCAGCACAAACTGTACACATCGTGTTGTCATGGTAACCTCTGTTTGGTGATACAGACTTTTTCTGTTTGTTTCAGGTCATATTAACACTTTAAATTTACAGTATATCATCCATTTCTTCGTCTTCTCCTGCCTTATTTGCAGCAACAGTTTTGCTTTTTTCCATTATATATTTTTTATATTTTCGTTAAAACGGCTTGTTCATCTTGATTTAAGTGGGAGGTTTATGATCGCTTCACTTCGTGTGGAAGTCAAATGACAGCAAACGCCCCTTTTTATGTGAGTGTGCAGAGTCTGAGGAAGGAAGCCTGAGGAATCTCTGATCCGGGTTTTAGGTTTTGTCGAGCAGCTCAAACAAAGAAAGTCTGGCTGTGTTGAGGTTCTGTCGTAGTTCAGCCCTCAGCACAAGGTTCAGTACACAGAGAGATTAAATACTGGACTGGTTCGACTCGCACGGTAAAAGATTTACTGCTTAATTATTATATTTAATGCACTAAGACAATAAAATCAGTTTAACAAACCAGAAAACACTGAGAACCTGGGATCTGATGTGGCCTTGTTGAGGAGATTGGGATGATACACACACACACACACACACACACACACACACACACACACACACAGCTCGGGTCATATTGACTTAACATGCCATCATCTGTTTTTTGCACTTAGCCATGATCCACATGATTCTGGCCATCTGTGCACTTAGAATGTATAGACTCACTCGTTACCATGACGACGACGACGATGATGATGGTGATAATGAAAGAGATGAAGATGATATAGTGATGATGCTGTTGATGCTGATCATGGTGAAGACGGTGATAATGCTGATAAATATGTGCTGCATTTTGTGTGTGTGCGCGCGCGCGCGCGCACGTGTGTGTGTGTGTGTGTGTGTGTGTGTGTGTGTGCGTGTGTGTCTGTGTGTGTGTGTGTGTTGTGTGTTGTGTGTGTGTGTGTATGTGTGTGTGTGTGTGTGTGTGTGTGTGCGTGTGTGTGTGTGTGTGTGTGTGCCAGCTGGCTTGCTCTCAGAGCTGTGAGCACTAACACTTTAACTCCTGAGGGAGTCGATGCCGCCTCACAGAGTGCTGACTCGTCTGCTCGGTGGACCGTGAGGACATCTGAACAATGAGCAGAGACAATGAGAGGCGGAGCTGCAGGTCGATCACTTCACAGCTGTAACCACCTCACCTGACAGAAAAGTAGCACTGAGTCATTTTTAGCTGATGGGCTGAATCAGGTAATCGATCAGCATTGGCCAAAATAAACCTGATGTTTACTGAACTCTACTGTGATATGTAT
Source organism: Lutjanus erythropterus (assembly GCF_056507025.1). Lineage (NCBI taxonomy): Eukaryota > Metazoa > Chordata > Actinopteri > Lutjaniformes > Lutjanidae > Lutjanus > Lutjanus erythropterus. Next base: position 40,269,337 of record NC_139327.1, read on the forward strand.
CATCATACGACGCAGGGCTGCAGACTGAGAGCTGTACTTCACTTCCTTCATGCTGAACACACATGAAACACACAGATAAATAATTAACTTCAGAATAGAACAGAAATACACTGTGCAACACACTGCAATAGAGTTTTGACTTTTAACCCCAGTTAAGTTTTGAAATAAACTTTAAAAACGTTTGCTGACCCAGAAGTTTTAGTTGAGATAATTTACTTTTCTTATTTAGATAAACTTGAATCTTTGAGTTTTAGGAAAAAAAAGATATTTTAATTGTCACATTAAGCTGCAATTTGTCCTTTTTAGTGTCTGAAAAATTAAATAGTTTTAATTGAAATCATGAAAATTTTAACATTTACTTTCACTTAAGTGAATTAACTGTTTCTAAAATTCAAAGCTGTAAGAGGAAAAGTAACAACAAATGATCAGTAGTTGATAAACTTTTTCAAAACTTAAGAATCTGAGTTTAGCTGCCCTCCAGCTTGTGAACTGAACGGTCTCTGTTGTTTCGGATGCTTGTTGTGCGATTGGATGCGAGAACGGAGGAGATTGTGTATTTGTGTTATTAAACGTGCCTCTGTCTCTGCCCTACAACACACTGACCACAATGACCCTGAAACTAAACTAAAAACCCGCTGGTTCATGTTAGATCGCTAATTAGTACTCAAATTTGCTTTGCCAATGAAAAATTTCTGGTCCTTCACCTCCCAGACGGCAGCATTTTTGACCCACCTGTCTGTACTTTTATTCACTTCCATCCAGATCAGCAGTTTAAGGTGAAGAAATCTCCACAAGACAGATGGAAATATCGACAAAGTGGAGCTCTGGCAGGGATTTGGTGGTTTTCAGTGACTCAAATATGACGCCGTATTTACACTGTATGTGGATCAGACGTGCCCAAAACTCATAGTTTCTTTTCATATCTTTGTTTTTCTTTAGTTGAGAGGTGATTCAAATATTCGTGGCTTGAAATGAATGATGAATTACAGCCTTCTGCTTTGAAATATTGATTTTTTTTCAACTTTTTTGTTTCTACAGCTAATAAAACAGAATAAAATAACCAGCATATACATGTATACACAAAGGAAATATTTTTGTAGGGCGTTTTTTAAATTTGTGTCAGTTTAAATGTTAACAGCAGCAACAAAATGATGATATGGTCGATATCTTCACATTAAAAATTCGACACCTGTTGTCAGAGACGTGGTTCTCAGGGTCCACTCTTAGAAATAAAGATGCTTACTAGAAGCATAAAGAGTTCTCTGCCTTGTCCCTGTAAGACAACCCTCTTTGGTTCCTGGTAGAACCTTTTCTAAAGGTTCCACTTGGTATCCTTTCAGAACTAAAAGAACTGTTAGTTTTACAAAGAATCCTTGACAAACCCTTTCCTCAAAAAAGGTTGTGGCTTCATATTATCAGTGGAACCTCGGCCCTTCAGTAAGAACCCTTAGGAACACTTATTTCTAAGAGAGTAAAGCTCCTTCAGTTGGCCACAGATGGTGTTAAGGAGGTTCTGGTGGGCACTGAAGAGGTTCTACCGGTCCTTCAGAAGGTTCTAGTTGTCAGTGATGAGGCCACAGAGGAAGTTCTAAGTGGTTACAGTTGACGTTGAGGTTCTTTAGTATGTTGAACACCTATGGGAGATTTTGAAGCACCATCACTCTCCAGCACTTCATGAAAACACCAAATAAGGGGATATTTTTGGAAAGATGGTTTTCGTGCCTCCAGTAGAGATCCACATGTGACAATGGACCCTGAAGTTGTTCTCAGCACCTTACTAAGACAATTTATGTTGGATTTTACTTTCATTTGTAACCAGCCTGTATATACAATGTCATATTTAATGGGAATCTGGCCTGTAATTGCAGGATATCTCACCCGGAAAGAAGGTGCTGGAGACAGAGACAGGCAGACTGTTGTCATCACGGTTCTCAGACTCTGTGCTAAATAAATCTCATGTTTGAACGTTCCTGCCCATTTTTATTTCCATTTCCCCATTTCCTTATATCATCTTTATTAGAGTTAAGTACTTTATAAATGAGGAATAAGTGCATTCAGCCTCAGTTAGCAGACTGTCTTATTGTTTTACTTCCTCTCATCAAGAAAACAAACTAAAATAGAAAAGGTGAGACAACTGAAACTTTCAAGGCAACTTACTGTGACAGATTTCTGAGTTTTCAATGAAACTCAAACTCTTAAGTTTTGAAATATACTTAGAAATATTTTGCTGATCTGGTTGGATAATTTTCTACTTTACATTGATCTGAATCTTTGATGTTTAGAAACTCAAACACACACACACACACACACACACATATACAAAAGAAGTGAAATGAAAATATAAAAATGTTAGCTGTCACTCACTTCTATCACACTTTTTGGGGGGTTTCTAAAACTCAACGAGTCTAATTTATCTAAAAATGCAAAGTAAATTGTTTCAACAAAATGTTTTTTTTTTAAAAATGTAAAAGTTAGTTTTGAGCTCAAAACTCAAATATCTATTGGATTGAATTGCCTGGAGACTTTGAGTTTTCTCACCATTTTTTTTTTTAGTGCAGGACACTTTAGCCGACTTCATATATGAGATAAAATAAGTTAATTTATGTGGAATTAACAGGCTTGTTTTTTTCCTCTCATCAGTAAAACAATATGCTCTGTCTCCCATAGGTTTTTATTTATTTGGCGACTGAAATAAAATGTCCTGTGACCCACCTGTGGGTCATGAGCCAGTGTTTGGGAATGACAGCACCAGAGCACCAAGTGAGGGTTAATAATCCCTAATAAATGCACCATTTCCTCCTGTCTGCTGATAAAAAGCAGTGAGCAGCTGTTTTAGGAAATTGCCAAACCCTCTTTAAACATGAAACTATAAATTTGTGAGATGTTAAAGATCTTCGGTAGGAACCAATGAGCTCGGACCTGAGACAGGAACACAGACAGGAAGTCCAACCGTATTAATAATCAGGCAAATGCAGCTGAAGAGAATCAGAGCGTCTCTGTCTGCGCCTCATAATGAGATAACCAGTTTTTCATATCTGCCCGAGAGCTTTGCTTCCACATTTCCATTTTTGTACAAAGGATGGTAACACTCACACTGTCCCTCTATGTGTGTGTGTGTGTGTGTGTGTGTGTGTGTGTGTGTGTGTGTGTGTGTGTGTGTGTGTGTGTACAGTCATGTTGGAGTTTAGTAATATATTATTTTTTTTTATCTGAAGGTCATTGAACTGTGGTCTTGTGTGCTTCCTTTTTTGTACATGGCATGTTGTTGTGTATTTATTTTTGTCTTTAATATTTTGTCTCGGAGTCACGAATCTGTTCTCAGTGTTGTTGAGTCTATTTTTCACACAGTCAAACATGGAGGAACAGATTTTTTTTATAATTCTGATTTCTCAGTTGCGGACAACAACCACCGACTGTACAGAAATAAAGACAAAATATCCCGGACACGAGTGCTGGTGGTAGAAAGAGGACTGAAGATCTGTACTCAAGTACAATACTTTTACATTGCTAAAATATTACTCTATTACAAGTAAAAGTTGTTTTTAACTGATGTCACTGTCACCTCTCCAAACCAGGGTTGCATATTTTGTGTGTTTTCCTAAACCAGTAGTTCCACCAGTAGTGAACCAGTAGTAGTAACGTAATTATGTGGTTTACTCTTTTATCTGGTTTGTTTTCACTCATCATGAATTTATTTCCTCTGCAGCAGCCGTCAGAAACTCCTCAGGGTTTAGGGCCAACTTCATCTCATGGTGGATAAATATCCTGCACTTTTAAGGACATTTTACATGTCATGTCTTAGCATTTTAAATGCTCCATGTGTCATTCAATAGTTTTTATGTGTTTTGTATTTTAATTTTCAGTCATCAGAATAACAACAAATCAGGTTCACAGATCACTGTGACCAACTTCTGAAATACTTTTGTTGAGTTTCTAAAACTCAAAGATTCAAGTGTATCTAAAGAAGAGTTGCAGTGTAAAGTGATTCTTACATTCTCCAACTGTAAAAAAAAAATATGTTGCCATACATCAATTTAAAAAACAAAAATATTTTGTCAAGTAAAATGTGTATCATAGCCTGCATCTGTGGCTCAGAGTCTTTTCCTCTAAAAGAAAAGTCCTTAAGAAGAAAAGAAAGAATTTGCGGCTTCAGACTGATTTTTTTTATTTTGTTTCTCTTTTGATTGGAAAGCTTGCAGACCCCGGCCCACATAAATCCTAAACGTAGCTAGAACATGACTCCTCAGAGTGCTCTGGTTAAAAGGCGACAGCCAACAAAATCTTTCACTCTGACCCTCCAGGATGTTTCTCTGGTGACTCAACTTCATTCCACAGATGTTGAAAGATGGCCAGCTGCAGCTGATAGTGAAATCTTTGTCGGTGACAGATTTGTTAAATAGCTGAAGTGTTGGCTGTTCGAGGTGCTTCATTATTTACTTATATGGTCACAGGACTTCAGACGCAGCTTTATCTGCTCTCACTCATGGCCTGTTTGTCTGATTTGGACTTTAGACCTCATGAAATATAATTCTGATCTGCAGATCTCATATGATCCGTCTTGTCTGGTTCCAGAGTTCCTCTGATCTGATCACATGTTTTATGGATGTTGAACCTCAAAGTCTAAACACTCTGAAACACGTCCTGCGTGTTTGTGTTTTGACTGTCAGGGTTGAAATCAGGACGTGAAGCTGTGAAGTTTCTGTTTTGTCTTTTTCAAACTCAGATAGGTTCATTAATCCACTCATCTAGTTTAAAGATGACATATATTTTAGTGCGTCACCTCGTCTTGTGGCTGAATTGCATATTGGTCACACTGTAAAAACAAAAAAGCTGAGAAAATTCAAAATTTCAAGTCAAGAGACTGCAATAGATTTTTGAGTTTTGAGCCCAACTCAAATTCTTAACTTTTGAAAAGGTTTTACAAACTACTGATCTTTTGTTGAGATAATTTTCTTTTCTTCTTTAGATAAACTTAAAGCATTGAAACACAAAACTGAATGAAAGCCTGACATTTCCTGATTCAGCTGCTTCATAATAAAAGAAAACAAAATAATGGGGGGCCTTTATTGTGAAGAATTTATAGGAAGTAAAATGTTTACGCACTGTTCAGCTGCCAATTAAATATGAGTGCTTCACCACTAAATACACAAAACAAATTCGCTGATGCATCGAGTCAAAATGAGTCAAGCAGCGCATGTGGATGAAAAAGGGGCAAAAAGTGGTGAATTTTTTCTGACCTTCACACACCTGACTTCCACTGAAGTGGGTGTGGTTGCCGCATTGTCTATTTTTGAAGCACTGGCACTACATTGGTAGACATGTTTTAGACTTTAGACTTTGTTTTAGTTTAGGTTTTTATTAATATTAATGAAAAAAACTTTGATGGACCCACTTGGCATCTTTTCTGTCTACCGCCATCATCATCAACATCATCATCATCATCAGTCGTCACAGGATTTAAAGGATTTATCAGTCTGCTGCCATCCTGCACACTCTGATTAATGTGTAAATCCTAAGGTGATTACCAGGTTAATTGAACTGGGAAATGTGGCTTCCGCGTGTGTGTGTGTGTGTGTGTGTGTGTGTGTGTGTGTGTGTGTGTGTGTGTGTGTGTTATGGTATGTGTGTGTTCGGAGCGTTTCTGTTGGATGGACTGACTGTAAGATGTTTTGCTGAATGTATGAGACATTTCAGGATCAAGAGCAAATCACAGCAGACAATTAAACACCACAGAAAAAGACACACTACCAACCTCATGGACCTCATAAGAGCACACAGTGTGCTGAATGTGGTTTAATTTTTTTCCTCATGATGAAGGTGATGTCTTCAGTAGGGGTTAGGAAAATACTTGATTCTTAGATGCATGCATGGTGCTGAATTGTCAATTTTCTAAATGTCAATTAACATGAAGAGACAGAGTGACAAAGGGTGGAACTCAGCTGCGAGGGTGGCGCAGCACCTGGACAGTCTGTAGCGCACACACACGAGAGTTATCAGCAGCTAACAAGGTGAGATGTACATCATCTTCTCAAAAGGCAGCAGTTGCAATCATGTTTTATCGCCCTCAGAATTATAATGGTATTGAATCATGAGGTACCTGAAAATTGCCACCTGTAGTCTTCAATCCCAAAAAGGTTGAGAACTCCTGACTTACAGCACCTTGGAGGGGGTCACTGCTTTTTGCAAAGACAGACGGAGTCGCCCTTTAATAAAAAGGTCTTTCTCCCTTTCTTTTCCTCAGTTTACCCGGCCGCTCATGGTCGTTATGCTCAGAAGCTGATGAGTGACTTGTTCTCCAGCTACACCAACGCTTTGCGACCCGTGGAGGACACGGATCACATCATCAACGTCACGCTGCAGATCACCCTCTCCCAGATCATCGACATGGTAATCAGATCCTCACTGCTGATCCAGATGTTCATGCTGTGTGTTTTCACTCCTGTGCTGATGTGCTTGTATCCTCTCACCAGGATGAGCGAAACCAGATCCTGACTACCTACCTGTGGGTCCGGCAGGTATGGATGGACTACTACCTCACCTGGAAGAAGGAGGACTATGATGGCCTCGACACAATCCGCATACCCAGCAGCTACGTATGGAGACCCGACATCGTCCTGTATAACAGGTAGGTGTGGCAGAACATCTGCAGGAAATATCCATCCTCCTCTTCCTCTGCCCTTTTCCTGCTTTCACACAACTTCCTCCACTTCCCCCATCTCAGTGCAGACGATGAGTTCTCCAGCTCAATGGAGACCAACGTGGTTCTCCGTAATGATGGACAGGTCATGTGGGACCAGCCAGCCATCACCAAAAGCTCCTGCTCCGTGGACGTGGCCTTCTTCCCCTTTGACGTGCAGGAGTGTCACCTAACCTTTGGCTCCTGGACTCACAACGGCAACCAGATGGACTTAATCAATGCCTTGGACAGCGCAGACCTGGCTGACTTTGTCCCCAATGTGGAGTGGGAGGTGAGCGGTTATCTTGTTCATATAATCAGAAAAATATCTTATTCCTGAATCTCATTCTTTGACAAAATGGAACCCTTTTTCCAACCAGGTTCTTGGCATGCCAGCAAAGAAGAATGTCATCCTGTACGGTTGCTGCTCGGATCCGTACCCGGACATCACATTCACCCTCCACCTAAAGAGACGTGCCTCCTTCTACATCTTCAACCTCCTCATCCCCTGCATGATGATCTCCTTCCTGGCTCCCCTGGGATTCTATCTGCCGGCTGACTCGGGTGAAAAAGTCTCTCTGGGTGTCACAGTCCTGCTGGCCCTCACCGTGTTTCAGTTGCTGGTGGCTGAGAGCATGCCGCCGTCCGAGAGCGTCCCGCTGATAGGTGAGAAAAATGAGGAATCACTTATTTTTAGGTCTTGTTAGCTGTTCAGTTCTTGAGAAGAAAATTATATTAAATGTCTTTTCTATGGTGAGTCAATTAGATGTTGGTCATGGTTGTTGTATAACATGTAAAAAGTACTATGAAGTAGCTGTGTTTATCGAAAGACTGGACCAAGTTCTTTGGAAACATTAAGGCGGTCATCATCGTGTCCAGTTGATGGATGGATACACGCTGCAAAAGATAAAATTCCAGGAAACACAGTGTTAGTTTCCCAGATTTTTCTTGTCATACTTTTGGCAAAGAGGAAAACATAGGCTTTTATTTGGATTTGGGTGCATGGTTTTATAAACCAGCCAGCAAATGCAGGCAGCAGGCAGTCTGTTCCAAGGCTCTGATTTTAAGAGAGGCAAAGCAGTAGTTGGCAGCACATGTGATTACATCACAGGAATGCTGTTTGTGACAGTGCCCTGCATCCTGTCAAACTAGTACAACTGTGTCTGTTTGCTCAGCATGTTCAGAATCTGAATGTTGGGTTTGTATAAATAATATTATAGTAAGGACAAGACCTGCTGTATGAAACGTGTCCTGAGATAACTTCTGTCTGGCGCTACATAAATAAAACTGACTTGACCTTGTGTTAGGGTCAGAGTCGAAGCAGGAAATGTTACGCTGAAACAGAAAAACTTAATGTTAAATGGATGTTTTGTAAAAACAATCAAAACTTTCCTCTTTTTTTTTTTTCCAGTTTTGAAATTTTTGTATTTAAAATGAGAGTTACAGTGGTTGAACTGTTCTGGGTTTGTGAAAGAGTGTTGTGGTATATTGACCCAAACATTGTATCTTGGACTGATCTGTCTTAAAATGATATGTTCTATGGGCTGTCAGTGAATGTTCTCATTCGTCCAGGTTGGAAAAAACTAGCTCAGACTAGTCTGAGATGCATGAACTAATGAAGCTTCTTGGATGAGAGGCAAAAGGTCTTCAAAGACATATAAACAAGTCCAGTTGCCTTCGATTTAATCTTTTCTTGTGGTTCTATAGGCTGTTTAGATTACAGTTGCAAAAAAAAAAACAACCTGAGATTACTGAGGTTACTGGACAATATCTTTGAGGAATGAAAATGAGTACAGAGCTCTTGCTGACCCTCGTATCCATCTCTCTTTGAAGTCAAAGCCTGAGAAGGTGGAGGTGTTTGTAGATTATGAGGAGGGTCTGGTCTCCCTTTATGACACTGATGCTTCAGCTCTTATCTACTCCTTTACTGGCTGCTCCTTTGATGAGAAATTCTACTCTTTCTTCAATCCCTGCAATAATAATGGTGGTAAAAACTCTGACCTCACATCATCTGCCCTCTCTGAAACATCAGATTCTGTTCTGTTCTGATGCTGACAGAACTGAGTATTAATTAGACAGCCAAGAAGTTTTCAAATGTATTTGTGCAGTAACTTTTCCTAAGAGTGTCTGTATTTTCAGTTAAAATGTTTTTTTTCCCTTAAATTAGACAAAAGGCAAAGAAAATGTGTTCATTTTTATTTGTTTCAGCCACAGACGGTCATACTGACCCCACCGAAATCACAGCTGTTATATTGTTACTTTTCACACAGTTAGAGATGCATCTTGGTTGCTTAGCAACTATCACTGTATCTGTCAATAAAACTAAACAAGCGATCTGGATTTCCGATTTCCTCATGCATAGAGGTCACTACAGTGGACAGCTATTCAAAAGCCATTTTCTTGCATATGCATGGGTTTAGATGACATAGATACACATCAGCCACTACAGTGGACTGCGTCATCTTATACTCCTACACCTACTGGAAAGTCATTGTATATGCTATTTTTTTCCCTTCCAAACCAACATGGCTGACCGTCAGCCAGAAATGCAGAGTTCCTCTGGAATATTAGTCCAATCCTTCTATTCTAGGAGAACATTGCAGATAAAAAAATGTTGTAACATCTAAGGAGTCATGTCATTGTTAAATCTTCCAAGAATTGATTTTCGATTGTGAGAAAATTTGAATTGATCATCTGTCCACTAAATTGGACATCATGTGTTACTAGCTATATTTCAACTAAAATTCATACTTTTACTGGGACTGTTGTTCTTGAAAATACTTCATATGCAGTAACTTTTTGGATGTAAATAAATGTATTTATTAGGGGTGGGACTTTAACTTTACGATTAATTAATTACAAAAAAAAAAAATGCATCAAAAAAATGTACGCATTTAATCGCAGTTTGCACTCCAGACAACACAGAACATTTGTCAGTGCACGAGTTCCTGGTCCACCGATCACACTGACCCCTAATTCACCCCAGGCACAGCTGCGCCGCGGCACTCAGAGGAATATGCTGCCATTCTAGTCGATGCTGCGCGTCTCAGCAGCGTCCCAGAAGCGGCTTGGCGCTCTACTCCGCAGAAAATACACAGCAAGTCTATTTTTGACGTATGGCGCATCAAATGGCACAGAGCAGGTCGAACAGCTAGTGGCAGTGAGGATGAATGGCTGCCAGGAAGAGAAAAGAAAAGTTTATACACTGATAGCGATAAAAACCTGTGACTACTGCAGAGTTGACTATTATACCCTTTTCCATTGAGGACAAAAGCCAGATGTTAGTTTGTCTTAGTGGGTATTTTGTCCAAGGGCTTTAGTGTTTTGTATGGCTTATAAATATAGCAGGACAAATCTCCATCAGTCACCAAACTGGTGGCAGAGAAGCAAAGCTCACAAGTCTTTGAGACTTCATGCATGGAATATGAACTCCAAATGATTTTTGATTTCCTTTTTCAACAGGAAAGTACTACATTGCTACCATGACGATGGTCACTGCATCAACAGCCCTCACCATCTTCATCATGAACATCCACCACTGCGGTCCTGAAGCTCGTCCCGTCCCACAGTGGGCCGAACGCTTCATCCTGAACTACCTCGCCCGCATTTGTTTTGTGTTCGAGGTCGGTGAGAACTGCCTCGGTGGGAACTCGTCCAGGAAGCAACCTCTGTCGCAGGAAGAGTCTGATGCCCCATCAGCCAATGGCGGAAACTCCAAAGAAACAAACTGGGGCGTTAATGGGCAGGCGTGGGGAGGGAGGGTGGAGGAGGAAGGGGGTGGGGGGTCTCTGAAGCAGGGGCGGGATCTAACCATCCAGTCAGGCTGGAAAGAGGATCTGTTTGTGACCATCGACCACTCAGAGGAGGAAGGAGCTGCTGGAGGATGTAAAGCGGAGCGGGAGGAGTCCAGCAGTGGAGAAGAGCATGTTGAGGAGAAGAAAGGCGTAGGAGGTGAAGGGGGAGGCGGAGTCAGGGAGAACAGGAGAGAGATCTTGGTGAAAACCCAGTGTGTGTGCCAGCACCAGGGACTGCGCAGGAACATTGAGTACATTGCCAACTCGTACCAGGACCAGCGAGCCGCGCAGCTGCGCATTGGAGAGTGGAGGAAGGTTGCCAAGGTCATGGATCGCTTCTTCATGTGGCTCTTCTTCATTATGGTCTTCGTCATGAGCATCCTCATCCTGGGAAAAGCCATCTGATGGAGATCCGGCTTCGAAGAATCACATAGGAGGAAGACAGAAACTAATTGGTACACCAAAAAAATAATTTGTTTAAAGGAGCTAAATGTAAGAATCGGCCACCTGTTGAATTCATACTTTTAACTTAGCAAACTTATTAACACTGTTATACAACTGACCCTCCTCTAAGCCCCGCCCTCTTTACACCTGTCAATCTTTTCATTCTTGTACTGCACAGATGCAGTTCATAGCGATACCAGTGGCAGATTTATCATCGAAATTGGCTGTAAATTTTGAAGTTAACTCTGAAGTTAACAAAAGCAGCTTCTCATTTCTAGCCGTTGACTTTTGAATTTTGTTGGCTAAAATGACGACTTTCGCTATCAGATTACATTAAAGTATCTACTTAATGTGAACTAATGCTAATGCATGAGTAAGCTGACAAGTCTGCCTCCAGCTGACATTTTGATGTTTCCATCTGACACATTTTAGACCTAGAATCCTGTGTGTAAAATTACTTTACAGCTGCATAGTTGAAATGATGTTAATGCTAACTGAGGCTAAAGCTACACACCAGCAAACATTTGTTAGACAGCGAATACGAGTATATGCACACGATGGATGGCGGAAATACACTTATTATGTCGGAAAATGAACCACAAGGATTAGATTAAGTGCAGGGGACCTTGAGATTGTCACCAAGCTCAGTGGTGAGTCACCATATGAGCTAAGCTAGTTTAGCGCAGCCATAGAGAAATGCATCATCACTGACCCACTTTGAATATGTGCTGGCCCACATCAGGGAATCCCCACAAGTTTGGCAGATGCAGCGGTATCTAACATATGTTTGGCTGGAGGTAATGATGCTGCAACTAGTAAGCGTTAGTTAGCTGGACATGCCAATAATTGCAGCTGACATTAAAGCAGATAGCTATTAGGCCTGCAGTCCCTGAGCTATGGTTGCTAATCTATGACTGGACAGATGCTGTTCAGAGGTGGGCCTTAGCTAATGCTTAATAACCAACATTAGCAGTCTAGAAGAAACTCTGCAAATTCAGCATCAGACTTCACCCCATTACTCTCCGAGAGCTGTCAGCAGTGGAAAACAATGTGTTAATTCATGTTTTGCTTCTAATTCTGTCACTTCTTTGTTTGCTGCTGAATGTGGTTTCTTGCTCTCGGGGAAGTACTACTTCTTCATCTGTCCATGTTGGACTGAAGACAGACTGAACACGACACTCACTATCTCCTCTTGACGTACAGAGTGGTAATATAAGACAGGAAGGGCCGGGGCTAGCTGGTTAGCATGCCAACTTCAGAAGACATCTCTACCCACAATACATAGACGACTCATGTCACGTCATTTCTCCACATTCTGCTGATAATGTTGGTTAAATTCCAAATGCGTTCAACTAAACATTTTGCATGTAGCTCCTTTAACCATTAAGTCTAAAATCAGTTTTTGCGAACCATGACGATTTTGTGCAAATAGTGCAGGGCTTTTCACACTCAGCCCAGGGCTTAGCGTTAACCGCGGGATAACTTAGCCCCTGTTCACACACAGATTGTTGAACCAAGGTTAAACTAAGGACAGGGCTACATGATTCACACCAACCTTCTACTAACACCAAGTTGGTACAATGTTCTGTGACTACTCCTTCGATATTTTAGCCTTGTCTCACAACTACCACACTCTGTGGTATCCTTGCAAACAATGATTTCTAGAATTTGAAATGTTGATGTGTTGGTTTACAGGAGGCTCAACCACACAGAAGGAAAACATCCATACATCCACAGATTGGTGGAGTTTGTCCGGGTAAAATAATCAAGAAATGCCCCGTGTTGCATTTGAGAGTTTAGTGTCCAGCTGCATAAAACTTAAAGGGGATTTTTTTTTGTCCCATGTTTTCTTACCCAAACACTTCACGTAACATGTTTCCAACATCTGCAAAAGATTCCTGGCGTCAAAAACTTCCACACACGCACTGATTTGTCTAATCAAGAAGGAATTTCTGTGAAGCTGCGACAGTGAAACCATTTCTGGTCAAGTGATCCAAATTATTACTGATTACAAACCAAACTATTGTTTTCTTGTTTGTGGTGTTTTTGTAAAGAATTTTGTTAAACTGTTGGGTGAGATTCACAGAAAAGAGCTAAAGTGAACCGAGGAAGACGAATTAATGTAATGAATCAGTCAAAGAAGAACAACCTATCAGAATGATCTGGACGTGTTGGTGGAAGCAACAAATAAGTTGTTAAGTCTTCAATTTGTTTTCAAAAAACGTCTGTTGGCTCTTTCACCACTAAGAACGTGCAGACACCTGAAAATTAACTTGCACCCACATACCAATCATATTAATCTAAAGAGCACGGCTTCACTTCAATCAGTGAAATGCATCTTTTTCTGGCAAAGTCTCAAATTACAGCCTGTTCCCCTCAATCTGCATGCAAATAATACAACTTTACAATTTCGAACACATGATGCACCAATTTCACGTTATGAAACATTCACAGTTTGGTTACAATCTTACAGTCTTATGGTTTTATTTATCAGACGCTTTTATCCAAAGCGACATACATCTGAGAGCTCATATAACACAAGCAAGGATCGAGTCAGAAGAGAACAACACGACTTAGTGCCATGAAGCAAAGTTCAAGTCTGACAGGACGAGGTGCCTACAAGCAGTGGCAATGTGCATAAGATGCATTGAATTTTTATATACAATATATATATTTGTGCAGCCAATCAAGTACAAAGGTGTTCATGGCAGAGCTGGGTCTTCTCTTAAAGACTGAGAGGGACACAGTTTGGTACTGTAGCTCAGTCCACCATCAGGGAGACACAGACTGGAAGAGTCCAGCTCATGACTTTGAGCCCTGTTGTGGAGGTTGAATCAGACATCTTTCATTGGCAGAGCACAGTGAACAGGAGGGAGGGTAGACCTGGATGAGGGAGTTCAGGTTGGCGGGAGCAGTTTTAGTTGTATTTTGTTGTGCATGCAGGGAGGCCTGCAAGTAAGGAGTTGCTGTAGTCAACGTGTGATATTATGAGCCTGAACCAGCAGTATGCTCAGATAGGTAGGGTCTGATCTTTCTGATGGTGTACAGGGAAAAACAGCATGACTGAGCAATCAAGACCACGTGGAAACTGAAGGTCAGGAGTTCATCAATCATGACGCCCAAGTTTCAGGCAGACCTTGTAGGTGTGAGCTGAGGGGATTCAAGTTGGATCCTGATTTCTTGTTGTATGGTGGGACTGGCTGGGATGACAAGGATAGGTTAGGGTTGGGCACCAAAACTACTTTGATTGGTTGAGGAAAAGATTGTGGTTTGGGTCAAAATAAGTGCATTAGGAACACTTATTAGTAACACAAAGTTGGACGTTAAAATAATAATAATTCACACAGGACATGAACCCTGGGCTTCTGGGTAAAAATCCTGTATTTATTTGATTCATTCATCCACCCTGACCTTCCTCCAACCTCTGTAACTTTGTGACTCTTTATTCAACGTCACCTGACATGTTTTTACTCAGTGACACACCGTCTCTGCACAAGCAGAAAATAATCTGGAACAAACTAAATGGCATGAGATAACATGCAAAAAGCAAAAACATGAAATGATGAAATTATGCAAATTAATGAATATTATATTCCATTTCCTGTCCCTCCAGGAAGCTGCTGGAGCTGCACAACCACGCAATTTTGTCCAAACTCTACAACTTTTCCACAGCAATCATCGTTCCTCCCTGAAAGTTCTGCCAGTCACAGCAGTGTCCCGTGCAAACATCATACATGTACGTTTCAGTGTTTTGTTTGATTATTCACTATTTTTTTTGCACTTTTATTTATTTATTTTTTCACAGGTACTGAAAAGAACAGGTGAAGGTTTGTCAGTCCTTCTTGACATTTATCAACGCTCCACCCACTTTTATTTTAGAATTTTGTGCTTCTTGATTGAATTGATTTTGCCTTTTCGTGGAATACACCCCCTGGTGCACTTCTTCATCTGCAAATAAAGCAGATTTTGTTTTGTAATCATTAGCCTTTTTGTTGAGGTTACTTAGAATTTTTAATGAATTATACAAAAGAGGTGCAATGTTCTTTTGCAATTTTAATTTGCAAAAAACATGCAACACGAATTGTAATTTTTTTTTAGAAAAACTGCCATGAAATCAGACATTTTAAATCCTGGAGGGACTGCATTTCTGCCAGTAGACTCTCCCTAAATTCTGCACACTTGTCCTTTAAGTTTGCCACACTTTTTTATAAAAATATATTTAATTTTTTTTTTTTGACAACTTAAAAACACATGCAGGATTTTTTTTTAATTATCAAAAACAATGAAAATTAAATAATATCTAGGACTGCAGCTAAGAATGATCAGTTTTCTAACATAAACCAATCATTCAGCACAGCGTATAAAGTGTAAAATACTTCCTTATTCACATTTCAAACAAATATTTTTTTTAAGTAAGAATTTTGTGCTGATTAACTGTTACTCACACAGGCCATGAATGACAATGAGTATAACAGTTAATTCTACTTTTTTCATTGATAGTTGTACCAGAACATTTAGACAAACAGAGGAATAGAAAAGAAGGTGGGAGAGTGGATGTAGAAAACTAAAAGAGGATAGAGATTGTTTTTAAGGAAGGGAGGAGGAAGAGAAACATCTGACTCTTGATACTAACAAAGCTGGTCTAAGTTTTGCTAACAAGAGCTGATTTTTAGTGTGGATCCAATAAACACTACAGCTCCCAAATCTGCTCACATTTGGGCCGAGTGTGTCGACACAGTTGTCCTCTGGATACCTGAGGAATCCTCTGCTAAAACAAATCCTTTCCTCTGATGAAACGATAAAACACTGTAATTTAAAAAGTTGGCTGGAGCAGCAGATTAACGATGATTCAGAGAAAATCCTGCAGTTTATCTCTCACATTATCAGTTTTTCAGCCACAGATGAGTTGACTGTAGAGACTCACTGCATGACCGAGATACGCACCATATCTGCAAAACTAACTGTCATCATACTGAATGATTATCATGGTGATAACATCGTTAAATTACAGAATTAATTTGGATTTAGTCACTGCAAGAAATGATCTTTACTCATATTTTAGTCTTTATTTATTAAAAAAAAAACAATTAGGATGAAACTTTAATGTTACCTTGTGAGTAAAATTACATCTTCTTCCTTCAGTCAGTTTATCTGCTTTCACAAGAATTAAAAATGTTTGATATGCCACCTATTTAAAAAGAGTAAACAACAACTTTAAAACAATATTCATTTTTACACTGTAAATGTCCCAATCAATACACATTTTGGTCACAATTATTCAATAATCAAATTTAAGGGATACAAATAAAAATATTTCACTCAAGTGAAGAAAAGTTCAGTTAAATTAAACTTTATACGCCTGATTATGCAAAATAAAGTTACCCCATGTCTCGTCTTTTGCAGTGTTTATAGTCTTAACCATGTGAAAACAAGAAATGCCAAATTTATCACTGTAACTACTTGTTATATATCCTGTTTGTGTGGTTTGTCAGAAACATATTTACACACATCACACTGTGAATGCCATGAAATGCATTAAAGATTTATTATTTAAATGAATGTTTGTGGAGGCTTTTTTCAGAATTTATGACATGAATGCAGTTTGGTATTCTTAATGCAATGCATTTTGGGGTTATTTTTATTACTGAAGTTGCTGCACTAATTTTGTGTTTCTCATACAGTACAGTACAGTACAGTGTCGATGTACATGTATATTATATTACATTATATTTCCACAGCATTATTATGCACTTGCAGAATTTGGTTACAGATAATTACATTATTATTATTCCATGGTTATTTATAGCACTTGAAATATTTTTTTAATTCATGTATTATCAAGTGCAGTAGTTCAGTATGTTCCCTTGACTGTGAGTTCATTAGTTCCTACCTGCCATTGTTTTGTGGTGTGATTAAAACTGAATTATGTTGCCTTCAAACAAACAAACAGTATTTTGAAGAGGCTGAAACAGACTTCTTCTCCATGCACCTTGGAAGTAGGTGTAGTCAGACATCCCTGCTCTACATTTTCTAAATGTGTTTCTACATAGCAACTACCTCAATGCACAAATGTAAGATGAAGGCTGAATAAGAGAGTAAATAAA
The DNA here is from genome assembly GCF_056507025.1 of Lutjanus erythropterus. NCBI lineage: Eukaryota > Metazoa > Chordata > Actinopteri > Lutjaniformes > Lutjanidae > Lutjanus > Lutjanus erythropterus. The sequence goes on from NC_139327.1 coordinate 40,286,355, forward strand.
GTGTGGACTCCAGAATGTTAGATTACTGTTAGAAATGCATGCGCACATAAGTAATGTGTAATAAATTTGGATTAAAAAAACTGCTCCAATAAGTTTTTGTTATTGTGCTGTTCTAGTTTTCATGCTGTGGTTTGAACTCATGGCGCCTCAGCAGGAAGACGACACTGCAGCAGCAAACAGTGAGCAGCAGATGGAGCTAAAGAACCAAAAACTGAATCCTGAACACTGGCCCCCCTGCATCGGACCTCAACTGTCACATTCAGTACAAACACATTTCCATCAAACACTTAATATCTATACTGTGTGTAATTTTGCATTTAGTCTGTCTCCCTCCAGTTTACATGTCAGAGTATCCTGGTGCAAGATACTGAACCCTGAATGTCTCCTGAAGGCACAGCCCACAGTGTGAGAAGAGCAGAGGTGCTCCTCTGCCATCAGAGGGTGAATATGTGTGTGAATGGGTGAACATGACATGTCAGACACTTTGACTGGTTGGATAACAAGAAAAACACCATATAAATACAATTCCACTTAGCATTTATATAAAGCACATCAACAACTGTTCCTGCTAATGTGTTAATGTGGAATGTGATTTATTTATAAATCTTGAGGAACGTGCAGACCTCAAAAAGCCATGATGGCGTCTCATTCCCAACCTGTCACAGATGATTTGTCATTAGCTCTTTTCAAATGACATCAGTGTTAATTAAAAATGACAACACAAGGACAGATACCAGTGCACCTAAAGTGCTTCAGAGTGCTTCACGTGATACTTCTTCTTTGGTTTTGAGGGCATCTCTGTATGTTCAACTGCCAACTCCATCAAATACACTGTGCTCAACCTCACCACTACTGGTTACTGCAATAGTGGACCAGTCAACATTGCATTAAATCAAAAAATACTTCCATCGATTGGTTGCGTGACAAGCCATAATTTTCTGGATCTGGGTATCATTTGGCTTAAGAAGTTTTGATACCACTGCGATATTACTTTGAACTGGGTTATACAGATACCCGACTCTAATGTAAACCCATGTGTGGGTGTATGAGGTGTATTTTCAGTTCCCCTCAGTAACTTAATCAATGCTGATACTGTATACTAATAGATAAAGGACTGATAATAATACAGTGCATGCTTGGAAGTCCTTAGATATAGCAGTGTTCTTACCAGACAGGATGACATGCAGCAAATTTTTAAAAGGGGGGGTGAGAACAAGCAACCCACCAACAGCAACCCAGCTCATAAATGACTCCTTTGGTTCTGTATTTTTTTTATAGAACATGCCATAGTTTAGAGAACATTATATATGGGACTGAAGGAAAAAGACTGCAGTCTCAGCTCAGTCCAACACTGGCAACATCACCACCAGGCATGAGAGGCAACAAACCTCAGACCCCAGACCTGCAGGGGCCTGAAACACCACATTCACTGCCTACAAACTGTTTTATGACAATCTGATTATCAGTAAATTTGTTTGATAAATTTGCAACAGAAAGCAGGTGTATTTTCTTAAAGTAATATATTAGCAAACTAGAGATCTTCACAGGTCAAAAAATTCATGCCTTCACCCAAAAAGGCCTGGAAATGTATTACCCAGAACCACACCAGACTCATCTGTTGTTTGAAAGCCAGGATCCAGACCCATGTAGAGCCAGGAAATGCTGGAATGGTACCCACAGCAGACATGTCCATTATTTCAAAGGTGAGATCAGGACCCATGTAGAACCAACAAATGTTGTACCCGTCCCAGCCGGGAGACACAGGCCCAAGTGGCAGTGATGTCACAGCTGTTTGCAAGATGAAGTTAATTTACAAGTCGTCAAAATAAAACTTGCCTTGTTCCCTGACTGGCTGCAGATAATTCATCGTCCTGCTGATGAAAGCTGGTAAAATACATCCAGGTTCTCTGCTGTGTTCTCGCGCTGTGTGAAGACCGTGCACTTACTGTCATGTTTTCAGATCACAAACACGACCCACTTAGAATCAGCTGTGCAGTTTTGTTGCATTGAGCATAATAAAGAAAACTTTGACTGTTTGACCCTTTGCCCCTAACATTTGCTGCTAATATTAGCACTGCTAATGTGTTATCTTCTGTGTTCTCTGAGATGAGTCTGACCTCTGCTCTCTGACCCTTCACTTCCTGAACAGGACACCTGCTCGTACAGGTTGTTTTGCACCACCTTGTGGCCACAGGTGCACTTTGCACTTTGCTTGCAGTTGCTGAATGTTGCAAGTTGCAACACACAAATGACTCAAAATCAACACAACAGATACACTTAAACAACTACATACCTATAAGAAAACAAAACATTTCAATATTCTCATTTTCAACTGCTCAGCAAACATCTTGGTAGGTGAACCTCAAGATATCAAATAAAATGTCCACTCATTAAAAAGAAAAGTTTTGTATTTTTCCCTTGGTGGCATAAATGAGTTTTTCCATGGTTTAACAGATGGAAAGACCTTTGAACCGGTGTCCAGCTGTAGTAATCTTTTTATTTGCACCTGACAGTCTGAATGTAGGTGGAAGTAGCTGAAGGATAAATAGCAGACAGGCAACCTAACAGAGTTAATACCCAAAATAGTTTGTATGACTTCTTCCCAGTGTGTTTTTTAAACTTTAGTGCAGCTCCAAAGGCAGTGGAACAATGAACCTTCTTCTAGGTCACATTTATGACATGAATGAGGATTATTATTATCAAAATGATGTGACAGGGATGTACACATAATACGTTTAAATTACATCAGCTTAAATCTGGTGCTGATTATACATTTTGACAAACTCTTCCAGACATTGTCAGAGATTTCTAAATCTAAGTCACCACACCAAGACAATCTACTGTCCTTTTTCAAGGCTAGACAGAGGAGGGCTAAAAAACGAGAGTATTTCAAAGGGATATTATGCAATTTTTTCCCACACAGAATGTTAAACAGACTTGGGGCCCACAAAAATAGAACGAGAACAAACCCTGATAGGTATTGATATGTTGATACTTGATCCAAACCTGCACAGGACACCGATCAGGTCCTGGTGGACCCGTGAAGGCCCCTACCACAAACCACCTGACATACAACTGAACTGTTCTAACTGAAACATATTAGTTGCTTTTGGAACAAAAAATGTAGCTGCCATGTGGAGTCTGTTGACTTCACTGTACTTGGAATGAAATCTTGCTATGGGGACCTCAAAGAGGTCAGTTTGGCTGCACTGGTGCCGACTGAAAATCATCATTCCTCACACCCCGAACTTCTTTCAGTTTCTTTGCTTTTTAGTTGGCATCTAACATTATACAACAAAACAGCTGGACACTCAAACAGCTTCTTTCCTTGCATGTGTCAGGATCCTGGACCAATAAATATAACCATTATTATAATCATAATAAAAGGTAACTGGGCTTCTTCTGCACTCTTGAATGTCAAAGTTTTGTTTTGTAAAACTTTGTTGTGAAAAGTAAACCAAACAGAAGTAACAACTACAAACTGTTGCATGTTGGGAGCTCAGGGGACCACACCGCCCCCTGATGGTTCACCAGTTTCATCACTGTGTTCCAGTTGCCACAACAGCTGGTAATGAGTTAAAGTTTCTGAAACAAAGGTGTAAGTATTTGAAGAAGTGTTTTGAAGGGATGATTTAATTTCTTTTTTACAGCTACACATAGAGTTAAACAGACCCAGGACCCAAAGAAATAGAACAGGAACCAACCCTGATCTGTATAACATGATTCCAAACCTTCACGGGATCCGGATCAGGTTTTGGTGGAACCATGAAGACGTCTACCATAAACCATCTGACATACAGTATTCCAACTTAGACATACAGGTTGCTTGGTGTGAACTTGTGGACTTGTACATCTGTGCCTGTCTCGTCCTTACATTTGGTTTTTGAACGTCATCATTCCTCACACCCTGAACTCACCTTGTTAGGTGGCATCTAACACTATACAACAAACAAACTGCGCACTGTGTCAGGATACTGGACCAATAAATGTGATCATAAGTGTGATTGTCCAGGAGCAGGACTGTCATAACTCTACAGACCAGTCCAGCCGGGGATATACAGTAATAATAACTGGGCTTCTTTTGCGCTCTTGAATGTTTTGCACTGTAAAACTTTGTTGTGAAAAGTAAACCAAACAGAAGTAACAGCTACAAACTGTTGCATCACCGCGTCTTCCAGTTGCCACGGCAGCCAGTAATGAGTTAATGTTTCTGATCATTAATGAGGTCCGCTGTGAGCTGCTTCACAACAAAACACTTATCAACAGTTTCTGATGGTAATTAGTCCACTGGGAGCACTGGGAGAGGACCAGTAATAGATGTTCTTCAGAGATCAGAGGAGAACACTGGTTACAGGAGGAGGTAATGAAAGCTCCTGGGATCTACAGGGACTCATGACATTGTCAACAATGGTGAACCTTTGGTTGCTGATTTTCTTTGGTCCACAGAAAGAAAACTTGCTGAACAACTTTGGTGAACTCTGACCTTTCCTCTAGTGTCACCATTTGCCATTTCAACATAAGGCATCAAATAAACAAAGGCTCCCATGAACCTTTAATGAGCACACACAACTTTCTGTCCAGGTACTTTTGGTCAGAGTTTTTTTTTTTCTTCATTCAGGCTCAGCCCTTTAGTTCCAATGAAGGGAAGCCTTAATGTTACTGCAAAGAACAATATTTTAGACAATAGTGTGCCTCTAACTTTGTGGCAGTTTGGGGGAAACTTTCTCCTGTTTCAACATTACAACATCTTCATGGTGGAGAAAGAAGTGGACTGCCCTGCACAGAGCTCTGATCTCAACACTGTTTTTCACACCTTTGGGATGAGCTGGACAGTGGACTACAAACCATGTCAGCCAGGTTACAAAATCTGGTGGAAAGTTTTTTCAAAACCCACCAAAGTCTGCAGGTTTGGAGAAAGTTGATACAATAAGATGGACAGAGGAAGCAGAGAGAGCAGTGTGAAGGTAAAGAGAGAGGGCCGGTCTGCAGGCTGGAGTCTCCTCAGAGAGAGAACTCCCTGTCCGTCGCCCCCTCAAGGCCTCACTGCAGATTTTAATTAAATTAACCTGCTGGTCACCAAGACACCAGGGAGCTCCAAGGCCTCCGGGAGGCACATGTGGACACACATCACACACGCAGTTTCAGTCCAGACACACAAACCGAGACAGAGATGCATCCACTTCAGATGAAAAATATTGTAACTTGATTTAGAACGTCTCACTGTTTGACTCCACTTCATGATGGAAAACATACATGAGGAGAACAGAGAGTCTGCAGGAAAGTGAGAGGGGTGATTTTCCTGATAAGCTGTCACACAAACTCACAGACGGAGTTCCTGCATGTTGTTAGCTGGCTGCAGCCAACATCTCAACTGTTACGTCCACTGACTGCAAAAACTTATCTACTTTATCTTTTGTTTTCTTTTTTCTCATTTTTCTGATTTGTAGAAGAGGATGAACAATGCAGTTAACACAGGTTACCAGCCCAGCAGGCCAGGCGCTGTTAACATGGCCAACACAAAGCATTGCTTATAAATAGCCCTTAAAAAATGGTAAAGGTTATCAGTTAACACAAGGACATGTTAGCTAACATGGTTAGCAAGGGAAAGAGTTAAAAACTATGAATGCAGCCCAACAAGTTGTTTTATCATGAAGGTAGAGTGTGATGATTTTAGGATATCGAGGCTGAGCAGTACAGAATCAGTCAACTTCAAGAGACACAATGGACAATATCAATGATAAAACAGATGGACAGATGTTAGTGTTTAAACTGATTTCACCATTTAACTAGTAACCACAGTATTTCCAGGATTACCTTTAAAATCATGCAACGTTGAGTCCTGTTGGTGCAACCTGCCGCTGAAGAATATCACAACTACACATCAACAAAAGTGAAACATGGCTGCATGTGACAGATTTTTCTTCCTCTGCCACTGCAGGCAGGAATAAACTCAGTTCATTAATATAAAGATGCTCCCATATAATCACTCAGATGGCAAACGGATGTTTTGGAAAAAATAGATTTTTTATCGGGCTTATACTTTAAATTAGTCAGGCATCAGAGACAAACAGGCAGTTGATGTTTTGATGGTGACGTTGACTGAGGGCAAAGTAAAATCATTAAAAGAGCACACACTCTCCTCGACAAGTCAGAGCATCATCAACGCTCTGACGAGAAGACGCCTTAGGCTTTTCATGCTGAACCTTTATCCTGCTGTGATCATTAGACATTTCATTTAGTTCTTCTCTTTTTATGTGTTTGATGAAAGTTTGAATTAATCTGAGACTGCAGGTACCACTGTGTGATCTATTTCATTTAGTTTTCATTTAAGAATTACAGAGAAAGATAAATGTTAGCTCTGATTTTGTTCATATTTATGTTTAGTTTACAGTAACATGTGGTCATAAATCTTGAATTATTATATCATGATCCCTGATGCCTGAGAATTTAGCTGTCTGGAGGTTTTTGACAGACTTGTCTTTTTTAGAACTGTCTGCTTTGGATGGAGAACGTATCAGTAACTCCTCTCAAACAGCCCATCGTGTTCGAGCTGGAGGGCTTCCACGTCCCACCAGGCTACGGCTCTCTGCTGTTCATCCTGACCCTGTTAAACTACTTGGTGACGCTGCTGGGGAACGGCGTGGTGGCGTGTGTCATCGTCATAGACAGGAACCTGCACAGACCCATGTTCGTAATGGTTTGTAACCTGGTAGCCTGTGATATGCTGGGGGCCACGGCGGTGCTGCCTCGCCTCATGATGCACTTCCTGACAGGGCAGAAGAAGATCGCCTACATCACAGCCATCGCTCAGGCCTTCTCTGTGCACACGTACGGCGTCGCAGTGCAGACTATTCTGGCTGTGATGGCCTATGACAGGTATTGAAACACATCAGCACATCAAGAGTTTGTCTCAGATTCAAGTCATGTCATGCTCAGATGAAATATCTGTTTTTGTTTCTGCTTTGTTTCTTGAACTGTTGGAATAGAAAGACTTTTTCTGCATGTCACCCTGCTTGCTGCCTTCCAAAGTCTGCAGTCTGTGTCCAGGGTGTCAGACTTCAGTTCATGAGCCACATTCAGTCCAGTTTGATCTCAAATGGGCCACAACAGTAAAGTCACCGCATAAAAAAGTACAAGAAACATTCACACTTCGTGAACCACTCATTTACTAATCAGATGATGTACAGCCTGAGATGTCCTAAGAAAAATACAGGCAACTACAACAATATACAGATCACAGACATATTTATAATAATCCACGACATATTTATGTATTTTGAAACTGAACAACACCATAATATTTCACTTCTTTATGGTTCAAACAGAATCATTTCCACTACTGTGTAGTAAGCTTAATGTTTTATTCATACATTTTTCTGTTATTATTTTCATTTTGATTCAGATTATCATTCCTATAAAACGGTAATCATCTTCACATTCCTCATGTTAAAACTCATCTCAGCCAGTCTTCTGTTAAATATAAAGGAATCATGTGAATCAGCTGCAGTCAGTCCGTCTGCATCTTTAAAAACATCTGAAATCTTACAACTGGCATCACTGAAGGTTTATGTTTTTTGAGATATTTGTGCGTTTTGGTCAGATTATTTTGTGTGCCTGTATATATTTTTGTGTTGCTGTTTTCTTAATTTTATCATTTTTTCTTCTACTACTTTATTATTTGTTTCATTTTTTTCTTCTGTTCTTTTCATATTACTTCTCTGTGTGAGACCTCTGCAATCAGAATCAATGATTGTAATTGCATTTTGATTTGTTCCAGTTTATAACTGGGGGACACCCATGATGAACCTGGGATTTTAGTCTCTTTTGCATACTCTTGTTATTAAATGTATTGTTTTGTTTATGTTTTTTATTCGTGCTAAATCAAATCAAACTCTGCATCACCACCTGACACCAACTAATGTGGAAGTTAATGAGAAATCTCATTTTGAGGTACATTGCTGTGTGCGAGCCGCTCAGGTATTCCTCCATCATGACCTCAGCTCGGCTGCACTCCTGCTGCGCCCTGGCCTGGTTGGTCGCTCTGCTGTGTATTGCTGTGCTCTTCGCCTTCCACCTGAATGTCCCCATGTGTGGCAATACCATCCGACACGTCTACTGCAGCAACCGTGCTATCCTGAGCCTGGCCTGCTCTCCGACCCCCATAAGTAATATCTACGGTCAGTGCTTTCATTTAGAATAAAGCTACAGACATAAAGTATGTTGTTGTTCATTATTCTTTATCAACCAGTTCAGCATGACAGGGACGGTAAGTAATTATAGGCACTTCCTGGACTCAGAATGGGTTTGCTTGAAGTGCAAATTTCATTTAATGACACAGAAAAGGAATATTTTAGGAATCTTTTTGGGAGAGGTAGTACGGATGTTTTTGGAAAAATGTGCTCCTTTTCATTTGGACTTTTTGTGAGAAACAGAGATTCTTCTGTCTAGGACATGTAACATTTGCTTTGAATTTCTTTCTCTCAGTCTTTCTCTGCATCTCTCTCTCTGTCTCTCACTCACTAAGGAAACCGAGGAGGACGAGACCCGAGTATGTCTATATTAATGAGAACTGGATCCAGCATACAGCAGCTCTCTGCTTGGTGCAGTTGTATTGTTGTCAGGGTGGAAATAGTAGACGTTTAGGGCCCCATCTTACACCCAGCCTGGTTTGCCATTTTTGCCACACGTGCAAGATAGCAAATGAACTTGTGCCTGGTCTGTGCAACCATAACGTTGTGCACAGGTTATCAAACTTCAGAAACACTTTGTGATTCTGTCTCCTCCACCCACAGAAGTGTTAGCAGGACAGAGGAGCGAGGGTGAGAGAAGGAGATGAGGAAAAGAGGAGATGGGCAACAGCCCGCTTCAAAGCTGCACCTCAGTCCGGCTCAGGTGGGTGTTCAGCCGGATTGAGATTGCAGTTTTGCAGCGAGTGTTGGTCGGTTCACCTCTCCTCTCCACTGTAATGTCTGTCTCTCCTACTCCTCAGCCAGCAGAGCAGCATAATAATGATCATGATGATAATGAATTATAAAATACATCATAATTTCAAGGTGCTTCAGTGTAAAACATAATAAGTTACACATCTGCATGACTTTTACAGTTGATGTAATGTAATAGTTTTTGCAGGCATTAATGTTACATCAACTATTTACACATGAAGCTGCCTTTGAAGTGTCCTGCCATCTCCATATATTCTTGCCCTTTCGCTTCTCGAACCAGGAGATCTGTCACCTCACTTAAAAATATTTTCTCTTTGTTTCCTCCCAGTAAATCTGCCATCATGCTGCCACCGCTTGCACTCCTGGTGCACCTGCTTCTTAATATTGATGAGAGCTGACTTTCTGATTGGTTTATTGCGTGTTCAGCCCAAACTCACCCATGAATTAATCAGGGCACTTGGGCACAGCTGATAGGAGTATCCTGCTGTGTGTTGCTGGCACAACAGGCAGGATAGGGGAGGATACCCTTGCACACCTGGCACAAGACGGCAAAGCTGGGTTTGGACACATTTTGAATAAATTAAATTCATTGCGCCTCACACTTTCAACTTGCACTTTAGATCAGCCCTTAGAGTTGTTGGGCTTATATACAATGTACAGTGACAGGAATTTACCAGAACTCAGGAGAAATACAGGACAATTGTGATGGGAAAACAGCAGTTTCCGTGGATAATTGGGAGTACTGATTGCACATACTGGAGGGCAAAATGAGGGTTGGGATGATGGAATGAGGAGGTTTAATTAACTGAAAAGATAATTGTGATTTTTTCGGTTTGTTTGTCCTTCCAGGTCTGTCCATGACCTGGACTGTGAGCACAAGCATCTTCCTGATTATTGCCTTTTCCTACTTCAAAATCCTGCACGCTTCTGTAAAACAAGGCAGAACTGACAGCATCGTCCGCAGCAAGGCCTTTCAGACATGTGCGTCACACCTTGTTGTGTATGTGCTCTATGAAATAGCTTCAACGGTTATAATTGTGAGTCACAGGATCCCCTCAATCTCCCAAAATATCAAGAAGTTCTTCAGCATCCTGTTCATCATCATTCCACCAACCATCAACCCCATTATCTACGGACTGGTCAGCAAAGAGCTACGTGCAAGCATCATCAAGCATTTCAGCGTACAAGTCCATCACAGAAAGTGGTAATTTTTCTAAAGAGCTGTAGCACATCCCTGTGTCAGTGATTATTAAGTTTTAGAGCAGCCCATGGCCTCGTGGTCTACGGTGCAAACCATGTAATCTGTGTGAGCTCTACTGTCAACTATCAAATATAAAATAAACTGGATATTGTCTTTGTTTTTGTTTCTCAGCCTGATCACTGGCCCTCCATTAATTATCTCAGTGTTTCACAGAAGAATTAATGCAGGAGAGCTGGCTTTCTGATTGGTTTATTGCATGTTTGGCCTAAACTCACTCATGAATGAATCAGGGCAGTTGGGCACAGCTGATAGGTGTATCCTGCTGTGCACTGCTAGGTCAAGGGTCAGGACAGGGCAGGATGCCCCCGCACACCTGGTGCAAGACGTCAAAGCTGGGTTTGGACACACTTTGAATAAATTAAATCCTTTGCGCCTCACAGTTTCAACTTGCACTTTAGATCAGTCTGAGATTCGGCCCTTAGAGTTGTTTGGCTTATATACAATATACTTTAGACCAGCATAAGATAGGGCCCCAAGTCAGGTCTTCAGTTTTTGAGCTACTCAAGTCTGTCAAGTCTTTGAGAGGCAAATCCAGGTGAAGTCTCTTATGCAGGGGTGGGGGGTAGGTTTGGAGCAGTGATTCAAAGGGAACATTAGGTCATTTCAATATTAAATTATTATCCTTTCATCTGAAATAGGGTACAGGGTGTCTCATACAGACACACAAGGTCCCCTATAGCATCAAACCAGACAATCAAGTAACTTCAATTTGAAAGTTTTGGATGAAGTGGGATGGATGAGTAATGGGTGTTATCTTAAGTTTTTAATTGAATGAGGAAATTATGCTGTGCCCATGTCACCTCAGGTCATTATTATAAAGATGCTCACAGTTTTGTTTTCCTTGGAAACAAAGGACACATTCCCAGGCATCAGAGACAAACGGGGAGTTGATGTTTTGATGGTGACGTTGACTGAGGGCAAAGTAAAATCATTAAAAGAGCACACACTCTCTTCGACAAGTCAGAGCATCATCAACGCTCTGACGAGAAGACGCCTTAGGCTTTTCATGCTGAACCTTTATCCTGCTGTGATCATTAGACATTTCATTTAGTTCTTCTCTTTTTATGTGTTTGATGAAAGTTTGAATTAATCTGAGACTGCAGGTACCACTGTGTGATCTATTTCATTTAGTTTTCATTTAAGAATTACAGAGAAAGATAAATGTTAGCTCTGATTTTGTTCATATTTATGTTTAGTTTACAGTAACATGTGGTCATAAATCTTGAATTATTATATCATGATCCCTGATGCCTGAGAATTTAGCTGTCTGGAGGTTTTTGACAGACTTGTCTTTTTTAGAACTGTGCTGCTTTGGATGGAGAACGTATCAGTAACTCCTCTCAAACAGCCCATCGTGTTCGAGCTGGAGGGCTTCCACGTCCCACCAGGCTACGGCTCTCTGCTGTTCATCCTGACCCTGTTTATCTACTTGGTGATGCTGCTGGGGAACGGCGTGGTGGCGTGTGTCATCGTCATAGACAGGAACCTGCACAGACCCATGTTCGTAATGGTTTGTAACCTGGTAGCCTGTGATATGCTGGGGGCCACGGCGGTGCTGCCTCGCCTCATGATGCACTTCCTGACAGGGCAGAAGAAGATCGCCTACATCACAGCCATCGCTCAGGCCTTCTCTGTGCACACGTACGGCTTCGTAGTGCAGACTATTCTGGCTGTGATGGCCTATGACAGGTATCGAAACACATCAGCACATCAAGAGAGTTTGTCTCAGATTGAAGTCATGTCATGCTCAGATGAAATATCTGTTTTTACAGGAGATTTTAGATGTTAACTGTCATGTTTCTGTCAGTACTGCTGTTTTATTTCTGGGTCTTGAAATGTTGGAATAGAAAGACTTTTTCTGCATGTCACCCTGCTTGCTGTCTTCCAAAGTCTGCAGTCTGTGTCTAGTAATAAGACAGGTATTTTTAGTTTATAGTTTTTATCCTATAGAAATAGCTTTTATTCATGTTTGTTATATGTGTCATATTTTATTTATTACGTGTTATTTTTATTATTTATTATCTACTAAAGCATATGGGAAAATATACAAACATCTTGAGATCTGGTAAAGGTACATATTTAACTGTGATATTATAGATTGTTATTCTTGTCATCATACATTATTATTATTATTATTATTATCTATGTTTGATCTTTCCTCTTGCTCTCACTTTTTACTTGTACCTCTCCTTTTTTATTGCTGTTGCTGCAATGACACTTGAACTCCAGTTTATCTCATTTCATTTCGTTTTGAGGTACATTGCTGTGTGCGAGCCGCTCAGGTATTCCTCCATCATGACCTCAGCTCGGCTGCACTCCTGCTGCGCCCTGGCCTGGTTGGTCGCTCTGCTGTGTATTGCTGTGCTCTTCGCCCTCCACCTGAATGTCCCCATGTGTGGCAATACCATCCGACACGTCTACTGCAGCAACCGTGCTATCCTGAGCCTGGCCTGCACTCCGACCCCCGTAAATAATGTCTACGGTCAGTGCATTCATTTAGAATAAAGCTATATATGTTGTTGGGCATTATCCCTAACCAAATAAGAGAGCAAATAATTATGAGCACTTCCTGGACTCAAAATGGGTTTGCTTGAGGTGCTCTTTGGACAGGGACATGTATAAGCAAAAATTACAAAAAAAAAAAAAAACCTCCATGACACAATTGCATTTTATTTTATAAATCAGACACCACAAAACTCAGTACTACACTGTCAATCTGTTTAAATGGTCTCATTATAAGCTCAAAGGACAAATTAAGAATTTTTGATTAAAAGCTGCAGGTCATACTGTGAAGTCTTTCTTTGCTTTGCCCTGGGTTTTAGTTGTGGCTCTTTTACTTGAAAAAAATGAAAGCAGAGACACAGAATATTGAGAAGTTGAACTAAATTAATGTAATTACTTAAAAAGTCAAGCATTTGTGTTTTTAATGGCTTAATTGTGATTGTCTGGTCATATTTGACCTTAAAACAAAACATATTCTGATGTGTTTTGGCATCAAACCTTCATCAGGAAGTAAAAAATCAAAGGCTTGATACCGAAACACCTCAGAGTTTGTTTGTTTGTTTAAGGTCCTTACAGCTGCAGGGCTTACATATAATGTACAGCACCAGAATTTTACCAGGATTCATGAGAAGTACGGGACACTTGTGATGGGAAAACAGCAGTAATTGCGATTGTGTTTTTTTGTTTGTCCTTCCAGGTCTGTCCATGACCTGGACTGTGAGCACAAGCATCTTCCTGATTATTGCCTTTTCCTACTTCAAAATCCTGCACGCTTCTGTAAAACAAGGCAGAGCTGACAGCATCGTCCGCAGCAAGGCCTTTCAGACATGTGCGTCACACCTTGTTGTGTATGTGCTCTATGAAATAGCTTCAACGGTTTTAATTGTGAGTCACAGGATCCCCTCAATCTCCCAAAATATGAGGAGGTTCTTCAGCATCCTGTTCATCATCATTCCACCAACCATCAACCCCATTATCGACGGACTGGTCAGCAAAGAGCTACGTGCAAGCATCATCAAGCATTTCAGCGTACAAGTCCATCACAGAAAGTGGTAATTTTTCTAAAGAGCTGTAGCACATCCCTGTGTCAGTGATTATTAAGTTTTAGAGCAGCCCATGGCCTCGTGGTCTACGGTGCAAACCATGTAATCTGTGTGAGCTCTACTGTCAACTATCAAATATAAAATAAACTGGATATTGTCTTTGTTTTTATTTCTCAGCCTGATCACTGGCCCTCCATTAATTATCTCAGTGTTTCACAGAAGAATTAATGAAGATGGATTTTTTTTTTTTTTTTGTTCAGAGAATTGAGAAATTAAAAAATTAAATGTTTTTATGTTTTTATGGAAGTTCTACTAAGGTGCAGATCCTGGTCAGGATGGACGGGACATGTCCACCCCAACTTCTGAAAAACATGAAGTTGTCCCCCCTAATATATTATATTGAAATAAATTATGTGATTGACGATATACATTTAATAGAATCTGCCTCCACTTACAAAGTAATTCCCATATCTCTCCTGCTAAATGGTATGAACCACTGTCATCACTTTCATCTGGTGAAAATTAGTGCTGCAGTGACAGTCAGCTAATGTGTGTAATGTATGTTACTGAGTAAATGACGTGTGCTGATTGAGTCTGTAGATCAAAGTCAGAAAGGAGTCTCCGTGATGGTGGAACTAAAATTACTCCAAAGATCTGTCCCTATCACACAACACCCAGAGATGTTCACAAATCATTCTTTGCAAGTCTAAAAACTCCGTCTTACACCCGGCCACGGGTGAGAGGTCTAATAATGAGGGCAAAGCCAAGGTGTATCTAGATGCGTTTGCTGTCTGGTGTGATCGGCTAAAACCTGGTCAAAGTGCAAAGCCTGTGGCGCAATCGGTCTGTCTTTACAAGAGAGCACCCGGCACGTTTGGCCGAAGCACACACACACACACACACACCTCCACAATCAGAAACACCTTCACACCTTCAACGTTGTGTCAACTGGTAAAACAAAGGATGGACCCAAAAAGGCCGACTGAAGCTCAGCAGGCAGAGGTCAAAGTGATTTGATCACTGGACACAGAGCCCGGACACAGAGCCCGACCACAGAGCCTGACCACAGAGCCCGTACACACAGAGCCTGGACACAGAGCCTGGACACAGAGCCCGGACACAGAGCCCGGACACAGAGCCCGACCACAGAGCCTGACCACAGAGCCCGGACACAGAGCCCGACCACAGAGCCCGGACACAGAGCCCGGACACAGAGCCCGACCACAGAGCCCGGACACAGAGCCCGACCACAGAGCCCGGACACAGAGCCCGACCACAGAGCCCGGACACAGAGCCCGACCACAGAGCTCGGACACAGAGCCCGACCACAGAGCCCGGACACAGAGCCCGGACACAGAGCCCGGACACAGAGCCTGACCACAGAGCCTGACCACAGAGCCCGGACACAGAGCCTGACCACAGAGCCCGGACACAGAGCCCGACCACAGAGCCTGACCACAGAGCCCGGACACAGAGCCTGACCACAGAGCCCGGACACAGAGCCCGACCACAGAGCCCGGACACAGAGCCCGGACACAGAGCCCGACCACAGAGCCCGGACACAGAGCCCGGACACAGAGCCCGGACACAGAGCCCGGACACAGAGCCCGGACACAGAGCCCGACCACAGAGCCCGGACACAGAGCCCGACCACAGAGCCCGGACACAGAGCCCGGACACAGAGCCCGGACACAGAGCCTGACCACAGAGCCCGGACACAGAGCCTGACCACAGAGCCCGGACACAGAGCCCGGACACAGAGCCTGACCACAGAGCCCGACCACAGAGCCCGGACACAGAGCCTGACCACAGAGCCCGGACACACAGAGCCCGGACACAGAGCCCGGACACAGAGCCTGACCACAGAGCCCGGACACACAGAGCCTGGACACAGAGCCTGACCACAGAGCCCGGACACACAGAGCCCGGACACAGAGCCCGGACACAGAGCCCGGACACAGAGCCCGGACACACAGAGCCCGGACACACAGAGCCCGGACACACAGAGCCCGGACACAGAGCCCGGACACAGAGCCCGGACACACAGAGCCCAGACACAGAGCCTGACCACAGAGCCCGGACACAGAGCCCGGACACAGAGCCCAGACACAGAGCCTGACCACAGAGCCCGGACACAGAGCCTGACCACAGAGCCTGACCACAGAGCCTGACCACAGAGCCTGACCACAGAGCCTGACCACAGAGCCCGGACACACAGAGCCTGACCACAGAGCCCAGACACAGAGCCCAGACACAGAGCCCGGACACAGAGCCTGACCACAGAGCCTGACCACAGAGCCTGACCACAGAGCCCGGACACAGAGCCTGACCACAGAGCCTGACCACAGAGCCCGGACACAGAGCCTGACCACAGAGCCTGACCACAGAGCCCGGACACAGAGCCCGGACACAGAGCCTGACCACAGAGCCTGACCACAGAGCCTGACCACAGAGCCTGACCACAGAGCCCGGACACAGAGCCTGACCACAGAGCCTGACCACAGAGCCCGGACACAGAGCCTGACCACAGAGCCCGGACACAGAGCCTGACCACAGAGCCCGGACACAGAGCCTGGACACAGAGCCCGGACACACAGCCCGGACACACAACCCAGCCCCCGGCTGAGGAGCCGCTTGCGCTGCAGTCCCTGGACCTCCACAGCAGCAGGGACAGAGTGAGGCTGCTCAATTACTAAAACTGGGTTAAGAACTGTCCGACACATTAATAACGCCTGGAGGGATAGTGGTGAACCATCATCTACCAGGAAGAAATGATGAATCATCATTATAGGAAATCACTTGAACGTTTGGTGGTGAAATCAACAGTAGAACTCACAGCTGTGTTTAATAGTGAAAGTAGGAACATTTCTACCCAGTGTGAAGAGAACTCAAGGGATTGGGACTAAACAGCTGTGTAGCCTTAAGAAAACCACTTATCAGTGAGGATGATCAGAAAAAGGGCTTCAGTTTGCTAGGGATCATAAAGATTGGACTGTGGATCAATGGAAAAAGGTCATGTGGTCTGATGAGTCCAGATTTACCCTGTTCCAGAGTGATGGGGGCATCAGGGTAAGAAGAGATACAGATGACGTGATGCTCCCATCATGCCTCGTGTCTACAGTACAAGCCTGTGGGGGCAGTGTTATGATCTGGGGTTGCTTCAGTTGCTCAGATCGAGGTTCAGAAACATAATGAGTTCACTACCTGAACAGGTTTTTACATCAATGGATGTTTTCTTCCCTGATGACATGGACATACTCCAAGATAACAATGTCAGGATTCATGGGGCTCAGATAGTGAAAGAGTGGTTCAGGGAGCATGAGACATCATTTTCACACATGGACGGTCCACCAGTCCAGACCTGAACCCCAATGAGAATCTTTGGGATGTACTGGAGAAGACTTTACGCAGCGGTCCAACTCTCCCATCATCAATACAAGATCTTGGTGAAAAATTAATGCAACTCTGGACAGAAATAAATTTTGTGACATTGCATAAGATTATCGAAACGATGCCATGGAGAATGTGTGCTGTAATCAAAGTTAAAGCTAGAGTGTGTGACCTTTTTTTGGCCAGGCAGAGCACTCATGTACAGTCATATCCATCAGAGATCATGGTGAGGGACACCACTTTCTCTCTTTGTGGGATCTGGGTGTGGCAGGACTCAACAGAAAAACAGGCATATAGATACTGACTGACCTTTATTTTTAGGCGATGACCTCTAGTGGCTGTGGTAAATTTGCTGGGAACAATATATAAAGCAAGAAACTCCACATATAAAGGCGATATGGTAGCTGGAAGGATGAAAGAAACATAACTTTCACACTAAAAAGGGGTGAAGGAGTTCATGTCATGATCTTTTCCTAAACTAAACAGTTGATTTACTGAAACTTTAGCAAACTATGGCCGTTTTGCAATATTATCCATAAATTTATTGTCACGTGACGTATTTATTAACTGCCAATACTCTCCACCATGTATGTCGTTATAGGAGTCATTGGCAATCGACGTGTTGGTGTGGACGGTCATCACCAGTGCACCGTGAAAATATAACCAGAGAAGCTCATGACAACTGAACCACCTCTTCTTCAGCGAGCAGCATCCTCAGCCCTTCACTCCACACCAGCTGACTGCCTGTGCACAACACAAGAGAGGAGGGACCAACCACAGTGTGCTGGTAGATACTATAAGCTGTGCACATATGACTGAACAACATGCATGGGAATGAATTATAAATTAATAAATATATTTCACAACTTTTCCCTATTTACCTGAATAAGTTGCTAAATCTGTTGCCTGTCGCTTTTTAGAAACAGTAATTAAGTCTGAAAAGTTACTGAGAAAGTTTCCAAATTGGCAGCATTGGTGACCTACACATGTTTTAATGTTACATCACTCATGATCTGAAACTAAGTGAGTCCCTTGATATTAAAATTGTATCTACAAAACAGTGAGAAGGCTTCACTGCTGCTGGTGAAAACTAATACAGCTTGCAGTGATGATAAGCAAAGACTGATGAAGCTAAGACAAAGCAGGTATTAATGCATGTTAGTCTAAACTGATGTTAGGCTTTGCATTTATTATTGTTGGTATTTTCATTTTGTGGAATTTATTCATGGAAAAAGGATGCACTCCTTTGTTTTATAGAAACTATTATCGTTAAATACATTTAGTCTCTCTGATATCTAGACTGACAAAACTTAATTGTTATTCTAACATTAACAGAATACTATTTTCTCTTCTTTCAGGTTGATGGAAAACTACACATACAACAGCTTCACACTGCAGGTTGAAGGGTTGAAGGTCACAGAGGATTCTGTGTATCCTGTCTTCTTCTTTTTCTTTATTTCCTACATTGCTATAATGGTTTTGAATGTAGGCATTTCAGTTCTAATTTTCATGGACAAGAACCTCCACCAGCCGATGTATCTGATCTTTTGGAACCTGTCGGTCAGTGACATAATTGGAAGTAGTAATGTTTTGCCCCGTTTGCTTATAGACTTGTTGCGTCCTCCTTCTGAGCGTCTCATCAGTTATTATGAGTGTGTTGTTCAAGCTTTCACCACACAGTTGTTTGGCACCACGTCCCACACTGTGCTCATGATTATGGCCTTTGACAGATACGTGGCCATCTGTAACCCCCTGCGCTATTCAGCCATAATGACCAACAGGATGGTGATGAAGCTGACGGTTTCTGCCTGGGGAGTGGCCTTTGTTCTGGTCGGGATTCTGCTCGGTCTGACCGTACGGCTGAACCGCTGCAGGACGATGATCATGCATCCTTACTGTGACAACGCCTCCTTGTTTAAACTCTCCTGTGAGAGTGTGTTCATTAATAATGTCTACGGCCTCACTTTCACTGTGGTTCTCCTCACCTCCTCTATAGGCAGCATGGTTCTCACCTACACTAAGATTACAGTGGTCTGTCTGACCAGTAAGAACAAGTCTTTGAACAGTAAAGCCCTGAAGACCTGCAGCACTCACCTGGTTGTGTATCTGATCATGCTGATCACTGGATTTGTTGCCATCATTCTGCATCGTTTCCCTCAGTACACAGACTACAGAAAACTCGCTGCCATTCTGTTTTTTATCATCCCTGGCACCCTCAACCCCATTATATATGGAGTCCAGTCTAAAGACATACGCAGATTCTTATTTGAAATATTTCAGTCCATAAAATGTTTTACATTCTGTAAAAAATAATAGTTTACTGTCTTTTTTGGCAAATGATTCAAACAAATTATATAAAACCATGAACACTGAATGAAAGCTTTAAATGTGTGTATTTTGCAATAAGTGAATATTATGGCCAAATATGATGTGACTGCAGAGGATTCTGTGACATCCACTGTACATTTATGGATACAGAAATCTAAAGCTCTACATACAGTAAATACATTATTATAAAGTGTTAGAACACAGCCAAATAAGCCAAAATAAAACATGGCATATTGTGCAACTCTGTAGCTGTGATCAGCTGAGTAGAGTCCAGTTTGTTATCATATAAATATTATTGTTTGGTGGAAATGGTCAGTTTATATCTGTGATCAGCATAAAGCTCAAAGAAATTCAATATGCAGTAAATAAAACAAGATGGTCCCAGTGGCCCCGCTCTGTTCAGACTCTGTCTTGGCTCTTTATAATGTGCCAGCTGGCCCTCTGACCATTTTCTAATTTACAGTGAAAAGAAATGAATTCACACTGGTTTTATTCTTTTAGTCTTTATATGACAGATAAAATGAGTGTTAGTAACAGAGAAGGCTGATCTTTGTGTGATGGCTTTTCAGGCTGTGCAAAATACAGCAGGATCAGACAGTGACTATTAGCTGAAGAGGAGAAAAAGTTACACAGAAATTAGGATAATTCTGATCCCATAAATGTGTATTTCACACTAAAAGAACTTAAACAGGTTAATTGTCTTGTCCCTGCTACTGTAGGAACAGTTTATGTTCATGGTTTATGTTTCCGAATCATTCTAACATTTATGGTTGCATGATGGAAGAGGGTCAGCTACGTTTAATGTTGGCTGTATAAATTCTTTCAAATGTAACGAAAGCATTTGCAACTACGACCGTCCACTGTGTGATTCCTGCAGACTCCCACAGCTGGACGTTTAAGAGATTTGATGACTGGCTTTTCCATCGTCAGGCTTTCAATGCAGTGTGAGGATTGTGGGGCAGAATCCCTTGCAGCTGTACTCTGGCCGTTTGCAGCATAAGCCCTCATCTGCTCTTTACTTGGTACGGAGCACACATGGATTTTGTTCAGTCACCTTCCTCTAGATGCCTTACCGTTCACGGCTGATAAGCCCCATCCAGTCATGCTGTTTGCCCACTAATGAGACAGTGTTTTGAAAGGCATAAGGGTGTGTCCACACACCAGTGGGCCTGTGCACCGATCACTTTAGCCCGGGACTGCAGGGTACCCAGTTACCAGGACTTACGGACTCGGCTCCTCTTTTCACCCTGTGTGAAGAGGGACAGTCGGCTGCAGTAGCTGAAAGCAGAGAGTAACAAGCAGTGTGCAACATGTACAAACTACAAGCACTACCACAACTGCACAGCTGCATCATACACACCCTGTGCCCCCCCCCCACCACCACCACACACACACCAACTCTAGCTCACACTCACACACACCAACTCTAGCTCACACTGCACTCATAATGCTAAAAGTGACCACTTTTACGGCTCGTTGCAGACCAGTTTCTCTGCTCTGCTGCATTCACTGTCACTCATATGACCTGCTTTCTCTCGTCCACACACATCATACATGCACACACACGAGCTGTCTCTTAAAAGAGCCACACTACTCGTATAACAACACACAAAGCAGCGCAGTGCCGTACTGAGGCCAATGTGCATCTAAAAATGACTCCCTGACTGTGTGCTGGTATGGTGTAAGTTTAGTTTGTTATAATCTGTGGCAGAGTAGTTTTCCATTTTGTTGCAGTTTGCGTCCACGTCCAACAGATGACAGTAGCATACATCAACTCAATTCAGTCAAAGACCCTTTAAAAGAAAGAAAATGTACTGGGAACCCACTCATGTAAGTCCCTCTGATCTGAGAGCCTGTTTCCACCTTCAATAGGTGACACATGCTTGACTGTTGGGAGGAAAATGTGTATATATTTCTTAAGAGTTATAGATTTTTATAATGCAGTTGCAGAGGTGACCCTCTCATTCTCCGGGGGCTTGTGAGTATCCACACACCTGTCTGGCTCTTCTCAATCTGGGCAGGAAAGGAGAACATCCAACACCTATTTTTTTTTTTCCAGAGCCGGTGCTGTGTTGTCCCAGCAAGTTCTACGCCCTCGATCACGTTACCCAACGTAACAATAACTGATTTCCCTGCAGATAAAATTGAGTCTATAAAAAATTGCAACAGAGATTGAGATCTTTATTTGAGCTGGTGAACAGCAATGAAACAGAGAAGCCAAGACACTGATGTTCAAAGTAGGTATTACTGATGTACAACCAGCTGTTCTTTTTCTCTCACAATGTCTAATCAAAGTCAAAACGTGTAAAGAATGCAGAGTCATTTCTTCATTGTTCTACTTCAATGATCTGTGGAACCTGTAGGGTTAAAACTTTTGTGATTTAGCTTTTGTAGTAGAAGAAAAAAGGGCGATGTGGAGGGGTGCAGATATGTAGAAATATTTACATAAGATAACGTACTTTACTGAAACTATGTGCTATAAACTGCAATGTGTTATAATCTGGGCAAGGCTGACAGTTTTAGTTCATTTGTACAATCATCACATTCTCAGAAACTGATCTCTGATGCATGATTTTGTCTCAGTTGTCATATTGTCACGAGTTCTTAAGAAAGTGAAATGCAAGTATACAGCATTAACTTCTTTAGCTTTCAGTGTTACTGCTTTCATATTTAATGTCCTGAGACTGAACCTGAGATTCTCTGCAGACAGATTTAAGAACTAACAACAACAACAAAAATGACACACCATCCATTCTGAGATATAGCAATTAAAACCTATAACTGGGAAACACTGCAGGTTTCTGTTGTTGTTGTTGGTGTATACTAGTTGTGTGACATAACATGATAGCTGGATTGCCAGGTCATTACATCATTGTTTTGTTCTTTCAGACTGATGGAAAACTACACGTACAACAGCTTCACAATACAGCTGGAGGGGTTAAACGTATCAAAGGATTCTACATACCCCGTGTTTCTTTTTCTCCTTTTCTCCTATTTGTTCATAATTGTTGCAAATGTGGGTATTGCTGTTCTGGTGTTCATGGATAAACACCTTCACCAGCCGATGTATCTGCTTTTTTGCAACCTGTCAGTCAATGACATCCTCGGAAACTCTATCCTGGTTCCCCGTTTGCTTGTAGACATGTTGCGTCCTGCCTCTGAGCGCCTCATCAGTTACTATGAGTGTGTGGTTCAAGCTTTCACCACACACATGTTCAGTACCACCGCTCACACTGTGCTCATGATTATGGCCTTTGACAGATACGTGGCCATCTGCAACCCGCTGCGTTACGGCGCCATAATGACCAACAGGATGGTGATGAAGCTGACGGTTTCTGCCTGGGGAGTGGCCTTTGTTCTGGTCGGGATTCTGCTCGGTCTGACTTTACGACTCAGCAGATGCAGAACTCTCATTAGAAGCCCTTACTGTGATAATGCTGCACTGTTTAAACTGTCCTGTGAGAGTGTGTTCATTAATAATGTCTACGGCCTCACTTTCACTGTGGTTCTCTTCACAGGTTCTATAGGCAGCATGGTTCTCACCTACACTAAGATTACAGTGGTCTGTCTGACCAGTAAGAACAAGTCTTTGAACAGTAAAGCCCTGAAGACCTGCAGCACTCACCTGGTTGTGTATCTGATCATGTTGCTCAGTGGAATGTCAATCATCACTCTGCATCGCTTCCCTCAGTACTCGGACGACAGAAAACTCGCTGCCATCTTGTATCATATCATCCCCAGCAGCCTCAACCCCATCATTTATGGCATGCAGTCCAAAGAGATTAAGAAACTTTTGTCTACATTTGTTGAATTTAAGAAGGTTTTTCCACTGTTATAAAGTTTGTTTCCAAGGGTTTTTGCACATTTATCAATAAAAACAGGATGTTTATGTAAGACAGTTACCTACCTGCCACAAGGTGGCACTGTTGCACCGTCTATAGCAAACGTGGCAATTCACTCTGTTTGTCCCTTCCGGGGAACCATAGCTTTGTGATTTGCTCTGTGTAGGACACCATGTTTTTCAAAGTTTACTTTTACCTGTCCTAAGAGGTAAACTTTATAATGGCGTCCTGCATTATGTTTGAATATCAGCGCTAAAACCACCCAGGACATTTGGCAAATGTCCACCATGGGTTTGAGTGATAATTAACCACGTCTGTAACCATTTAATGAGTTAGTGAGGTCTGGCTAGCATGCTGTGTACGAGTAGACGACTGATTCTGTATAAATGGACAGGGTACATTCACTTTTCTGTTTCCTTCGTCCTCTATTTGAAAATATAATGTTATGTTGGTATTTTATACCTTTCAGAATGCTGTGTATAATTTCATTAGACAATAACATTTATTTTCATGTGATATATTTTGTTATGTTATTTATTTTTGTTATGTAAGAGATTTGTTTTTTTGTTTGAGTAAGAGAATTATTTCTGAAAAGTTTACTTTCACTTGGTGATGAAGCCAGCAGCCACTGTGACAGCAGGCAGCAGAGATGAAGAGTGTTACTGTCACATAAAATGCAGCCAAGGTCTCGAACCACAATCCTGAATCCTGCGTCTGGTGCGTCCTTCTCTTCGCACAACACTCCACTAACAACATTTAAAAAAACACGACAACACCGAGTCCAGGGGAAGTGTAGAGAGTCTGTCAGCGGGTGTGCTGAGTTATCTTTACCAAGACTCAGCTCTTCTGAGAGTTTGTTAATGTCTAGGTAAGATAATAAGGAATAATGGTAATTCATATCCATCCATCCATTGTCCATAATCACTTATCGTTGACAGATCACCGGGGGGCTGGAGCCTATCCCAGCTCTAATTTAAAGTTAACAATGAACCTATTCTGCTGCATGTCTTTGGACTGTGGGAGGAAACCCCTGTCACACACTCCCCAGACCTTAAGCTGTGATAACCTGGTGACATCTTGTCATTATCAATCACAGCACTGATAATAGTGTGTCATTTCTGTAATATGTTAACACATTTTTAGTGGATATCAATGGGCTAATTATGTCATAATTATAATATTAAATCAAAATTGTATTCTCTTGATAATAATGGGGAAATGTGATCATAATATAGAGAATTTCCCAGCTTTATTGTGCATCAAAAAACACAAATAAAGTAAAATTTGAACCAAGATGCATGTGTTGCCCCCCTGGACCCGTGTGTGTCAGGGAGGGGTGTGATAATACCCTGCTACCGCTGTCTGTAGATGTAAACAAAGAGGCGGACAACTTTAGCTGATGTCTGGTTTGGCTGCAGGATTTATTATGCAGCGCTGCTTCTGTGGGGGTTTTAGGTTCCTCCTAAGCTTTATGCACCCTCTGCTGACCTTTCTGAGTATTACACTAGTACTGTAACTAGTAAAACACAATGAAATTGGCATTTTAATCATTATTTAAGACACAGTAAAATAAAAATATTTATAGGGGTGTCTACTTTTTAACCACATTTAACTTATTATTTTAACCATGAACTGTACCATCCCCACAATGAACTGTAATGTTGTCCCATTGACTTTTTAACATCTTCTAGTGACATTTTAAATTCCTGTACATCTACTGTATTTTTAACCATTTACTCTGAATATTTATGTCTTTTTTTTTTTAACACATTTTTAACCCTTTTACACATGTCTTCCTTGTACATCAAAGTTTTTCCCTCATGGGAGCCCCATGTTGCTTTTTTGTAGACTTCATCCTCTTATCCTAAGTCAGGTCTTGGAGGTAGCAGTTCCAGCAGGGGACCACAGACTTCCCTCTCCCCGGCTACACTGACCAGCTCTGACTGGGGGATCCTGAGGCGTTCCCAGGCCAGGGTGGAGATAGAAGCCCTCCACCTAGTCCTTGGTCCTCCTCCCAGCTGGAACACCTCCCTAGGGAGGAGACCAGGTAGCATCCTTATGAGATGCCAGAACCACCTCAACCGGATCTGTTCTATATGAAGGGGCAGCGACTCCACTCCGGAGTCCCTAATGGACGACTGAGCTTCTCCCCAAACCCGAACGTGCCGAGTTTGTTATTTTAATCCAAACCACAGTCTGTCATTGTTTGGCTTTTTTTTTTAGTCACTTCCTGTTTTATTTTGGTTTGTTTTCTCTTGTGTGTCTTTGTTGTTTTTACTTCCTGTCTTTGTCTGTTTTCTGCTTGTTTTGATCATTGATTATTTTCACCTGGTCTTCACTGTCCTCACCTGTGTCCTGTTATCCTCTCCTCCCTCGTGTATTTCATCTTGTGTCTTTACCTCCTTAGTTGTTATTTCGTCTTCATTAGTTTGTCTTAACTCCCAGTGTTTTCCTTGTGTACTTTTGGATTTGGTTTGTGGATTTTAGATTCTGGACTTTGGTTTTTATATCTTTTCTTCTGGATTTGTTGGTTGCTTTTGTTTGGGCCCTTTCCTAGCACCGTAACTTTTTTATTTTGTATTTTTTCATTAAACTTTTGCACATATCCACTCGTGTTGACGTCTGCATTTAGGTCCTTTTGTCCTGTTTCAGGTTGACAGTCTGACACAATCTGTTCCTTCCCCTGACCAAGTAGTTTTATTGCCTGAGCCTGAACAAGCAGTTATCTCAGGCCTGATGGCTGCATGGTGAACAGGTTCTTGGATGGAAAATGTCTTTTAGTATCCTTTTGGTGATTCAAAGGCACCTTGTCTCTCTGATATGTGCAAAAACTCACATGTGAAATATGTGGAACACATGTTTTACACGTGTTGTGCCACATGTGGTAACATGTTTCCTGCATGTGATCACATGTGGAAAAACATGGGAAATTCATAACTTTTGTTGTGAGCCGAACCACCAAGAGACAGAGACTGAAGCATGGGACGCAAAGCAGAGTCCAACAGTAGACCAGGAAATCGAGTCAAAATTTTACCCACCCAGGTGAGACACAGCGTGAGTACAGTGATGGAAAGGCTGGGAGAGGAAAAGGCCGAGGGCTGGTGTCCAACCCCCGACAGGCAGTTTCTTGTTTGTCTTCACCTCCATGCAGCAGGAGGTGGACAGAGAGGACTGACAGAGAGCGGAGTAACCAGACTGGCACATAGACAGACAGACAGACAGACAGACAGACTCACAAAGAGAGACTCTCTTTTTTATCCTTCTTACTTTTTTATTTATCAAACTTTGCTCATTTATTACAGTTTATATCATATTTTTATTGAATATTTGTGAAGTGAAGAAATTATTAAACTTGAGTTCTGCCTCTTTTTGGGTAACGTCCACTGCTCACTCCTGTTAAGAGTTTACTTTAGTTTATTAGGATCCCCATGAGCTGCAGCAAATGCTGCCACTATTCTTACTGACGTCTGACGTGTGCATACAATTATACAATACATACACATAACAATTAATACATTACAACACTAAAAAAAATTGTAAAAGAAAATCCACAGCACAAACGGTGCTGTTATTCAAATGTCAGTAATGTTATAAAAATGACCTTACAATTAATTAAATTATACTACATATTGTGATACAATCAGACTAAATACAATATCAACATCAGTAATAACAAGAACAAAAGCGATAATTATCATTATTACAATCATCACATCAACATTCATATCATTTTCATATAATTGCTAACAACATTAGAGCACATGAACCCTTGGCAACAACAAACAACAAACCTTCTTGGGCCACAGTTGCATCAGACATTATTCAAGTTAATAAAAACTGAATTCCCTTAAGTTAATATCACGTCTATAAAACATCGTATCAGAGATCATCTTGTTTGGTGCTGGTGTTGGTGGGTTTTACCACCAGGTCGCTGGGAGAAACGAGAGAGTGACGACTGATGGAAACCAGAGACCCTCAAAGGAGGTATAACTGATCTACTGATCATTTAAATCGTTTTATTAAAGAAAACAATAAATAACATTTACTTCTTCAGCTTTCATTGTTACAACAATAACTTGAATAATGAACTTGCTCATAGGAGATGGTGACACTTCATGCCTGAGAGGAAGTTTCTGTTGTGTTCAGCACTACAATCATTAATATTATAAAGACACTGCATTTGACATTAAAATCATTGTTTTGTTCTTTCAGGTTGATGGAAAACTACACCTACAACAGCTTCATACTCCAGCTGGAGGGGTTAAACGTCTCAGAGGAGTCCACCTACCCCGTCTTTCTCTTCTTCTTTTTCTCCTACCTGTTTATCATGGTTGCAAACGCGGGCATTGCCTTTCTGGTTTTAATTGACAAGAACCTCCACCAGCCGATGTATCTGCTTTTCTGCAATCTGCCGTTTAACGACATCCTCGGGAACTCTATCCTGGTTCCCCGTTTGCTTATAGACTTGTTGCGTCCTCCCTCCGAACGCTTCATCAGTTATTATGAGTGTGTGGTTCAAGCTTTTACTTCACACATGTTTGGTACCAACACTTACACTGTGCTCATGATTATGGCCTTTGACAGATACGTGGCCATCTGTAACCCCCTGCGTTACGCCGCCATAATGACCAACAGGATGGTGATGAAGCTGACGGTTTCTGCCTGGGGAGTGGCCTTTGTTCTGGTCGGGATTCTGCTCGGTCTGACCGTACGGCTGAACCGCTGCAGGACGATGATCATGAATCCTTACTGTGACAACGCCTCCTTGTTTAAACTCTCCTGTGAGAGTGTGTTCATTAATAATGTCTACGGCCTCACTTTCACTGTGGTCCTCCTCACCTCCTCTATAGGCAGCATGGTTCTCACCTACACTAAGATTACAGTGGTCTGTCTGACCAGTAAGAACAAGTCTTTGAACAGTAAAGCCCTGAAGACCTGCAGCACTCACCTGGTTGTGTATCTGATCATGCTGATCAGTGGATTTGTTGTCATTATTCTGCATCGTTTCCCTCAGTACTCAGACTACAGAAAACTCGCTGCCATTCTGTTTCACATCATCCCCGGCAGCCTCAACCCCATCATTTATGGAGTTCAGTCTGCAGAAATCTGCAAATCCTTGTCAAAATTATTCAGATCCAAACCAGTAATGCCATCACTCAAACAAAATGTAAACTAAACTGTTTTATTGTATTTCATATTATAATGTTCGTTCATACACTGCACTGTTTTCAGTTAAATTTAAATTATGAAATTTTTTTTTTTAATTTCACCCTCTGAAGTTGAATGTTGTCCCTCGGTGGCTCCATTTTGGAGAATATCCACAGTGAT
Organism: Lutjanus erythropterus; assembly: GCF_056507025.1. NCBI lineage: Eukaryota > Metazoa > Chordata > Actinopteri > Lutjaniformes > Lutjanidae > Lutjanus > Lutjanus erythropterus. The sequence continues at coordinate 40,314,991 of NC_139327.1, forward strand.
GAAGATCCGTTTTAATTGAGAGGAAAAATAGGCTGTACTTTTGATTTTTGTGTGAACTGTCCCTTTTCTGGTGCAAAGTGAGAAAAATACCAGCCCCGCCACGGTTCTGTGGGCTGTTTTTGAGATTGCTGCGGCCGAAAATGCCTGATTTCACAGCAGCTTTTCTAAAAAGTCTTTTTGCAATTAAAATTGCAGGAACAAGTGAAAATTGCAAAAGGAAGTTTTTTTCTATAAAATCCATTACAATCAAAAGCAGCTTGTTCCAGGAGAATAAAATCATACTCTGTTCTGAGTGCTCTCACCAGAAAGGCTCACGAGCACAAACACACAAACAGAATCAGCTTAATTTGTAGATGAAGACGTGCAGAGTGTTGATTAATAACAATCAATCAATAACAATAACAACCCTCTTCTTTCAGCACCTCTGACAGAATAAAAAGTGTTTAGTTTAGTTTAGTTTTTCGTCTGTACGTCCTTGTTCTCACTGGCTGTTTGTGGTCAGATCACCTTCTTTGCCACAAAAATGCAGATGAAAATTTTGGATATTAAAACCGTACTCAGAACTCAATTATGATTTCAAAAGTAACTAAGTAGATTACATAGTGAAATGAGTATGAGTTAGTCTAATCAGTGCAACAGACAAGTGAAAACACATCAATAATACTCTTAGATATTTAAGACATAATGATATCAAACAGTAGAAACTACAGCCTTCATTAGTGATTACAGATTCATATGTTGGTCATATTATCTGTCACTACATGGTTTGTTTTTCGGGACAAACAGGACAGGATTTGGGATAACTGCTTGTGATTTGGGACTTTTTCTGGATATTTGGTCAGTCTAGGTGCTGATGTGATCAAATCAGAAACAAGTACATTCGGCCTTTTTCTGATTTTCTGATCCTGTATCATACAGTTGTTAAAATTATGCCACAAATCTCTGTTGTTTATGATTTGTTGTGTTATTTATCTGTTATTTGACTTGTTTGTAGAAATTCTCTCCGTCCACCAGTCGTCTACACCGGTTCGTCATTTACAGGTTCGTAGAGGGCTGGAGTCCCGTACAGCAGAGAAGAGAAGCAGCATGACGTCACCCAAATAAAACAAAGCACCCTAAATATTAATGTTCATCAACCCCAATGTATAATGTATGCTATAATAAAATGTGTTTACTTGCTGCAGTATTTGTGCTCATTTACTCATAAGAATAATGTCCATGTGCGCATTATTACCACAGAAAACACAGCGAGATGTGATTGGTTGTGTTAGTTTAGTTAAGTTTCAGTTTACGTGCACAAGTAAACACAACAAGCTCTATAAATAGAGAAATTCAACAAAAATGTTAAAAATTAAAGGTTATCTGTGCACACAAAGCGGATGCACCGGTGGCGCTATCTCATCACCTATGTTTAGACCTATTTTTCAACTGACAAGATTGTGACAAGATTAGTTAATCAATCAATTCAGTAAATGACCGTGAGATTAATTAAACAATGGACATATTGGTTAGTTGAAGTCCTATAATTATAGATTGTAGATGGTGAAATCTCTAAATTCCTGACAAATGTTCTTAAACTGTGGGACTATTTGCAGTTTTTTACCACTGAGTCTTTCCCTTTAACACCCAATCATGACACCGTCACCTGTTCACCTGTGGAATGTTCCAAACAGGTGTTTTTGGAACTTTCAGTCTTTTGTTGCTCCTGTCACAATTTTTTTCGAACATGTTGCAGGCATCAAATTGGCAACGTGGCAAAAACAAAAGCGTGTTGTTCACATGTATTTCCAGCCGATGACTTTGTTGACAGTTTCCATTAAACCCCGTGGACATGACATAATGTTTTCTTTGCCAGTTGTAAAGGCTTCCTGTGACAACAGTGATGTTCATAAGACCGACATACGTGATGAAAGTATTGAGGGGAGGGAGAGGCCTCAGGTCTGATGCACTGACAGCTGAAAGGTGATCATTAACACTTTACTGACTGAAACCTAACAGGTAGTTTTTCTCTTCTTCAGATGCTGAATGTAACGAGAACGTGTTTGTTGACTGACAGTGAATTTTTCTTTACTTTAGCATCAACAACTAAACAAGAACAGATCAGTGTGGCTCTGTGGTTTAGTTTCATGCATTCACACTCGAAAAAAAGATGATCAAATGTGAAGTTTTATTGAACTGTACAAATTTAAAATGCCTTTGTTTTTAAACTGATTTAAAAATATACCAGATACTTCTCCTGAATATTCTTTACTGTCGATACTTGTGTACTTTTATTAGAAGGATCCTGTGTGTTATTTATGATACTCATCTTAAAGCCGTGGTGCCTGAATGAGTTTTGACATCCAGTGTTAATATAAGAGCCCCACCAATAAATCAGTTAACTGATATTATCTGTTCCATCTGATGTGCACCTGAATAAGAACTTATTTTTAACCAAACAGTTTGATTTATTGGTTTAATAAACCGCATTTTGATCCTCCAAGTTTGTTAAACTGTAAAATATCCTGCCTCCATTATATATCTGGCTAACCACTTTTAAAGGATCAGTGTCTTTAATTATATATCTTTTATAGATAGATAGATAGATAGATAGATAGATAGATAGATAGATAGATAGATAGATAGATAGATAGATAGATAGATAGATAGATAGATAGACTAATAAGCCAAACCTGACCAGGATATTTGGAAATCGTGTTATTTTCCAGCACTCTTTTCCTGCATTCTGGTGAATTTATTGAAAAATATTTTGTTGCCTAAATGTGGACTGAGGATGAACGAACCCTACAAACAAACACTAACCTGTGCAGGTAAATGAATCTGATAATGGTGCTGTCTGATAAATAAGAGCGTGACAGTGATTTGATTATTTCACCTCCAGCAGCTGCTCTAAGGCCTCACTATTGGTGACATTGTATTTTTTATGAACATTTCATTTTTATTTTATAGTCTGGATGTGAAATTGAAGAGAAGAGTGAGTCCAAACTCTATGAAAGGTGTGTTCTGATGTTGTCTACAGTATGTTTGTACTCTTGCATTTCTCACTCACTCCTTTTCGACCTCTACCTCGTATCCTTGAGCTGCTGTAACCAGTGAACTTCGTCAGTGTGTGATCAGTAAAGTTTTATCTTATCTTTTCAGTAACACTTTAGATTACAGCCCGCAGCAGCAACTGTGTAAATACTCCAGAGTTAGGATGTTTTTTTTTAAATAATACTGTATCAGCACAGAACCTACCACTACAGATATGTAGGTAGGTTCTGGGTAAGAAGCTTAAATAGGGGGTTGACGATTCATGATAATAAAAGAAATTATACTGCAGTTATTTTTTAATGAGTGGGTTCCTATTCTATTATTACAGGGTGAGTATGATCTGTTTATATCTGGACACTTATGATGAATTTATGCTACAGTTATTTTTTATCTGATGCTTATCAATTTTATTATTACAGGATAAGTATAATCTACGTAGCAATTATCTGGACCCTTTTTTTAAATAACGTTGTGTAACACTTCAGAGTACAGGTCATATGTCCTGTAGTTACTGTGTAATGAAATCTAACAAGAGGAGGAGTGTCTGTACTTTAAGATACAGCCCTGTAGTTATTATTACAAAAATCCAGATAATTGATTATACTTACTCTGTAATAACAGAATAGGTTTGAATCCGTTTATTTCATGACTGGTATTGATATTTTTGTCCCTCCTCTCCTCTGGTTTCACACCAGCTCAGATGGAAAACTATACGTACAACAGCCTCACTCTTCAGCTCGAGGGGTTAAAGATCACCAAGACTAACAAGTACCCATTCTTCATCTTCCTGCTTTTGGCCTACGTGTTCATCTTAATCGCCAACGTGGGCATTGTGGTGCTGATCTGGATGGAGAGAAGCCTCCACCAGCCCATGTACCTGCTCTTCTGTAACCTGTCGATCAATGACGTGATGGGAAACTCTCTCCTGGTCCCACGGGTGCTCGCGGACATCCTGGTGCCTCCCTCTGAGCGCCTCATTCATTACTACGAGTGTGTGATGCAAGCCTTCACTGCGAGCATGTTCGGCACCAACGCTCACACCGTGCTCATGATTATGGCGTTTGACAGATACGTGGCCATCTGTAACCCGCTGCGCTATTCAGCCATAATGACCAGCAGGATGGTGATGAAGCTGACGGTTTCTGCCTGGGGAGTGGCCTTTGTTCTGGTCGGGATTCTGCTCGGTCTGACCGTACGGCTGAACCGCTGCAGGACGATGATCATGAATCCTTACTGTGACAACGCCTCCTTGTTTAAACTCTCCTGTGAGAGTGTGTTCATTAATAATGTCTACGGCCTCACTTTCACTGTGGTTCTCTTCATAGGTTCTATAGGCAGCATGGTTCTCACCTACTGTAAAATCACAGCGGCCTGTCTGACCAGTAACAGCAAGTCTTTGAACAGTAAAGCCCTGAAGACGTGCAGCACTCACCTGTGTCTCTATCTGATCATGCTGGTCAGCGGGATGGTCCTCATCGCCCTCCATCGCTTCCCGCAGTACGCAGAGTACAGGAAGATCTCAGCCATTCTCTTTAACGTCGTTCCCGGCAGCCTCAACCCCGTTATCTACGGGCTGCAGTCCCACGAAATACACAAGTGTTTGACAAACATATTCCAACTTAGAAAAGTTGTGCCAGCGTTTTAATTCTAGAGCAGCGATTCCCAAAGTGTGGGCCGGGGCCCACTGGTGGGCCCTGAGAGGTCACGAAGTAAAAAGTTTCAATTTTATAAGTTTGAAATGAACATTAAATATTTAATTCTTTAAAAAGTAATCAGAAATAAGAAAACAAAGCCATGGGATTTATTTCTTCTTTGATCTGATCTAGTTGAACATATTTGGTGACCAGTCACGTGATCTTATATCCCATCATTGATCCGTGTTGATCAGAGTTGTGATTAAAAGTTTGGGTGGTTCTGAAGAAGATTTCTAGATTTCAAAGTGGGCCATGTCATTCTTAGGTTTGTTCTAGAGGTGTTCTTTTCTATTCCTACACTGTAAAAATCTTGTAGTTTGTTTTGTTGTTTTTAGTTTGTTTGTCTGTTAAAAATTTGACATTTTATTCATTTTCTTTGTATATATTTATCTATTTTGACATCATGTGATGTCATCTCTTTTTACTATTCTTTTATTTCTATGTATATTTAATGACACTTTTTTATCTTATTGTTCTTATGGAGGGTTGGGAGAGTTGCTATAAAAATGTTTTCTGATACAGTTACTAACTGCCTGTTTAAAAATGTAGTCAGTAACGTAATCCAAGAATCACAAGATTAAAGTAATGTAACTTCAGTACTTGCTGTTCATTTTGGATTACCTCAGTATGAAATATAGTGGAACTGTTTGGCCTATTTTAGTGTCTTTAGGACAATTATTTTCATTATTGATTAATATGTTGATTATGTTCTCAATTAATCGATTTGCTGTTTGGTCCATGAAATGTCTCAAAATGGTGAAACATTGTGATCAGAGATGTTATTGTTCATTTTACTGTCAGAGAGAAGTAAAGAAACCAGAAAATATTCACATTTGAGAAGCTGAAATGAGAGAGTTAATGAATTAATTAATTACCTTCTGTTGTTATTTTGCCTCCTGAATATCCTGCTCCTCCTTGGAAACACTGTTTTTAAAGGTGCTATATAAATAAAGTTATTATTATTAATGCCTCAAACTTTTACGTTGACTGAATTTGAGACAAGTTGAGGTAATTTTATTATGATGCAAAACAAATAAACTTTTCAGTTAAAATAAACGTGATATTAATTCAGTTGTACTAAAAAAAAACCAGAAAGTTAAGTAAGTTGAACCAACAACTGTTTAGTCACACTGATGGACTTTCAGAACTTATTTATATATATATAATTATTAGTTATTAACATTTATTAACTTTTAATGAACTAATTCAACACTAACCTTCATTACAGTTTGCAGTGTTTTCATCATGATTTTCATTATTCTCCATGAAATTAAGTTAATTAGTTAACTTAGGTTTGGGAGCAGGGTCACACCTCAACCACACCTGACAATCACCTGACAAGTCTACTTACACCTGGCCAACCCATCCAGCCCTGTTTGTCTCAGATCTCTCAACAGATCCTCTCAGACAGACTGTACTTTACAACAGCTTAAATGCATTTCCTTGACTTGTCACTGCTCTGCACCATCGTCTCAATAGACACTTTGTTGATTTCCTCATCAGTGGCTTCACACATGGTTTCCATCCCGGCATGGAAATACTTCCCAACACTTCTCACATCTGTTACAACCTCCAGTCCACTATTGCTGAACCTCACACTGTTGACGCCCTGCTGGCTAAGGAAGTAAAAGAGGGTTTCATGACGGGGCCATCTGACAGTCCCCCATTTCCAACATTCTGCATCAGTCCCATAGGTGCTGCAACTCAGAAATATTCAGGCAAAAAGAGGTTAATCGTTGATCCATCTTCACCACACAGCTCACACATTCCAAGCATCAACAGCATCATACCATGCCCAGATTTCTCCATGCAATACACTACTATTGACCACGCCATCACCCTCATCCATCTAGCAGGACGTGGAGCCTGGCTTTCCAAAGCTTCGCCCATTCACCCAGACTATTGGTGTTTTTTCAGTGTTTGCTGGAAAGGACATAATTACTTCTCAGTTCACCTCACCTTCGGATGCAGAAGCAGTCCTAAGATCTTTGACTCATTTTCAGAAGTCCTTTGTTGGATCTTGGTCAACAACCACAGACTCCCTCATGTACTACACCTCCTCGATGATTTTCTCATCGTCACTCCACCATCCTCATCACCTCGCCACGGGCTCACAACTCCCGTCAAAGTCTTTTCAGAACTTGGTGTTCCTCTTTCGAAAGAGGCCCCCAGAGTTTAGCTCTCTCGCCTAAGAGTCCCACTCTCCTTTATCTGCGCTCCACGAGCTTTACCCCATCATCATAGCCACCGTTCTTTGGGGGCACGAATGGTCACAAAGATCTATATTCATCCACTCCAATAACACAGCAGTCGTAGAGATCATAAACAAAGGGCGATCTCGCTCTCCCGTCATCATGCAGTTCATGTGCAGACTCACAATAATCTCAGCTCAACAACAGTTCATTCTCCAAGCAGTCCATGCTCCTGGTTACCACAACAGCATCGCTAACTCAGCGTCTCGCTTCTCTTTCCAGAAATTCAGACACTTGGCTCGGATGGCTCAGACTCGGATCTTCATCCCATATCAGTCCCACCGTTTTCAGCCATAATATTCAACTAGCTCTGCAGCTAGAAAACCTCACAAGTGCCTCACAAGAGGCCATTCTTAACAGCCTCACTCCCAACTTTCAAACTGTTTCAAAGCATATCAAGTCACCTACCAGATGTCATTTCCCTCTCTCAACTTCACATCCATCTGCAACTTCATCACCCACGCTCATTTCATCTTAAAAAGCTGGGATTCCACTATTCAGACCTACTTGGCAAGAATCAACTTCTTCTATAAAAAAGTCCTTTACCTGCCACCTCTCATTCACATCACCATGCTAGTCAAAGGATTGCACAAACAGGAACCCGCACTTCCTACCAGACGCTTACCACTCACTTCTGACCTTCTCAGCCTCTGCATCCACACTCTCCGTTCAGGCTACCTGTCCCCGATGGTTGACTTAATCCTTGAATCCATGTTCTTGCTGGCTTTCTTCGGGTTCTTGAGATGCTCTGAATTCACCCCAACTTCTTCTGTTTTCAACCCTTCTTATCATCCCAGCTTGTCTGATATAACCATACACACCTCCGACTCTCTCATATTTACACTCCGAACGAGCAAAACGGATCAACTGGGAATTTCCTTCCCCATCTACATTTTCTGCCTCAACTCCTACCTTAGCCCGTACGAGCCGCTGACAAAATCCATTAACTCCCGGTATGCTACCAACGCATTACCCCAAAACCAACTATTTCTCACCGAAACAGGAAAAATGGCCACTCGATTCTGGTTCTAGAAACATTTACAGTCCTCCACATTTCAGGCATTTCCTCTGAACATTATTCAAGCCATTCATTTCACATTGGCGCAGCCTCCACCGCAGCTGGAATGGGCATCTCAGACCAAACCATCCAGATCCTCGGCCGATGGTCTTCTCAGACATACTGCATCTATATCTGTAGCAACTTCATCTCCATCAAGCTCACATACAACTCAGCTCATCTAATTCTGACACTTTTGGGGAACTATAATCAACTCGGGTGGAAAACACAGAGGTGGAACCTCCACACTGAGTCTCACTCTGCCCAGCATCCATCGTCCCATCCGGACCAGCCTGGCTGACGACATCATCCATCCATCTTTGCCCCTCCCTCATTACATTCATTCATCTTCAACTTCTATCCCTCTGAACATTCACGAAAATTCTTAACTGCATCTTGTCGTGGTGTGATCCTTGCTAGTGAGTCATCTTAAAGACAAACAGCAGGTTTCCAAAGTGTTTTCTTCAAACTGTAAAAAAGAGTTTTAACTCCCACATAAGTGGAATCTCCCCTGTACTGGACAGATGCACCGAGTCAGAAGTCATGTGCAGTGATGGAAAAGGAGCAAAACAGTCACAGAAGCTGCCAACATGGGAAAAGGTGAGCTGGTGCCAATAAATACCTGTGACTGTTACAGAGTCACGTGACCCAGGAATGAATCCAGGCTTGATGTTTTTTTGTCTGGGGTAAAAGGGGCCACAGACATGTTTCCCCAGGGTCATGTGATGCCTCCTGACAGATAGCGGGTTCGGCCCGTAGGAGAACCACAAACAGGATCCTGGTGAAGCCTTTTTGGGCTGCATAAATAACATTTGACTAAACTTGACATTATGGCCAGCCTAAGCTAACCCTAAGTTTAACCTGACCTTAACCAGGCCGGGCTTCATCATCAGGACCACGAGGACCACTGGTCCTGATAAAGTTGGTGTTTATACCAGAATAAGTCCCCACAAGGTGACAAACACACTCACACAAGCAATTAAAGTAAAGAAGGAGCCTCTATAACGAATCTTTAATGAGGAGGAACAGACTGTTGTTACCACGGCAACAAAGACAATTATATTTCTTATGTTTTCTTCTCAGACGCCACAGAGGAAACTAAAAACGGGTCCCTTTGGTATTCTTTTACTATCCTGTGTACAATTTATATTTTTAATGAAACTGATGTAACTTTGTGTAATTAATGTTTGCTCTCACTATAATCTCTGTTATAATCAGCCGCTCCTGAAATGTGGACTGAGATGAAGTTCTGTCTTTTGTCTGTTTAAACCTGATGGAGCAGCTCAACGCCTGACTCACATTTTTCAGGTAAGACGATGATTTCTTTTCAAATGTTTCACATGCAGATATTTGCACAGTTAAAAAGGCTGAAATGAACAGAAGGTGACAGATGAAGTCACACATGAAGCTTTTTGTTTTTGTCTGCTGACAGCAGATTTGTCCTCCTCCACCTGTCTGTCCACCCGTCTGTCCGCCTGTCTGTCCACCCATCTGTCCACCTGTCTGTCCACCTGTCTGTCTGTGGGCTGAGGGGAGATGGAGCTTCTTCTGTTTGATGTTTCACCTGAACGCCCCGGAGGTCTGTGAGTGTTTCAGTGATTTTCATTCCAGTTTGATGTTGTGGTTCATTGTTCTGATGACGTCCAGTTCAGTCAAACTTCAATGTACCTTTTATTTATTTACATTTTATTTATTTGTTATTCCTTTATTTTCCAGTAACTGTTTTCCAGTGATTGAACAACACAAAAAAAATTTAAATAGTTCACCTGAATTTATGTCAGTGTTCAGTTATTATCCACTTATTTAATTTGATTTAGGGCTTGATATTAATAATGTAACTCTTATCTTACAGTTTCATAGCTGTAAATGTGTTTTCTTTGCATATTTGTAAATCATTCCTAAGAATTGGGACACAAACATATTTTGAGAGGGTTTGACTGTTTACTCCTCACATATGCTAAAAAACATATATTATAAAAGATCAAACTCTTTGCTATTAAATCTTGTATCAGGTCAACCTTTAAGTTGTTAATATTTTAATAAAATTTAATAACAAGGACATCTTACAGAGTTGACAAAATCTTTCATTTCATAGCACAGTCGAGAGGAGCAGACTGTTTTTTTTAAGATGCTAGAGTCAGAAGGATTTTTTTGAGCTGTTCGTAAACACACCAGAATGTCAAAAACCAAAGTTTTGGGTCAGTGAAACGTCCAGAGGACATAAGAATGAGAAGAAATAAGGAAATACAGGCAGAGAGCTGCAGGGTCTCTGCAGAGAGTCAGAGGTGAGGATTAACAGAGATTATGTTTTATTTTTACGATGGTGTTGCAGATTCTGCTGTTACATTTTTCTTCATTTTTAAACCATAATTCTTATTTAGCTCTCATTTAGACGAGTTACAGAGTTGACATGTTGCAGCTGAGACACATCTGACAGCAATATGATTTCATAAATTCCAAAAAAAAAAAATTTTCCTAGTGATTGAGCAGTTTTACCACATTTTTATAACCAGGAAACAGGAGCCCTTAGGGTGTAGCTAACCGTTTTTATGCCTGATTAAATCAGGGATTTTAAAGGACCAACATTTTTCTAAAAGTTCATTGTAATAAACACATTTTTATACCCATGTTATCAGTAGGTATTGTTAGTTTTAGATTTTGAAGGATTTTAACTCATTTGTAAAATGTTAAAAGTGTTGGTATTAATCATTTTCAAGTCTTTTTAATTTTTAGATTTTTCTTTTTTTTGGTTGTTGGACAATTTGTCCCATTTCTCAACAACAGGTGTATGATTCTGAAGTGTAATTTCGATGCATGTGTACACATACCTGTATTATTCTATGAGTACAGTTATTAATCAGGGGAAGCTGTATGCAGGCGTGTTTGAGGTGTTGGAGCTTGAAGGCATAATATTTTCCTCATAAACAGTGTATAAACTCATATCAACATAATCCCTTTCAATCATCACTGATCACCCTCCGTCAGAGTGTGCTGGTGTCTGTTTCTGCAGAGACCCTGCATCCACCACAGACTAGACCATAATTAGACCAGAGTCAATGTTCCACCAAGTGGTTCACTGGAGCTGCAGCCATGAGCAAACTGAAGGAGAGACACGCAACCTGCAGAAGATCCCAGTTCAAAATGTAATGTTGGTGAAAAGGAGGAAATATGAAAGCAGAATAAATTTCAGTGTTGATTTTCTTTAGGCTACAGTGGCTGTGAAAGTTCAGTTTCATGCACAACACATGACATGTGAAGGGAACCACAGTCTCTGACGGATCCTCTCACCTGATCTTTTCCAGATTCATACCTGCCCTTGTCGACCAATCACAGATCGAGCTCAGCTAATGGCACTGATGGCGTCACTTTCTTCATCATCCAGGGCCTCGCTAACCTCAGTGAGAAGAAACTGATCCTCTTCTTCACCCTGCTGCTGGGTTACATCGTCATCCTGGGAGGAAACAGTCTGATCATCTTCGTGGTAAAAATCAAACCGTCGGTCACCCGTATGGCCTCAGTCTGACACAGATGGAATCATCGTAATCGCTGTCGCTGTTTTTTCTCATGCAGGCCTTGAATGATCCGAAGCTCGCCTCTCCCATGTATTTCTTCCTCTACAACCTCTCATTCGTGGACATCGTCTACACCACCACCACCATCCCCAAAATGCTGTCAGGCTTCCTGGCAGAAATGAACACCATATCTGTCCCGGGCTGCTTCCTTCAGATGCATTTCTTCATTCAGCTTGGCGTTACCGCCTACGCCATCCTGACTGTCATGGCGTACGACCGCTATGTGGCCATCTGCAACCCTCTGCGCTACACTGCAGTCATGAGCCGGACTGTCCAGCTGCTCCTCATCGCGGGAGCCTGGAGTTTCGCCATCTTCTGCACACTGCCGGCCACCTCCATGACCTGGGGGCGTCTTTACTGCGGCCCGAATGTGGTGAGGAACGGCTGGTGCGACCTGTCGTCTGTGAGGCGGCTGGTTTGTGGTGACACGTTCATTGATAACATTGTGTCAGTGTCCTTCGCCATTGTGGCTCTTCTGACTACAGGAGTCCTCATCCTCGCCTCCTACGTGCTGATTGGCATTTCAGTGTCAAGGATGGGCGTCGCTCAAAGGCTGAAGGCCTTTGGGACGTGTGCCGCCCACCTGACCGTGGTGTCCATCTCTTATGGCTCGGCCTCGTTTGTCTACATCTCCTACCGAGTGGGAAACTTTTCACCAGAGGTATGAGACTAATCATCAGGCTTTAATATCTACCTGTGTTTTAGAACACGTTAGGTTCTGTGTCCACCAAAGCTCACAAGAGCGCCTTGGGGAGATGGCGCTTCATCAGCTGAGACCGTATATCTGCAGAAGTAACAGACGAGTTAGAAACCCACTTATACAACAATGAAATATGGCCTTTACTATGACAGTTCTCAGAGAATATCAGAAAAAGGTGGCGGAGTTAATAACTGAAGCAGTTTCTTTCCTGTAAGTATTTGAAAAAGTGACTATTCAAAATATCATATTTAACACAGTTTTTCAAACAACATCAAGTTTTCACTTTGAAACATGTCTCCTATTTTAGTGGTCCAGAGACAGACCCCTTGGTCCATTTGACTTGGTTTATTATCATCGGACCGTTGGAACCAGAAACCAACCCAAACCTAGTACATGTCTCACACATGTTCACCAAAAATTATGTTTAAGGCCCTTTGCTCAGCAGCAGAGAGGAGTTTGAAGGTTTACTTTTTATCTTGGAAGCAGCAGTTTGACAAAATACATGCAAGGGAAATAAAAATCCAAACTGATGTGAAAACATTCAGTGAAACACTGACTGAAATGAAACCAAACTCGTGACCAGTGATCACTGATTTCTGTCTTTGCATTTTTATGACCTAAAATCTTCTTTTTGTCTTTTTATGTCATGTCATGCCTCATCAGGGACAGCAGATTCAGCTAGAAAGTCTACATGCATCACATCTGTATCATGTTAGTGTAACCTGCCGCAATGTTTCTTGCATTGTCAAAATAATCTAATAAGTGGCTGATAATAAAAAAGTATGTAGAATCCCAATGAGGAAACTTGGTCACAAGATGTGGTTCAAAGGTTCAGAAAGACAAAAAGTAGAGCCGAGTTTATAGGTGAAGTGTATGTATATGATAAACATTGTGCCTGGTAAACACCAGCATGTTGTCATTGTGAGCATGTTAGCATGCTAATGCTAACATTAAGCTCAAAGCAGCCCCTCAGAGCTGCTGGCATGGCTGTAAACACTAATTTTCACACCTAACAAATCAAACACATGCTTGATTAGTGCACATCTGTGCAAACTATGACACTGTAGGTAACCGTGTACCGTCATTTTTGTAGGTGTCCCTGTAGTGTTATGTTTAAAGGTGATGTCAAAGTCAGGTGACGCAGTATAAAGAGGAAGAAACTTTCACCCAGGAGGGTCGGCTGCTGTCCTTTTATAACGCAGACCGAACTGTTTGTCAACCTCATCATCCTCAGTTAACCTTCATTCTGTTTTAGGATCGAATCATTGTGTCGGTGCTGTTCTCCGCTCTGACTCCTTTTCTGAACCCGATCATCTACAGTCTGAGGAACAAGGAGCTGCGAGACTCCATCAGAAGAACTGTGAGCAGGTTCAGACGCGCTGCTGTGACGGCCACAAAGGACATAACACCTAACGGGTAACAACTGGACAGAGAATAAAAAAACTGCACATCCAGGGGTCTTTAAAAACATGACTGTCTTGCACAAAAACATATTTAATTTATTGTACACTGTGCCAATCTTATGGTATATTTGCTCAGCTGTTAACTTTGTTAGATTCAAAGTCAAGGGTCACATTGAACCTTGAAATAAATGTTCTTTAAAAAAAAGAAAAGAAAAAGAATCTCTGCAAATATGTCTAAATTCATTTGCCCAGTGTTGTGTTACGTACATCTTATGGTTGTGCCAAGAACGTCCTATCAAGATACAACCTGTTTACCCTAAACAACATTAGGGCTTAAGAATGGGTTGGACCAACTGGTCTTTGTTAACCCTGTTCCTAACTTCCAAGTCGGTCTTTGTTAACACCAGGCTTTAAAATGGACTTCATGTTGGTTGCGACAACCAAACTTAAAGCTTAAGGTGTGTAGCCGCCTTGATCCCCCTGTGAGTTCTTCCAGCACAGACGTACAGATTCAGCTCTCAGACTGCATGCAGCACTTTTATGATGACACTGGAACACAATACCAGTAATCAGATTACACAACATGTGCATCTGGCTGCCCAGCTCCTCCAGTTCATTCTGTTTAAACAGGCAGAGTTCTTCCTCTCTGTCTGGGCAGCACCTTACTGCAGGAAAACAGGAGAGATGCAATCAGGAAAACAAGCAGCAGCTGAGCCAATCAGCTCACCTGACACTACTCTCGTGATCCATCCCCCGCCACGCCTCTCCCCCCTGCAGCTGACTGCTAACCACACCCACTATGTAACATTTCTGCATTAAAATGTCAAAAAGCACCACAACTTTGTTATTTATTTTGTTCACTTGTGTACTTGCATTATCCTAAATGTTTCAAACAATGCTCAAACCAGATAACCAGATCTGTAATTTATTCGAGATAACCACGTGTTTCCTACCAGCTGCAAGTGGCTATAACTGTTTGGAAAACAGGATATGTCAGAGAGTGAGGGAGGAAGTTTCAGGTTACAGAAATCTGAAAACATGAACAAATAAAATGATAAAATAGGTGAGACACTGTGTAATAATAACACCAACAGTTGTAAGGAGAATGCTTCACATTGATAATATAAAAATGAGGACTGATGCATTTAAACATTTTTTGTTAAATATTAGAGTCCTGCACCTGGTCAGGTAACTGCAAAAACATGTAACAGGTAAAAAATCTGTTGCAGCTTTGATGGTTGCAGGTAAAAAATAAATGAGAACAGTATTATAATACATACAATATAATACTGTGCTTTTTCCCTGAATCAGAAATGATGCAGTATTTTTAAAATCCACTGATACAGTAATATTAAGCTTAATGGTTTTATTGTGAAAGCCTGCAACAACCTTTGACCCCACATCCTGCCAAACAGTGAGACATCACTGTTTGATCTGGCAGTGATGAAGGCTGGCTGACAGCTCAAACTCATGTTATAAAGGCAGAAATAGATTTTCTTTTCTTTTTTTTGATGCACTCAAAGACGTTGAGAATAAAGTTGTCAGTGACTTTGCTGCTTTTAAAAAGATTCATAAAATATGAGGTTTTGATAGCCGAACACAAGGCTCATCAGGTTTGCAGAACTGTTCCTGTGCAGAACTTTGAAGCACATTATTCAAACAAGTAAGTGACCACATTTTGTAAAAACTTATCTTTGTTCCTCATTTTAAAAGACAAACAATGTAAGATATATTAAAACAAAGCTTTTATTAGTGTCCTGCAGGTTATTTAATACTTTAAATAAATTATTGTATTGAATAAAATAATATTTTCCTACAACCAAACACAATCAGTTCAAGTGTATGTGACATATTATGAAAAACAAATGTGTCAATGTATAAATATGAGAAAGTAAGACATAATAATAGAAAAATAAGTTTCATCAGTCGGTCTTATGGTCACATCAAGTCAAGTCGATTTTTTTTTTTTACAAAGCCCAAATTCACAGTTTACAATCTGATCTTCTGCTGCTGAGCATTTTCCAAAAGTACAGGGCTGAACATTTCTGATTGGTTTAGGTACTCTCAGCATTTTTTAAAATCTGCAGCTGCAAACCTGTTTGTTTTTTAAGATCATGTTGTAGTCATGCAGAAAAATTCTGTTTAAAATCAGCCATCTCTTTTTGAGTTGTGTAATCTTTGTGGATCTTCAGACTGTGATGGAAACAGATGACAACCTGTTAGTTCGTTGCAAAGTAGCTGCTGGGACTAAAAGTTCTGCTGACTTGAAAAGTGGAAATGTGGCTTTTGACTGTAAAGCAGCATTACAGTTTGTCAAAACCACAAATGTCACTTCACTGAAGCGTCTGTCGAAAGGATTCTTATCGTCTGTACATTTCAAAGTGGCCAGCAGCCAAACGTTCTGTGCAAACTGCAGCTTTCCTTCGATATGTGTGAATATTCTTTATCTATGAGTAGATACATAAAGAATACATAAATACATAAAGAATACATAAAAAAAATTCAGAGATGCATAAAAAATAGAGCACAGTGGCTGATCTCAGAGCAGTGGGATTAAAGTTGTCTTGGTGGCAGTGAATGTACAGTTTGTTGAATAAATACTGCAGAAAAAGTCAAAGAAGTTTGTGTGTTTTGTTCCCCAGCTGCTGGGTAACAGGAAGAAGAGTCTACAGGACTGAATCAGAGCAGAGTGAGCTGATCTCATGCTGCTCCACCTCTACATCACAAAATGTGGATAAAATTCATTTTCAATGCCTTTTTACTGGGTACAAGTCTAAATAAGAACTTGATGTGAGGTTTGATCAGATGCAGCTGGGATGCAAGACACAGACAGCCGTGAGATGTGTGAGTGAAAAACACGCCTGACTTCTCTGTGGTCGAGACAAGAGGGGTAGACATTTATTCTGGCAGGGAAAACTCACCCGAAAGACCCTTTAAACGGGAACAATGAAGGAAACCTCAGGAGGGGCCACAGAGGAGGGACGGACAGACATGAGAGAGATCAGGAAAATCACATTTAGATTTTGATGAAAAAATTCCAATTTAAAAACATTAAGGAATATAAAATATATGATACATAACACACATACAATAACTCAAATTCCACATAATCACTAATAAAAAGCTTTGCTGAGAACAAATTTATACATGAAACTCTAAAAGTGTTCATGTTGAGGAGAAACTGAAGGAATGAAGGATGAGGTTTTGTTTTTTGGTTGTTTGTGTATTTTTAGGAGTCGTTAATGGAAACTTTTCACATCCATGACTTTATTCTTGTGAAACACACTGATGATCTTCTGTTTGAGCTCTTTACACTGCAGCCCGTAAATGATGGGGTTCAGGGCAGGAGGGATGACGTGGAACAGGATGGACGCCACTTTGCCGCTCTCCGCCCACTCAGGGCGACGGTGCATGATCATAGGAGTGAAGGATGCGACCAACATGATCAAGTACACGGCCAGGTGGGTGGCGCAGGTCTGCAGCGCCCGGCTGTTCAGCACCTTGTTCTTACCGCTCAAACACACCATGGCGACCTTCAGGTAGGTGAGCGTGATGCTGCCGAGGGAGGAGCCCAGAATGACCACGGCGCTGCCGAGGCCGTAGATGTGATTGATTAGAAGATTCTGGCAGGAGAGTTTGAACAGGGAGGCGTTGTCACAGAACGGGTTGATGATAAACCGCCTGCAGCGAGTCAGGCGGATGGTGAGACCGAGGAGGACGGCGACAAAGATGAAGGCCATCATCCAGGCGCCCACCGACAGCTTCACCACCATCCTGTTGGTCATGATGGTGGCGTATCGCAGAGGGTTGCAGATGGCCACGTACCGATCAAAAGCCATGATCATGAGCACCGAGTGAGAGGTGCCGGCGTGGAAATGAGCAGCGAAGGCCTGAACGACACAGTCAATGTAGTGGACGTAACGCTCTGTGATCGGAGTGAAAATGTTACTGAGCAGGCGAGGAGTGACGGTCGTCGCCCCAAAAACATCGTTGATACTCATGTTGCAGAAGAGCAGGTACATGGGCTCATGGAGGCTCCTCTCCATGAAGATCAGGACCACCAGGCCGATGTTGGACACCACGATGAAGATGTAGATGAGGAGGAGGAGGATGAAGGCAGGAATGGAGGACTGGGGGGTGACTTTTAACCCCTCAATGGATATAATGTCCATATTGACTGTGTGGTTGTCCATCCTGCAGAGGGAGGAGCCTGGAGACGACAGAGAATTCAATCAACACTGGTTTCATGATCACGGCACGTCACAGTGACAGCTGCTCTGTGAGCAAAAGTTAAAAACTGAAGACATGAAAAAAGATTTCATTGCACACATGTGGATGTAAACCTCTGAATATCCCTCAGCTTTGAGCCCTTTCACATCTGCCTTGTTTGCTCCAGACTTTTCAGTTTAATCTGAGCTAAAATTGCCTCGACCTGGATCAGATTGAGCCATGGTTTTAGAGCACCTCCAGGTTTGCTATCTAAACGACATATAATCTGGGCACAAAGTAAAGGGCAGGGTGCAAACAGATTGTATTTAATGATAGTCCGTGTTCCCTTTAAGAGCCAGGCGTGTCTCTGGTGCATCGCTTGGACTGACTGACCAGCTTGTGAATCAGACACTGTGATTAATGCAGGGACATGACACAACAGAATGATCATTATGCTTCACAGATGAATGAAATAGATGACATAGTATGACTGCAGTGACATTACTCTGCAAGAAAAACTCCATGCATGTAAAAAAAAACCCAACAGAATAAAATCATAAAATGCCTTTCACACCTATTATGTTTTTTTTGTTTGTTTGTTTTTTTCTCATCTCTTTAAATTTAAAAACTGGTCACCATTCACTTCCACTGTTTGGGAGATTCTGCAACACTGTTTTCCTGTGAAACTCCAGCAGAGTTTTGAGGACTAAAGAACTAAACCTGACCTTCAGTCGGTGTGAATGTGAGTAGATAATGACTGAATTTCATTTTTGGGTGAACTATCCCTTTAATTAGCCACAGAAATCAATGTCTGCTGTCTTTGTTTAATTTACCAGCCGTTTATATTAACTTTGATTTAATGTTTTCATCGTTATCATGTAATATTTGGTCATTCCAATGCCAGGACCCTTACAGAATAATTTTATGAATTTCCCATGTTTTCCACATGTTCTCCACATGTTCTCCACATGTTCTCCACATGTTCTGCACATGTGGCCACATGTGATCACACGTAAAAAACATGTTACCACATGTGGCATGTGTCTCACATATGAATATACATATTACACCATGACAATGTTCCAAAACCACGTTTCCCGTGTGCAAAGAACACGTTTAACATGTGAAAAACATGTTCCACATATTTCACATTTCACAGAATGATTTTAAAAGTGTTTTTTTCTGTGAGACTAAAGGCTCTTTGGTTTACACGAGTGATTTTGATCAGATCAGGTTAAAAATCAAAGAATAGATTCAAGTTCAAGCATATTTCAAATACAGATAAGTCAGAGCTAAAATTAGGCAGAAATCTTGGCTTTAGATTCAAAACACCACAGAACCTGCATCATTTTAGGAGAAGGACGTCATTTATATGTATGTATTTATTACTTTAGTATTATTATTATTATTTTTAATAATAATAATAATAAAATATTGTTCTCTGGGGGGAAAATCCTCACCTCTGTTTCCTGTCATTCTGTATAAAGACTAAACGATGTGTAACATTCATGTTCATCAGGTTGATCAGTGTCACTGACTCCTGCTGCTCCTCTCCTCCTCTCTCCTCCTCTCTCCTCCTCTCTCTCCTCTCTGCTGCTCCTCTCCTCCTCTCTCATCCTCTCTCCTCCTCTCTCCTCCTCTCTCATCCTCTCTCCTCCTCTCTCCTCCTCTCTCATCCTCTCTCCTCCTCTCTCCTCCTCTCTCTCCTCTCTCCTCCTCTCTCCTCCTCTCTGCTGCTCTCTCTCATCCTTCGCAATTATGATTATTCTGCGTAAAGTAATTCATTATTTAAAAGTACGGAAACTGGACTTAAAGTAAAAACGCCCCACAAAACAGCACAGTAACATTGGAATAAAGGGTTTTTGTATCATCTGACCACGTTTTCTCCCTCCTTCCTCACTGAGACAGATCATGTTTGCAGCTCTGCCTCCTGCACAGAATCAAAACTCTCTTCAGATTCTCCTGCACACTACAAACAGAAGGAGAGATTTACTTTTCCTCTTTAGATACATTTTGATCTTTGAGTTTTAGAAAGTTCCCCATAACATCATATTTCAAAAATATTTCACAGTGAGTTGTGACTGGATGCTTGAAATTTAAATGGTTTCAATTCAATAATGTCACTTTCACCATTTTTAATCTAAAGAAGAAAAATTTAAAACTTGAAAACTCCCAAAAAAATTTAAAAATCCATGTGTGTGTGTGTGTGTGTGAGAGAGAGAGAGAGAGAGAGAGAGAGAGAGAGAGAGAGAGAGAGGTTTACCTCTGTTAACAGGAACCTCCTCCGCTCAGACCACAGGTGGGCTGACAGACGTCTTTTATCAGCTGGCTGTGGCCCCTGAGGCCCCTCCACAGTCACCAGGCAACCGTTGATGTCAACTTGGAATCAACATCACCGTCAACTCTCTGTGTTTTCTTCTGTCTTTTTTAAACTGATGGGGATTATTAGTAGGATTAAAACAAATAATGATGCACAGTGAACACACAGCTGCTCATTCATTATCATCACCTCTAATCAAAAAATGTATGTAAATATCAACATTTTTGTCTTAAAATCAATCAATAAATTGTGCACCACAAAGAAAGGAACAGCTGGACAAACTAATGAACAGAAAACACTTAATGATTAGTCTCTTATTAATCCACTATTATTATTCTACATCTGTTTTGATAGTCAATTAATAGTTTGAGATATTTTTTTTTATATTTTTTTCATTTACTAGATCAAATAACTAATTGATTAATGGAGAAAATGGTTGACAGATTAATGGATAATAAATAATAATAATTACAGGAAAGACTTGAAAAATATTTTTAAATTTCTGACCCTTTTCAGAAACACACACACACACACACACACACCTATAAAAACCTCTTGAATATAAGATTCAAACAAAGACATTCCTCTACACCCTGTCAAACCACTTCTCTATCAATAAAGTTTTCAGACCAAGACATCTGGACTGTCTGTGGTTCGACCGGTCACTTCAGTGGTGGGTGATGTCACTGTCAGCCAAACCTTTCTTTTCTTTGGTTTATTTCCAGGGGTGCAGTTATGGAGGAGCCGTCGGCAGCAACCTAAAAACTAAACCAATCCTTCATTTAAATCTCCATACCACAGGAAGTGAGAGTGAACACAGCTTTTAAAAGGACGTTTTGAGGGACTGTGTAGCTCCTGCTTCAGAGTTGGTACTGTCCCAGAACAAATACGCCAGTGCAGCACCAGCAACCGCCATTTTGGAAGACCTGTGTCACAACATTAACATAAGATCTTGTAACAGTTCATACAAATGGACCGACAGGGAAGCCCAGGCTTTATTACTGTGACAGGGAAAATTTTAATAATCATATAGGTGTTTTTACATGCAGAGGTTAACCAGTTAGCACACCTAGCTGGCTGCTAACATGTAGAAAACCACAGTGAAGTTTGTGAGGAGGGCAGTCAGCCTCACTGAAGCTCTTTTTACACAGAAATCTCGCAATATTGCTGCAACAAGGACTCGCCTTTAAGTCGCCTTTGTGTTTTTACACTGACCAGCAGCGCCGGCATAAAGACGCCCCACTGTGTCGTCACAGCGAGCGGCTTCACCGAATCAAAAGAGGTGTGACATAAGAAAGCAGCACATCGTCACCAGCTGATTCTGCTGGTTTATAATCACACACACAGAGCTCATGGATTTATAACAGAAAGATTTTTATGTGTCTTTCACTTCCTCTGCTTCAGATCAGTTAAAAAGATCAACATCTTGTGTGATGATCTGTGGGAAGATTTCTCTCCTCCTGTCTGTGTGTGTGTGTGTGTGTGTGTGTGTGTGTGTGTGTGTGTGTGTGTGTGTGTGTGTGTGTGTGTGTGTTTGTGTGTGTCTGCTCAGTGTGTCAGCACTGAGTGACACATGTTCTATAAAGTGGATATACGTCGCAAGAGGAGAACAGCATCAAAACAGGAAACAGGAAAGGAGAACGTTGACCAAAGTTCCTCAGCTGTTACTGGAGTGTCAGAGGAGCAGAGACCGTCAGACATCAGGCAAGTTTCGTTTGGGCCTTTTGGAAAACAATAACCAAACAACTTTCTCATAAATTTAAAAAAAAAAAGAGGAAGAGTGAGATTTAATAAAAGCTTTGTTGGAGTTTTATGAACCCATGAATTGTACTTCAATACTTCCAAGAATCACAGTATTCCTCAGTTTTCTTTTCTTTTGATGCAGTTTTCTCGTCACACGTCAGTCATCTTTTTCCCTGTAAATATGCTGATCATTTTTTCTCTGACTGCTTTGATTTGCAGTCCGTAGATGACAGCATTCATGGCAGGAGGAATCACATGGAACAAGATGGACGCCACCTTCCTGTGGTTTGATAAGTGCGGGAAACGATGGAGGATGATGATGATGTTGCCTGACAGGAGCATTATGATGTGGGTGGCGCAGGTCTGCAGCGCCCGGCTGTTCACAGCCTTGTTCCCGCTGCTCAAACACACAATAGCGATCTTCAGGTAGGTGAGCATGACGCTGCCAAGCGAGCACACAAGCATGACCAGGGTGGCGCCGAGGCCGTAGATGTGGTTGATGAGGACGTTTTCACAGGACAGCTTGAACAGGGAGGCGTTGTCACAGAACGGGTTGAGTATAACCCGCCTGCAGCATGACAGCCGCACGCTGAGGCTGACCAGGATTGCAATCGTCTGATGCAATCCAAGTCTCCTGAAGTCCCAACATGCCAAGCTGGCTTGAAAGACGTCCTTTATGCCTCGTCTTCAGTCTAAATCTTCAGCACTGATCTTCAGCTTAGAGCCACGTTCACATGCACGCCGTCTTAACTGGGTGTGTGCGGTGTGACGGTGTGCGCACGCAAGTGAGCAGTATTTTATTGTGCTTTTTTTAAATTGTTTTTTCTGTTTAAAAACTGGTCACCATTCATTTCTGCAATGCTGTTTTCAATGTTTTGTGGACTGAAAACCTAAACCCGACCTTCAGTCAGCGTGAGGGTGAGCAGGTAATGATTGAATTTTAATTTTTGGGTGAACTATTCCTTTAAGTCAAATTGTTCTAAAAGCCTAAAAGAGGCAAAGTCAACAAATAGAAGTCTAACATATGACCCAATTCCCTCCATGTGTTAAAAAAGTAAAAAATAAATAAATAGGTCATAATACTTACATGAAAATTTACATAAACATTGATTTTTGCTTAATGGGAACTTTTTATTTTCTTTAAATACAAAACCCCTGTGGTCAAGGATTCAGATCTGTCAAACAAATGTGATTAAATACAGAATACAGAATCTATTAATACCACACCGTAAAAATACTCTGTGAGTATAATCAGGAAAATGTTGTTAAAGCATGAAAAGTAAAACATCCCCTGAGACTGTTATACTTTTATATATATCATGAGATTATTTATCCTACATTCAAATAAAAGCCGGATTTTACAGTTGTTCACTGTAAAAACAAAATTTCAAGGCAACTCACTGCTCTAGATTTTTCATTACAACTAAAAAGTTTCACCAACTGTTAATAATCTTATTAATAAACTTAGATAAACTTGAATATTTTTAGTTTTAACTACCAAAAAAAGTTCATTTTCCACTGTTCCAAAAATCACCAACTCTGGTTTGGTCAAAAGAAACGCCTAATTCACTGAGTTAGACGTGACAGTATCAGGTGCCTCAGAGAAACCAGAAACCAGAATATTTTCACATCTAACTGTGAATTAAGAGTTTATTTCAACTAAACCAGAGTTAGTGATTGTTGGCGCAGTGGAAAGACGAACCAAGAGAGTTTTGGTGAGCATTATTTTGTTTGTGTCCAGTTTGAATGAAGATGATGATGTTAGGTAGCTGTTTAATGTTGCTGAGGTAATTATCAAAAACACTCAATAACATACAAAACAAACGCCTCTTCAGCCATGCAGCTGCAGCGGTACATTAACAGTGACCGACTTTTCCAGTGAACACGACCAGACGGGGACCGAACATCACCTTCGACACAGTCGGAGGTTTGATGACGAGGTTTGTTTCAGTGTTTGACTCTGGCACCCTGCGGCTGAATCAACTAACTTAGCTATGTGGCTAACCAGGATAACAGCAGTTAGCAATTGGCTACTTTGGAAGCAAGTAAAGCTTTATTTCCATCGGGAAAGTCTTTGGTACTGTATTCCTTGTTAGTCTGGGTCCCGGTCCGGCTGTGTTCACTGGGAGTTTGCTGAGCCCGGTTCAGCTGCATGCTAACGGCAGCTACGTTAGCAGAAACTCTGAGAGAGAGTGAAGCTGAACAGCCAGAGGACATCAGAAGGAAATTCAGAAAAATATGATCCAGTTTCACCCAAATGAAGTCATTAAGTTGTGTTTTTGTACAGTGACATTAATCAGTGAGACCACAGTGTTCTCCCTGTAGTTAACGTTAGCCAGCTGCTAATCTCCCATAGCCAGATCTCTCTCCATTTTCATGTTTCATTTTATCTCAACCTTATGGATAACAAAAAAATCACAAGCGTGAGGGTAATGTTATTACTGCAGTACCACAGGAAGTAAAGAGACATGCAGGACCGTCCCTGTCAGAGTTTATTTCACCATAACGACCTGCTCACTGCACGTTATTCCTTACTTGACTGCATGACTGAACATTTCAGTATTTATCAACAGTAATCCCCATTACATTCAGTATTGAGCAGTTTCCCCTCTGTCACAGTTGCCCTTCTTCGTAAACATGATGAAAACTTTTTGTCTGACTGCTTTGATTTGTAGTCCGTAGATCACAGCGTTCAGCGCAGGAGGGACCACATGGTACAAGATGGACGCCAGCTTCCTGTGGTCTGACAGCTGAGGGAAACGATGGAGGATGATGATCATGCAGCCTGACACAATCATGATGATGTACATGGCCAGGTGGGTGGTGCAGGTCTGCAGCGCCCGACTGTTCAGCGCCTTGTTCTTACTGAGCACGCACACGGCGGCGATCTTCAGGTAGGTGAGCGTGACGCTGCCGATGGAGGAGCCCAGCAGGACCACGGTGAAGCCGAGGCCGTAGATGTTATTGATGAGGACGCTCTCGCAGGACAGCTTGAACAGGGAGGCGTTGTCGCAGAACGGGTTGAATATGATCCACCTGCAGCGCGACAGGCGCACGCTGAGGCCGATGAGGACCAGCACCAGCACTAACGACACCATCCACGCCGACACCGACAGCTTCACCACCATCCTGTTGGTCATGATAGTGGCGTATCGCAGCGGGTTGCAGATGGCCACGTATCGATCGAACGCCATGATCATGAGCACGGTGTGAGAGGCGCTGGCGTGAAAGTGAGCACAGAAGGCCTGAATGACGCAGTCGATGTAGTGGATGAACCGACCTGAGCTCGGAATCAAAATGTCACTCAGCAAGCGAGGGATGACGGTCGTCGCCCCGAAAACATCGTTAATGCTCATGTTGCAGAAGAGCAGGTACATGGGCTGGTGGAGGCTCCTCTCCATGGTGATCAGGACCACCAGGCCGATGTTGGACACCATGATGAAGATGTAGATGAGGAGGAGGAGGATGAAGGCGGGAACGGAGGACTGCGGGGTGACTTTCAACCCCTCCAGGAGCAGAATATTTGTACTCAGAGTCTGGTTCTCCATAATGCAGAGGGTTCATTTAAGGCTAGAGGGGATGGGAAAGAGAAAACTGACATGAATGGCATCAAAATAAACTATTTAAAAACTTTGTTTTAACTTTAAAAAGTTAGCGTTCGGGCTGCCTTAAAATTTGAAGTTGAAAAAAACTATGTTATGGTTCAAAATGTTTGTAACTGAAGTTTCTAATGAAATAAACGACATATTATTTCAGTTGTACTTGAGAAAACATGTTGATTTTTTTCATGTTTGAAAAGATCTTCCAGCTGTGTGGCAGTTGTACATGTGAAAATATAAAAAAGGATCTCAGGAGAGTTATAACTCACAAACATTGCATGATGGGAAGTCTATACTGCTAATGTGCTGGTGATGTGTCTTTAGAAACTTTATTTAATGAGCTGACTGAACAAGGGCTCTGTCCAACTGAGACTGTCCAAATCAGATTATTTGACTATCAGTCCTTTGTTTTTACAGCGCAGTGCGCCACACTGAAGTCATATACGAGCCTACATGAGTATGTTTTATCATGATTCATGGTCTAATGCCTTTTCAGATTTCCTCTCAGTCAAAGAAATTGAGCTTCTCTCCTGAGGCTGCAGCTGCTGTCCAGCATCACCTGCGCTGCTCGCTCTGCGCTGCATGTGCTGCTCGCTCTGCGCTGCTCGCTCTGCGCTGCATGCGCTGCTTGCTCTGCGCTGCATGCGCTGCTCGCTCTGCGCTGCTCGCTCTGCGCTCCACGCTCTGCGCTCCACGCTCTGCGCTGCTCGCTCTGCGCTGCTCGCTCTGCGCTCCTTTACGCCGTGAATTAAAGATTTATTTGGACCAAACCAGAGCTGATGATTGTTGGACGGTGGAAAGATGAACAAAGACATTTCTGTTGGGTTGTCTTTAGTTTCTGTAAAGTTTGAATGAAGCTGACGATGATGCAGAAGGATTCTGGTGAGTTTGTTGAGATCAATAAATCAGCTGTTTCTGCTTAAACCAAACGTCTCTTCCTCTTTAAAAAAAAATCTCTCTGACTGCAGTGATCCTTTCCATAATGTTGTCAGACACTAACAGGAACAATCTGAGTCTGTCAGAGACAAAAACGTCACTCTTCTCTGCTTCCATCACTGTTAGTTTTGTGGTTTGTGGTGATTTAGAGACTCAGTTTGTAAAGTTTACAGCCTGTCATGCTGTTGCATTGATCTGTGTACAATGATGCAGATGAAGTGCTCCTGCTAATATAAAACTATATTTATTAATTCCTGGTGTAAATCTTCTCCCTGTGCATTTTTGTAGCTTCTATCTGTTTTATCCTGTAACTGTGATGCTCACTGACTAACAAAGAAAAAGAGAAGATTAAATTTAGTAAAATAATTGACTTCTTTGACAGCAGCATCTTCAATGCAAAAAAACAGAAATATAGGTGGATGATATTTTCAATATGCAAAAATTGTGATCTGGAGATATACACTACAGTCCACAACAATATACAACATGCATGTTTAACTTGGTTAAATGACAAATTATTTCAAGAAATATATGAAGTAGAACACAATTAAACAATATTTTAAAAAGTGTCCATATTCAAAAACTAAAACCTTTTTGCATTAAAAACAATAGAATGATGCATAAAAATGTTCACCTGCTGCTGGAAAACAGCTCACACAATAATCAGGCAGCAGTTTCATTAAATATATGGTGTCTTTAAAACAGATATTTAATGTAGAAGATTATCAAATGTTTCCTTCTTTTTCATTTTTGTTGAAGATTTAATTTTAATTTAAACAAAGCACACCATGCTGTATACTGTGTATAGTAATATCAACATTAAAGGGATAGTTCAGCCAAACATGCAGGTCCAGTCATTATCTCCTCACCCTCATGCTGACTGAAGGTCAGGTTTAGATTTTTAGTTCACAAAACACTGCTGGAGTTTTGCAGGAAAACTGTGTTGCAGAATCTCCCAAACAATGGAAGTGAATGGTGACCAGTTTTTAAATGAAAAAACAAACAAACAACAGAATAAAAACATAAAATGCCTCCATACTGCTCGTCTGCTGTGATCCAAGTCTCCTAAAGTCCTGACATGCTGTTTACAGTTCAGACAGTGTGGCTGCAAGCTAAAGATCTACAGTGAAGATTCAGGATAAAAATTTGGTGGAAATAACATTTTTGTTGTCAACTTGGCATATCAGGGCTTTAAACCCGACTTTCAGATAACATGACAGTAGAGTAGATAATGCCTGAATATTCCATTTTTGGGTGAACTATCCCTTTAAAGGTGTTTATTTTAAGAGCACGTTTCTTTTTGTAAGTGATTGAAAAAAAACGTTAAAGTAAAACATCACAAAAATTCAGGATACACTCTCAGATGAAAGAAAGTTTTATGAAGACATAAAAATGAAGGCAGGTTGTTCAGAGACTCACAGCTCTGACTGCAAACACTTCATCTGAAAGTTTCAAGATCAAATGAATAAATATCAACATATGAAGCTTCCCAGGCTGATTACCTGCATTTAGACACTTACTTTTGTGTTACACATTTTGTGGAATAGAAGCAACATGATGTAAAATGTCCAGATTGAGCAGTGCATGTCTGTGTGAGGAAACCTGAGAGAGCCTTCAAGGTAATCTGTGAGACATCAGACTCAAATCTAAGATAAGATTAAAATCATATCAGGTCATCTCTGTCTTTAGAACACAGTATCTGTATAGTATAGCATATTTTTGCAGTATTTCTAAAATTCTAAAAACATGATTGGCATCATTCAGTAAAGAAATCGTTTGTAGACTGTGTAGAAGTGTGTGTCTCATGCTTACCTCTGTTGACATGAAGACTCCTCCACTCAGACCCGAGGTGGCCTGACGTGTTTTATAATGGATGAAACGCCTCTCCAGAGTCGGTCGTTGAACGCTGAGCTCTGGACAATTAATTACCAGGTGACTGCCGTCAGTCTTACATGAACAACACCATGTTTCCCTCTGCTGGTTTGGAAGCTCCTCAACTTATAAAATCAAGATTAAACAACTTTTGTCACTTTGTCAGGTCTTGTGCTGTACAGCCCGGCTGACTGGACACAGCTGACCCTTCACTAAGCCCCTCCTGCGAACAGAAACTGTCCAGTCGTAGCTTAGCGACTGTAACTAGGGCTCTGCAGACCTGTCAAGCTTTGCATTTCTCTCTGTGTTAAAGCAGTTTGCAGGCGACTCTGGGACCAGCATCACTCAAGAGCACACCTGAGTGGAATGGATTAAACTTTGTCTGTACCTCCTCTAACATAAACTGTAAATGTTAGCATGTCCAGCTAATGAACGCTAGCTGACAAGCTGCATTAATATTACACCCAGTCAAACTTATTTTAACACCGACTTATTCCCAGCGTTTACATTTGGATTCTCTTGGACTCTAAATATGGCCTATAAACTTAAACTGATTTGGATTTTTTTATTGCTTGTGTGTTAATACAGTGACTCTGGAGAAGAACCTCATTCAGAACTATTGTTTTAGTCATAAGGAGTCTTTATCAATTATATCAAAAAATAGTAGACTGGATATGAATCAGTATTTACAGCTTTTATGTGAAATAAAAGAAAGTAGAATTTTGTATAAAAAAAAAAAAAGCCCTGATCTTCTTTAAAGCTCAATTTATTTATTTATTTATTTATTTTAACATGGTCCATGCAGAGATTACTTCACTGACATCATCGTCTCACATGTAGTCATACTGTATAAACATCATGTCCAAAAGTATTTCTGTCAGCCTGTTATTGTCCTTCCATTAGAGCAACTTTATTGTTGTGGAACAGAGTTGTGATCCTCTGTCTGACCTCTTTAATCTGCAGCCCGTAGATCACAGCGTTCAGGGCGGGCAGGGCCACGTGTCCCAGGACAGACGCCACCTTCCTGTGGTCTGACAGCTGAGGGAAGCGGTGCAGGATGACGATGATGAAGCCGGACACCAGCAGGATGATGTACACGGCCAGGTGGGTGGTGCAGGTCTGCAGCGCCCGGCTGTTCAGCGCCTTGTTCTTACTGAGCACGCACACGGCGGCGATCTTCAGGTAGGTGAGCGTGACGCTGCCGATGGAGGAGCCCAGCAGGACCACGGTGAAGCCGAGGCCGTAGATGTTATTGATGAGGACGCTCTCGCAGGACAGCTTGAACAGGGAGGCGTTGTCGCAGAACGGGTTGAATATGATCCACCTGCAGCGCGACAGGCGGACACTGAGGCCGATGAGGACCAGCACCAGCAGGAAGGCTGTTCCCCACGCCGCCAACGACAGATTCACCACCATCCTGTTGGTCATGATGGTGGCGTATCTCAGCGGGTTGCAGATGGCCATGTATCGATCGAACGCCATGATCATGAGCACGGTGTGAGAGGCGCTGGCGTGGAGGTGAACGCAGAAGGCCTGAGCAGCACAGTCGATGTAGTGGATGAACCGCAAGGAGTTTGGTGCTAAAAGATCTCGGAGAACGTGAGGAATAATGATCGTGGCCCCAAACGCATCATTAATGCTCATGTTGCACAGGAGCAGGTACATGGGCTCATGGAGGCTCCGGCTCCTGAAGATCAGGACCACCAGGCCGATGTTGGACACCATGATGAAGATATAGATGAGGAGGAGGAGGATAAAGGCAGGGATGAAGGACTGCGAGGTGACTTTTAACCCCTCCAGGATCAGGAAATCCTGCCTGAAAGTCTGGTTCTCCATATCTATAAAGCCTTTTGCATGAATATTAACTGTTACACAGTCAGATATATATTGTTATATTTACAGAACAGCAACAAGATTTCTCTACCATTCTTCATAAATACCTCAGTGAAGTCGTCACAGTGGATCTAAATATTTCTACATCACATCACATGTTAAAATTAGACAGAATTTTATGGCACAGAAATGTTTTTATTCTGAATTTGTTGGAGAGCAGGGTTTCTGTAAGGTTCTTAAAAAGTCTAAAATCCAATAATCTGAATTCAAGGCCTTACAATGTCAAAACAATATTAAAACATCTTAAAACTGGTTGAATTGCAAAGTTAACATGACTTTTCTAAAGTTGGATTCAGCTTCAGTCTCATTTTAAATGTGTTTTTGAGTAAAAATATATTGACCACGCTGTAGCAAAACAACATTCAACCACTGATGCAAACTGTGCGTGCACTGAGCAGCCAGTATGGACATGAAGTAGGTATTAAACTGCATTCATAATGGTCTTAAAACAGTGTTTTAAAAAAAGTTTGAAACTTGCAGAACGCTGGAGAGGCATTAAAGGGATAGTTTGGGTTATTTGAAGTGTGGCTGTATGAAATATCTATCCATACTCAGTATATTACCTACAGAAGATGTCAGTCAGCACAATAGTTTCACCACTTTACCTCACTGTCAGACAGCCGCTCCTGACAGGAGTCTCTGCAAACCAATCAAACTCTTTCTCTTAGTTTGTTTGTGTGACTCCTGTGATTTCAAGGATTAGCTTGGATTCAGCAAACACACAAGTCAGATTAAAAAAATTAAAATGGCATATAAAGGTTTCAAAAAAGTGTCCCAGAAAGAGTGTTTCCAGCATTGATGTACCTCAAGGTGTGTATATGACTTCCTCTGGTCTCAGAGCATTGATTCAGATCAGAACAAACTCCCCACAAAGAAACCTTTAAAGATGAAAAATGTGGAATCATCATCAGTAAGAGCAACAGAGGAAGGTTCCCTCCTCCATGACAGACAGATTCATTGATGTTGAATTTTTTAAATGCCAGTTATCAGTGCTGTAAACAGCAACAACACAATTTCATTCATCTTCAGTGTGTGAGTGAATGCAGGAACAGACAGATAGAAAACAAGGCAAAAAACAAACCTATCAGAAACTGAATCGACCCTTTGAATAAGCTTGAAGATAAAATGTTCTGTGCACAGAAGAAACTCCTCCACTGAAGTGAGCTTCCCCCACAAACAAAGGACCCATTCTTCTCACAACATGCTGTCAATTCTTCTGCTGTTTTTGGAAAAAATAGTTAAGTTACATTTAGACTGAACACAACCTCTGATGGCCGAGACAAACACTGAGGCAGTGACACAAACCGGCCTCCACCCAGACCACAAGTGACACAGCAGACACTTTTATTTGGTGCATCAGTAAACGTCAGCTGCAGCATCACATGGCGACAGGTCAGCTGTTGCCTGGCAACCAAAAGCCAGTATCCAGCATCATCATCATCTCTTGATTAAACATATTGGCACAAAGAGTGAGCAGCAAATATTATTCATGAATAAACCAAGAAATATTTTGGTTTTTATGTTTTTGATTCACTGATAATAGTGCTGAAATTAATAAAATTCTTTTGATTTTTTTGTTTTGACCTTTTTTGTTTGAGACTCATTGAAACAAAACACATTGTTCTTTTCTTAAAGGGGAACACTTGTAAAAGACCGCAGAGATAATTTGGAAGAGAATACGCTCCTATGGTAAATGTTTGTGTAAAATTACCATAGACTTAAACATTAATTTAGTATTTGAAGGACCACAAACGAAGTTGCTGCTTATGCTACGTTATTCTCAATTTGTGACAATAACAGTTTGCTCATTTCCCTGACACCACTGCTCTGATGCCAACTCCTTTATTTGCAGGTAGGGGAGCTCAGAGTTAATGTTTCAAACTTTTGGAACTAAAAAGAGGATTAATCTTCACTCCTGCCTCTCAACCCTCTGCAGCAGTGATCCACGAAGAAATCGCAGACCCGCAGATCGGCCAGACGAGGGCCCAGCTTTTGTTTTTCTAAACTTTTGGGATTAAAAACTGGATTTATCGTCATGTTTGCCTGTAATTCTGTGTGCAGCAGCAACTACAGAGGACCTGACTGCACTCAGCAGACTGTCTGTCCATGTTGACTGCTGACCGCAGGAGAAATGTATTTGAAAGTGACAGAGTGAGAGTAAAAAGAGGAGGGATGTAAAGGAAACAACTGACTTCTCTGTTAAGTCACTACTGACACACAGATGCACACATGGGGCACCGAGTCACCCCACGTCACGCTGATTTGCATTTCCATTGCCACTTTTATTACACGTTTTCTACCCCTCAAACAAGCAAGCGTTGTGATACTCAGCTGATGTGTGAGCAGGAGAAATGTACTTTCTGTCCTCTGTCGCTGTTTGTACTCTCAGGGATCTGCTTTATGACACACAGCTGATGTCTCACAGTCCGTCAGCTGGTAGGAGGGGCTCAGGACGAAGAAAATAAAACAGATAAATCAGATGATTTCAGATTTGTACTTTCTCTACCTACTGCAGCCTAAAGTTGCTCTTTGTCTCCTTGTTCATCATGACAAGGCACTGGTTTTAAAAATGTTGATTTGTAGCTAAATGTGGTGCAGTTCTGAATTTTTTTCAACTTGTATTTTGTATTGTCAATTTATTAGAGAAGAAATTTCTTTTTTACACTCCTGAAGAGGCGGGGAGAAAAAAGTAAATTTGTTCATTTAATTTTGAAGTGTCTCTACATGGTCCATCCTTTTCATGTAGATGGTCCATCTTCATTGCAAAAGTTCACTTTATTAGTTATCAAAGATTTCATTTGACAGTTTTCTGTAACTGAAAAAAAAAAACATTTTCATTTTGCCTTCTTTTAGAAAATTTCTCAGGTTCCATAAGTGAGCAAAATCACAAATGAGCTTAAATGTATGAAAATGGAAAAATACTGACAGACATATAAATTAGTCTTTATACTATACTATAAAGACTCCATTATTTTGAACCCGTCAATGGATATTGTGTTTTACTGGTAATAAATGTGATTTTTTTTTTTACAGAACCAAAGTTTTGTGATTTGAATTAATTTAACTACACTGTGTGCAAATGGTTGATCTGATCAGGTTTAGGAAGTTTACTTAAGAATTACAAGAATTTTAACAAGAAAAAGGAATTAAGTAAAAAAAAAAAAAAAAAAAAACACTTGCCACACTTAGAACTAGAAGATGTAGTTTAGTTGGTTTTACTAAATACACTTGAGTAACAGTCCTAACAGTTGGGTTATATTTCTATAAGTGAGTGAAGTCAGCGTCATGAAATATCTTTATGTTGGTTTTCATAAACACTTTAAATGAAGGCAAACGAAACATGATTATGTTGAATTTGTTTGTTAGTTGGACACTGATCCATTAATAAAGTAAAAGTTGAGCAGATTAAGTTGAATTACTCCCAGTTAAACCTGTAGTTATTGCCATATTAATAATATTACTAAATCATTTCTAACACAACTGAGTTGTATTAGAAACTGTAGAAAGAAAAACCAACAAATAATTTTTGGAGCGTGGGAACAATTTAAATAACAGACACATGAATCCAACTGTCCAACTGTGCTGAAAAAATACATAAATAAATAATAAAGGGAAACTAGTTTCATTTCCTTAAAATAAACTTTAAAGCATGATTGTTAATTTTAATGAATTTTATTTGTATTATATTCTGCATCTAAATTAACTAACAGGGCTGAATATTATGATTTAAAAAAACATATTGTCATTGTTATATAATGATTTTTGCATGTTTTCTTACATGATTATATTGAAAAATATTGTAACTGCAATATTATTTGTGACAGAGTGAATCATAATTTTTACATTGTTATTCTTGTTTTCACTGAAAAACATATTAAAATGACTGTGATGTTGATTTTTATATGTAAATCTGTAGAATGCAATTTGTAGGTGATTTAATTTAAAATGGTATTTAATAGAAATCCACACAATGATTCAGTTACTCAACAACTCAACTGCAATCAGTGTTCAATAACTATAATACTCCACACAGAGCAGGATTATGTATTTATAATTCCAGGACACAGTTTGTCTGTTTCATGTTTTGTCCATATTTGACATTAATGGATTTCAAATGTGTGAGTTTGTTTAGAGAACTGACTGCTAATTTGCTTGATTTTTTTCATTTGAATTCAGAGAGTCTTTCCTATAAAACCAGACAGTCTCTCATGTTAAACACGTCTCAGTTTTCTGTAAAATATAAAGGATCTATATTTTGGAATGATGAAAATCAGCTCCAGTCAGTGTTTGAAAAACATCTGAAAACACTTTTTTTTCTGCAACTGGCATTTATCATTTTTCTTCTATTACTTATTTATTTGTTTCATTTTTTTTCTTCTTCTGTGTGAGATCTCTTCTGTGA
The DNA here is from genome assembly GCF_056507025.1 of Lutjanus erythropterus. NCBI lineage: Eukaryota > Metazoa > Chordata > Actinopteri > Lutjaniformes > Lutjanidae > Lutjanus > Lutjanus erythropterus. The sequence continues at coordinate 40,349,676 of NC_139327.1, forward strand.
AAAAGTTTCTGAATCTAAATATTTACACTCAAACTCAGTTTATAACTGGGGGAGAACCTTGTAGGCTTTTACTCTCCTTCATATATTCTTATTATTTATACTATTTTGTTTGTTTTTTAAATATGTGCTAAATAAAAATAAAAAAAGATTTTTAAAAAATCAAATCAGTAATATAAACTTAGTCTGATGCACATTGGTGTCCAAAATTATTGACATTGGTTATTTCTGTTTTGTATATAAACATATTTGCTGCTACAGATTAGAAAACAAGGAACTCATCTTTTTTTTTTACACACGTGTAAATATTTTTTATATTATTGTTATAATATTCTGTTAAATATATTTAATAGAACATAGATGGTTTTTATAAACTGATTTTTTATTTTCTTAGTTTCTCTAAAAGTCTCTAAGTTTTTTTTAATTATTCTTGAATGGAAGAAGCTGCAACATGAGCAATTTCCTCCCAAGGATCAATAAAGTTTTTCTATTTCAGATTTTTCTCTGCCTGTGATTTGATAAGTGTTCATTGCTCAGCCCTCCTGAATAATTGGGTGCTTCATCAATAATCCTTTCACATTTAATGCATTTATTTGTATCAGACACCACAGGTGATAAAAAAAAAACAGCTGACGTTCAAACATTTAGTGCAAAACCATACAAATAGTACTTTTTTCCTAGATCTGTTTAAAAAAAAAGGATTGAATGCAGGTATCATGTGACTAGAGGAGTTAAACCTTTAGGTTGTACCTTGAAGGTGTTCAGTACTGATTCCCAGCCCTAAAAGGTGTGAACCTGCATCTTTTTTGCCTTGATCTGATTCATGCACGTGTTTTTGAGTTGTAAAAATGACTGAAATAAACTAAAATAAAATAAATTATTCTTTAAAAAACAAACAAACTAATCTGTATTTATGTTAAAATTATGGCCAAACCTTTCTCAACTGGAACAGTTTTGATATGAATTTTCGTATCTCTTTGGACTGAACTCCATAAATGATGGGGTTGAGGCTGCCGGGGATGATGTGAAACAGAATGGCAGAAAGTTTCCTGTAATCTGAGTACTGAGGGAAACGATGCAGGAGGATGACGAGCGTTCCACATAAGAACATAATGAGATACACAAAGAGGTGAGTGCTGCAGGTCTTCAGGGCTTTACTGTTCAAAGACTTGTTCCTACTGGTCAGACAGACCACTGCGATCTTAGTGTAGGTGAGAACCATGCTGCCTATAGAACCTGTGAAGAGAACCACAGTGAAAGTGAGGCCGTAGACATTATTAATGAACACACTCTCACAGGAGAGTTTAAACAAGGAGGCGTTGTCACAGAAGGGGTTTGTGATCATCGTCCTGCAGCGGTTCAGCCGTAAGGTCAGACCGAGCAGAATCCCGACCAGAACAAAGGCCACTCCCCAGGCAGAAACTGTCAGCTTCATCACCATCCTGTTGGTCATTATGGCGGCGTAACGCAGGGGGTTACAGATGGCCACGTATCTGTCAAAGGCCATAATCATGAGCACAGTGTGGGACGTGGTGCCAAACATGTGTGTGCTGAAAGCTTGAACCACACACTCATAATAACTGATGAGTCGTTCAGAGGGAGGACGCAGAATGTCTATCAGCAAACGAGGCACCATGATCGAGTTTCCGATAATGTCGTTGACCGGCAGGTTGCAGAAAAGGAGATACATCGGCTGGTGGAGGCTCGCATCAACGTAAACCAGCACCACGATGCCCACATTAGCTACTATAATGATGATGTAAGAGAAGAAGAAGAAGAAAAAAACAGGGTACATGGAAACTTCTGTGACCTTTAACCCCTCCAGCTGGAGGGTAAAACTGTTGAATGTGAAGTTCTCCATCAACCTGAAACAAAAAAAAACAAAAGCTCAATTGTCACATTCCAATACAGATAAAAGAGCTCATATACCAGCTGTATGTTCTGTCATGAAGGTTTCTGCAAATACAAGAGACAGAGCTTCAACTACAAAAGATGTTTCATGGGTATAACAATGCATAAAAATAAATGCAAAGCAATAAGAGAAGATGTAAAGAAAGATTTCAAAACTCATAAAAGACTGAGGACAGTCTAACTTGGACATATTTGAATTAGTTATGTGTTCAAATTATTAGAGCATTTAAATATTACCTTTTTATTCTATAATCTTGCTTTATTATCTGTCTGCAGTCATTAAATCCCCAACAGCCTACCTGCTGTCAGAAGACCTCCTCAGCCTCCATTTCAGTCTTTATAAAGAGGCTTAGTTGTGGGTGATGTCATCTCAAGCCGTCGATCTGGCAGCCATAGAGACGAGATCAGCCTCAGACATCCTGCGAGGGATGACTTCACTTCCTAAGACGACCAAGTAAATATTCACCTGCGAGTCAAAAAATATCAAAGCGGGGCTCGTAGAGGAGAGGTCTGCACGCTGTTAGGCACCAAATAACTAGTTTAATTCTCCTTTAGGGCATTATTTCACTCAACACCATCTTCTTTATGAAGTTAGGGAGAAAAAGATGTTTTTCATGTAGAACCAGTAATCAACTCAAATCAGTGTCAGCTGATCAACAGGCAGCAGGGAAACAGTGCAGATCTCCACCAAGCAACCCGACAACAATATAACAGTTTGATTTGTGACTGTAATTTAATTACACATTTTGCAGTGATGGCTGGTCAATAGAGGGCGCTAGAACGCCGCCTCACCTCTCCTCACATCCTAAAGCTTAAGTGAAGAAGACTTAACTACTGTGTAGAAATATGTACTGAATATTTATTTAAATGAGTAAGGAAAATATTGTTTAGTTCTTGAGTAAAATGTCGAATGTGCAATAAAATTTCTTGTTAAAAATGTTTTATGATGCCTAAAGTTACAGTCAGGTCACATGTTTCCGGCCTTGGGTGCAATTTTTTTGGCCCATTGACTCTCGCTATCAGTTGTTCGCATGTTCAAGCGAATGGCTCGATCTACATCTGACAATTAATATAGCAGAGTGAGATGTGTTGATAGTTGGAGTCTCGAGCATCAGCTGCTAGAATGGAGACAAAATCCATAAAGTCGCTATCAACAAGGTGTTTTGAATGTAGAACATTCGAAGAGAAGCTGAGAGTTAAAGAGCCTGGAGCTGATCGGGCCGACGTCATAAACAACAGTTTGAAACGCAAGGAAAGACACGAACTGACAAACTGACACAGAAACAGAGAAACACAAAGAATAAATAGACTTTGGACTGAGGTGGAAGTAATGCTAATTTAAAAAGGGCGGGAAAAGGACAAAGGCAAGAAGTAAAGTCAAGTGAAAACTCAACCGTGACAGTAAGTTCTGTATGTGGTGACGGATGAAGGATCCCTCATGAACGTGAAGACTTTATCACTGTACAGAGCCTGAAGGTGAGGACATCAAGGTTAAATACTGTTTTTATCTTGACATCTTTAAGTGATGTAGGATTTTAGCTGCTGGAGATCAAATCATTACTGTGTGTCAATGAGCCGTCTTACATAACAGAAACAGTAAATTAACTTATTAAAGGTAAAAAACAGATGAATCAATGTTGTGAAATGATTGATGATGTATTGTGGTCTGAGCCACGCTGAGTAAAGTATTTTTTCATTAATGTGACCTCACTGTTTGTTTTGTTGTTGCAGCGACAGTGTGTTAATTACGACCATGAGGCGAAGGGACTCTGCAGGGATGCCTCAACTATTCCTGACGTCCCACTTCAACTCCGGCTGACGTGAATCAACAAGCTTCAGTCTCTGTTCAAACTCAACAAACAACATCAAGTCTCCAGTTGGATCAGAGACTTTTGGTTCCCTCAGAGGTTCTCGAACAGATCAAACTTTTATGTTGTTTCAGCTTCATGTAAACCACAGCTGAATGATCTTTAATGACACAATTGTTTAAATTATATTTGTCTGAGGTGTTGTTGGCTTTTATCTTTATGATTGAATGGACTGAACCATCTGGATTGACCCCTGACCCCAGACCCCTGACCCCCGTCCCCCGCTGACCACCCGTCACTTCCTGCACACAGCAAACTGTTCCCAACATAAACTGTGTGTCAGTTAGTTTGTGGTCATTTTATTTAACACGACTTTGATTAGAGATATTCATTTAAAACTGAAAAGCTGAATCTAATTATTGTTTTGACGGTGATTCTGAAAGATGGATTATATAATAAGGCAGGACTTAAACAGTTTATATGATACTCTAATAATTCTACAATTAATCAAATTACTAAAACACATGCGGCTCCTCTTCAGTGGCTCCCAGTGGCTTTCACAAAAAATTAGATGGAAATGAATAACAGTTATTATTTTTTTAACATTTTAATTTTCTTTTATTGTTATTGTGGGTCTACAAAAACTGTGAGAGACGACTTAAAATTTCAGTGTGCTGCAATAGATTTTTGAGTTTTGAAATTCTTAAGTTTTGCGAAAGTTTTGTTGAGATTATTTATTTTCCTTCTGCAACTTAAATCTTTGAGCTTTAGAAATTTCCCAAATAAAAGTGAAGTGAAAGTGAAAGATGTTTTGTTATTTTATTTTTTTAATTAAAACCATTTAATTTTCAGGCAACAAAATAATGACTTTTCACATTTGCAGCTCACTGTAACCAATTTTTGAAATACATTTTGTTGAGTTTCTAAAACTGAAAGATTCAAATTTATCTAAAGAACAAAAGTAAATCATCTCAACTAAAGATTAAAGGTTGTCGAAACTTTTACAAGTTTATTTCAAATGTCAGAAAGTTTGAGTTGGGCTCAAAATTCAAAAACGTTTTGCAGTATGTTTTAGTAGTCTCAACTAATTTTTTACAGTGTAAAGTGATTCTATAACTGTAAAAATATGTGGTCTATAAACCAAATTCTTTAATATGTTGTCAGCTAAAATGTGTATCATGTCCTACGTCTATGACTTCCTCTGAATTTTGTTGTCATTAGTCTCCATAAACGAGCTCTGGATGCCAAATACATTTTTAAAAAGTTTTCAAACAAAAAGTTATAATAAATCAGATCATAAGTTTGAACTTTGACCTCTGATGTGTGAAAGATGAATCCCCTGCATGATCCAGCTGATGATTATGCTGCTTATTTTATGTTAATTGTTGAGTTCAGTGGTGAAAAATTTCTTCTAAAAGTTGAAGCAGAGAATTGTTGATTTATTTGAGCTGTTGTAAAGTCAGATTACAGAGCAGTGCGTATTGTCTGTGTTATTACTGGGCTGTATGAGCTCCCAGGTGTCTCAATGACCAGCAGGTTAATAGAATTAAAAGCCGCAGTGAGGCGTTCAGGGGCCATTTGACAGAGAGCCGCTCTCTATCTCTGGAGATGGCAGCCATTCAGAAATGTTCTGTCGTGACCCGACAGGTGTCAGGAGCTTTTATTTGGATTACCAAATAAATAAAAGATTATGTAAGAAATTGTGCAATATTAAGATTTATATCTGCACTGTACTGGTTTCCTGATGAGAGGAAATAAAAACAGCGAGATGGCCTGTTAACATTAGAGCTGCAACAATTATTCAATTATTAATCAAGTATTACATCGTCCAATATTTTTTTCCTCCTCTCTGACAGTAAACTGAATATATTTGAGTTGTGGACAAAACAAGACATTTGAGGACGTCACCTTGGACTCTGATCAACATTTTCTGACATGTTATGGACCAAACAACTAAGATATTCATTGATCACTAGTTGAAAAATAGGTGGAAACAGGTGGAGTGCACAGACATACGTTAGCTACAGACCAACTTGTTAGCTCCAAAGAAATCCAGTTAAAGCTCTCTAATCTGTCAGTGCTACTCAGGTCAGTTTACTTGATGTTAAATGTGAATTGCTACATAACAAACTACATTAAATGTTCATAATTACTGCTATTAATGTCAATGTACATCCCTGCAAAACAAAACAAAAAAACAAAGACCAGCTGGATAAACAATAAACCTACAGTGAACATAAAACACTATATTGAGCTTAACAATTTCACCATTATGTACTGAGGTAATCTAAAAGACAGGGATAGTTATCCAGTTACATTACTTTAACAGTGTGATAGATTACATTACTGATTACAATCAGTAATTGTATCAGAGTACGACCACACATGAGTCCCTGTAGATCCCAGGAGCTTTCATTACCTCCTCCTGTAACCAGTGTTCTCCTCTGATCTCTGAAGAACATCTATTACTGGTCCTCTCCCAGTGCTCCCAGTGGACTAATTACCATCAGAAACTGTTGATAAGCGTTTTGTTGTGATGTCGCTCACAGCGGACCTCATTAATGATCAGAAACATTAACTCATTACTGGCTGCCGCGGCAACAGGAACACACAGTGATGAAACTGGTGGACCATCAGGGGGCAGTGTGGTCCCCTGAGCTCCCAGCATGCAACAGTTCAAACAAACTTTGGGTTGGTAACCACAAACAAACAGTTCTGAGCTCCTTCAGGGTCTCAACTGAACAAACACAAAGAACTTACACAAGTTTCATGAAAGTAATGTTTTGACATTTTGTATTTCCTCCTGAAAATCTCAAAATCACGTTTACAGAGCTCTGAGAAATTCAACTAATTATATTTGCATGTTGAAACATTGAAAGATGAACAGCAGACCTGTAGCTGCCACTGAGGACAGGGATTTATTTTTTCAGGGACTGTAAGTGCTGTTACCTAAATTATGTGTTCATGATAGATTGATAAATATTTCATAAGAGACATCATAAGTTAATGTAGTAAATTTATTTGATGTAAGGATAAAAGTTGTTTCAGTTTTACATAAATTTTAGCTTTTGTCTTGCTTCTGTTTGCCTTCATTGGGCCTCATAAGAACAAGATAAGACAAACTTTATTGATCCCACACCATCTTACAGCAGCTCAAATACTACAGACAGAACAGTGAGTGACAAGAGAATACTTATAGAATAAGATAAAATAGAAAAAAAAATATATTAAAGAATTAAAAAATATAAAGTTCTAAATTTGACAAAAATACACACTCAACATTATATACACCTTTCACTTATACAGATATATATGGACGTACGAGGTACTGACGAATAGCTGTGGAAGACAACTGCACACAAGCTGTAAATACACACACGGTGTGTTAAAAGAAAAACAATGTAAGACAGTGTTGCCTTGCAGAGGCAGATTGGATTGCACAGAATATTAGCAGCAAAAAGTTCACAGTGAAGATGCAAGAAAAACTTTTGTTCTTGAGTGGTGTGTACGAGTGATTTAGGAGAACTTGTCACATTCACTAGTTTTCTTGTATTTTGAATTTTCTATCAGATACAAACACAATTTACGAGGTGCAGACCTGTCGTAGAGTCATGAACAGTCAGTCTGCTCGTGTCCAAACCAAAGTTTTTCACTAATGACTGAATATTTCATTAATATAAAGACATTTTGAGTTTGAAAAATAAATCTCACTTCATAATTATGTCAACATTATCCTGTCTGACTGCATTTCAAATAATAATATAATTGTGAATTTACATATAAAGCCTCTCAGGTGTATTTAAAATAAATATAAAATGAACACGCTGTTTTTCATTTTCATTTGTTCTGTTGGCTGCAGTCCAGTGATTTACTGCACAGTAACTGATGCTCGATTGCATAAACATCTATCTATACATGTCTTCATATGTTTTTTTGTCTAGCTGTCAGCATATCTATATTTATATTCATCTTTGAGAAACTGAGTCTGCAAACCACATGTGTATATTAATGTACAGTCTTGTAATGAGGAGGTTCACACAGTGCGACACCTGCTGGTGTTTCTTTGTAACTACCTTTGGCGCAGTGCTGCTGGTTCTGTGAACAGGTGTACTGTCCACAGTACAGAAGACACTTTACTGCGGTGCTTTTCATTTTCAAAATAGACATAACATGCTGTGGTCACTCAGTTGCACATGAACAGGGAAGACAATAACACACTTACTGAGTATATGATCCTTCAGTTATCAATCCCAGTGTTCCACCATGACCTCCATTAGTTCTGTCCATCTGTCTATAAATAATTCCCTCTGTCATCTCAGCATATATGTCCTTTTTTACAGTGTAGAAATACTTGTTAGAATTGATAAGAACTCAGCAGAGGTGGTGGGAGCTTCTTTTCAAACCATCTGATTGTATTTGTTGTCTTTGCTGCTGTTAGTAATATTTGTAATCTAACAATGGACATTTCCAAATATGTGTAAGTGTGTATTCACGGTTTCTCCACCTTCCCTCCAACATCCAAGTATGTTACAGTGTTGAACCTGCGTCCTGTTGGCTTCAGGTGTTTGGACTTTACATTTTCTAAACTTCTACTTTCTAAACCTTCTTCACATCTGAACACATTATTAATCACTGAATGATTTCAAGCAGGAACATTGTCTTCTAAACTTACATCATTTATTCTTTATTCAGATTGAAGCGCTGCAGTTTGTCAGAGATCAGCTGTTCTTCTCTGGTCTCAGCTCTGAAGTCCAACCCCTCACATCTGACAGAACTGGACCTGAGACTCAACAACCTGAAGGATTCAGGAGTGAAGCTGCTGCGTGATCTCGTGGAGACTGTGAGGTCAGTAGAGGGGCGGAGTCAGTCCCTGCTGGTTTCAGCAGTATTGAAGTAAACACAGTTTGAATCAAAGTAAAGATCCAGTATCTCCTGTTTTCCTCAGTGAAGCTGTGAGAGGAGAACGGTGACAGGCTTCAGGATCTCAAAGTCTTTGTTTCAACACTAAACAATTGATCAGTTCATCTTTGTCACAGATCTCAGATCAGTCTGACTGAAGCCTGCAAATCACTGGCTCTTATTTCATAGAACCATGGTTACATTTAATAACCATGTGGTCTTTGTACAGACCAGAACCTGCTGAAGTCCAGGAACCACAGCTGATGATTTGTCTTCAGTCTTTGTATGAACATGTAGGACCTTTAACATCATAAATATATATATCTGTCCTTGTGTCTTTAGTTTTGTTGTTCAGACATGAAAAAGTGGTTTGGAGCCTCTTTATTCTGCAGTGATGATGCCTTCAGGGTCGGACTACAACTAATGATTACTTTCATAGTTGATTAATTGGTCGATTATTTTCTCGATCGATTGATTAGTAGTTGTTTCGTCTATAAAATGTCAGAAAATTGTGAAAAATGTTGATCAGTGTTTCTCAAAGCGCAGGATGATGTCCTCAAATAATGGATCAATAATGGATGAATGGGTGCAGCTGTAGTTCAGGGACTCTCAGCAGGTTATTTCCACTGTGTACTTGAGTGAAATCTGCAGAGTCAACAGACCTGATGGTCTGTGAGCTTCCAGCTCAGCGTTTTCACTCCAACACGTTAACATGAGAGCTGGAAGGAAGCAGCTCTGCTTCACTTGTGCTCTGAACACGACTGAAGTCCTGCTGCTCTTCATACTGGAGGTGATGAAGAAGAGTCTCTGTAAACACTGATTCATGACTCCTGCTGTCTCTCTGCTTCTCTCATCAGATGGGAGTGTCATCACTAACAGAGTGATGATGATGATGATGATGAAGGAGTTTGTGTTGAGAGGATCAGCTGTGTCCTGATGATCCACAGAGGTTGAAGCAGCAGCAGTTTGTGTGTGGAGAGACTCTGACTGGGCCGAGTTACTGGGAGGTGGAGTGGAGAGGAGAGCTTCATCCAGCACTGACTGACAGACCAATCACAACCAGCGGAGACGACTGTCAGTGCTGCAGTCTGACCTGCTCTGAGATCCTCCTCCACATGTTGGGCTCCTGGGTACTGAGTTCCACTGTTCCCCTCATTACTGCAACCCTCGATTCTTATTATAATCACTGATGATGATGATGATGATGATGATGATGATCAGCAGGTTTAATTTTGTATTTCTTCTCATATTTTCCATATATTGCTGTTTTTATATGAATATATTTCTGTATCTGTTGTAGAATAAGGCCCAGATTTCCTGACATACTTCCTGTTGGATATATATTGTTATTGTCATATTATCTCTTTAAATATTGTTGAAAAATATTTATATTTTTATATAATCATTTTCTATGCTTCTATATGTTTGTATTGTTGAATGGGAGCAGCTGTAACGTGACCAATTTCCCCCCTGAGGATCAATAAAGTGATTGTGATTGTGATTGTGAGCTACTTTGTTTTGGCAGCTTTCAAACCTGTGACATGAACTAAAATCCATCAACATAAATATTTTATTTCATTTATTTTGCTAATTTCTGTGTATGTTACCCCACACCTCTGTGCAGTATCCAAGATATTGCATAAGTGAATAATACAAAATCTGAAGTGTCCTTTTTATAAAATTCCAATATTTAGTATTTAATATAAACTTTTGTGGATAATTTACTTTAAATTATCAAATTATCAAATCACAAACTAAATTATCTGTAACTCTCTTTAAATCAGACCTATAATAAAAATATTTGTGTCACCTGCAAACAGAAGATACTGTAACACTACACAGATCTCATTAATATATAAAATAAATAGTTTTGGGTGCCAAAACAGACGCCTGTGTGACTCCACATTTAACCCTCATAAACTCAGAATTATTACCAGCAAACTGTACAAATGACTGCTAATTATCCAAAGTCTTTATAACCTCTTAAATACAGCTCTGCTGATTCCATAAATCTGTAACTTAGACAGAAGCAGATCTGTTGTACAGAATGATTTTTTTAAATCAGTAAATACTCCTACTGTGTTCTGCTTTTATCTCAGCAGCTGTAATCTATTCTGTGAATTCAATCAGTCTGAAGGATGTAGATCTATTTGTTCTAAATCAACACTGATTCTCACTTATCAATTTATTTATTTATTTATCAGTTACCATTTTTGAAAAGTAGAATTATGTTTATTTTCATCTTTTACATTGGAAGGATTGGAAGGACAGATTGCAGATAGAAGTCAGAAGTTTGAGTCTGAAGTCAGTGTTTTTTTTTCACAATCAGCTGATGTTTCATTCTTCACTTCTTTACAATAGTGAGAATTTCATTCTCACCTGTCTCATCAATAAACACTGACTGCAGAATCTTTCTTCCACCATCTCCACTTCTACCTGCCTCTGTTTGCTCCCTTCCTTGTATCTCATTAGGCTGCACGAGATTCGGTCCAACATTCAGAAAAACAAAGAACTGAACTTTCTCACCACCTCAGTCACATTTTTTTCTTCTTCATCCTTGACAAAGAAATCTGGAGGTTTTGTGAACTGAGTGTTTGGTCTTTTGACACTTCAGAATCTTCCATGTGTCTTTCATGTCACCTTTATTTTCCTTCAATCTCACATCATAATGATCTTTTTAGTTTGTCTCATTATTGAAGTTAACTTATTTTCATATAATTCTGCATATTTGGTCTTTAACAGAGCTGTGTAATACAGTAGAATTATTGCCATAGTATCGTGTTAAATAAGGGATAATGTACAGTGAGCAGCTCGTTATTGACACAAGACCTGCATCATCCTGTTGGGTTTTATTTCACAGTACTGACCTGCTCACTGTACATTATCCTACTTGTTATATAGTTATGTGCCAAAATTATCAATAATTTGACACAAAATATTAATTTTAAAATGATTTTAGTGATTTAACAATGGTTGTATTGTTCCTTTCGAGTCTATGATCAGAACTGAATCCATAGCAACGCTCTGTTCTTCGTAACAACGGTCTGTTATACAGAAATAACAGACCTGAGAATGCTGTCATTGACCAATCAGAATCGATTTAACAAAGCTGTGTAATACAGTAGAATGATTACCTGTCTGACAATGTTAACAAAACTGAAAAACTACAGATTTCATGAAAGTAGAATTCATGGCAGAGCTGTTGGATTGTATTTCGTTGTACAGGTGTATAATGTAACTGGTGGTGCGATAATTACATTGTTTGAATGTGATGACGTGTATTTGAAATAAAGCAAAATATAATTTTTAATTTTTTGAAATGTGGACAAATGTCTTCTTTTGGATTATAAAATTAAAACTGATTTAACTTGAATAAAGATAAAGATGACTAATAATTTGGGTTTCAAGGCTCCGGCGAGAAGACGTCGTCGTCATGACGCATGACGTATGAAAGTGCGTAGTGACGGTTGCTGGTGGACAATTTTCCCTCCTCGTTGACAAAGCTATCCGGCTACACTGATGTGAAGCTAAAGAGACAAGAATCTGTGAACGTTTTGGACTGTGAAGCTTTAACACCACAGGAGGAGGGTGAGAAACAAAACGAACATCCACAGAAACACCGTCACAGGTAAATGTTACTAAAATAACACCTGTTCTTTGTCCGTTTACCTTTTGTTTTGCTAACGTTCACAGTTAGCGGGAGAGCTAGCAGGCTATCGCTAGCTTGACGCACGTAACTTGTAACCAGCAAGTCTGTGTAATACGTTACTGTCCGACAGCAGCGGCAGTATATTTAGATTTAAAAGCGTCTTCTCTCCGTTAGTGAGAAGGATTTGACCTGTTGGTAAGTTTGTTTGTGCCGTTAAGTCACAGAGCTAACAAGTTAGCATGCCGTTAGCTGACATACGGAAACTGAAGCTAACCTGCGGGCTTGTCAGTGTTAGCTGTATGTCTCTGTTCTTGTGTTGATCTGCGGTTCAGAACTGGTCTGGTCTGGCTCTGACTCGCTAGGTGACTGGTTTGGTTTTAACTAGTTTTAACTAGTTTAAATTCGTCTAACCAGCAGGCTCTGACGGTAATGTCGTGTTTTAAAGTAACGGCTCGGCACAGCCCGGTGGGCTGCACGTGGAGCCCGGGTTAGTGACGGTCAGTTTGTCTCCTGTCTCCTGTCTCTGTCCACAGTTCAGACCAGGACATCATCATCATCATCTCCATAAAGTGTTAAAGTTTACACCTCACTCCGTCCTCCTCATACAGCTGAACCTCACACTCTTTTATCTGAAGTCGGCCTTCAGCTAAATCAGAACAGTCAGACAAGTTTGACAGGAGGAATAACTTCTCTAACAAAATACAGTCTGTGGTTCTCAAAAACTTCATAATATTTTCCATATTGTTTTCTGTGATGGTGTTGTCTGTGGAGAGTCAATGTTGTGATAGGAAGATTGACAAAATACGTCCAAAAAGTAAATAAGTTCGTATTAGGGATGCATCTGAATCCGAATATGTTATTCAGGAAAGCACAAATAATGTGATGGGAACGAATATTTCTTCTGTCCACAACCACCTCTCCATCATTTTTTAAAGGGATAGTTCACCCAAAAATGAAAATTCAGTCATTATCTCCTCACCCTCATGCTGATTGAAGGTCAGGTTTAGTTTTTTAGTCCACAGAACTCTGCTGGAGTTTCACAGGAAAACAGTGTTGCAGAATTTAGTGAATGGCGACCAGTTTTCTAACATAGGATACCATTTTTTAACATCTGTTAAGCAACTAAGCTGTTTGTTAGGACTGACTGATACATTAAAAAAATCATATTGAGAATGTTTTGACAGGTCTTTTGATAGCGACTCACAAATAATGTGAATGACTATTTTTGCATCATAGTTTCCATTTTTACTGAAATATAACTTAAAATTTGGTGTGAATTCTGTACCAAACAAATATATTTTCTTATATCTGGAATAGAGGTGGGCAGTATATCGTTATTATATCATATCGTGATATAAGACTAGATATTGTCTTACATTTTAAATATCGTTGTTTGGTGGTTTGTCATAACCGGTGTCTCTTCCTGGTTTTAAAGGCTACATTACAGTAAAGTGATGTCATTTTCTGAACTTATTGTTGATTGTTCCAGCAAAAATCTCACTGTTCATATTTTGATGAAGCACCAATAGTCATCGATAGAATATTGTCACAACAGTGATGAGGTGTTGGGTCAAAACGATGTTAGAAGTGATATTTGATTTTGTGTATGATCAACAGCAATACAACAAAGACATCTTCAGTCACGACCTACATGGTCAATAATTATTGACAGATATGAAACTTCACTCTCTTAATTGATTAATATATATATATATATTAGATTATTTTTAGGGCATAGTTGTCTTTATTTGATAGTGACAGCTGAAGTTTTGACAAGACAGAGGGTAGAGAGAGAGGAGATGACATGCAGCAAAGGGCTGCAGGTGGGAGACGAACCAGCGGCTCCTGCAGAGGACTGATAGTCGGGCTCAGGCTCTACCAACTGAGCCACAGAGGCGAGCCTCACCCAGGCCTAATCTGGAGAACAACATCTGTTAGCCAGGATGTCTATGCTGCACTACAGCACTACATTATAATGCTGTTATATTACACATATTTCCTTTATCAAAAAAGTTGCAGCTTCTGTGATTTGACCATATTGCAATTTCAATAATATTTAGATTAATTGTGCAGCCCGAGTTCAGACATTCAGCAGCGCAGCAGGTGTAGTCCACCTGACAAATGTCACGGAAATAGAGAGAAAGTGATTTGTTCTACAAATCAATTCAGTCAAATAAATCAACAGTTTCTTCTACTTGGTAGAGTAGCAGGTAGTTTTTACCCTCTGGCAGCGTTATGACGCCTACTTCAAGGTCACTATAGTAAATTAAAACTAAACTAACATGATTTGATAAAAAAAACATTTTAGTTAACTGAAATAACAAATAGATTTTAGAAAAGAACTAATTAAAACAATATGGTTATTATTCAAAACTACAAATATACAGGAAATGTCTTTATTCTGTCAACACAATCAGCACAAGGAGCCACTGGTGCATCTGTTTATTCAGACTGAGACGTTAAATGACTGTGAGTCCACTGCTTTCACCAAGTGTTATTTGTATTGTTACTCCTAATCTGAACTTCTTAAATGATGTTGACCCTGACAGATATCCCCATATTATAATTCACAACAAACTGAAACTAAACATTTTTAAACATTAGGAACTGGAGGGTACCAAAGATATTGTGAGAATTGGTGATTCTGCCTTAAATTTCAAGTATTGAAAATGACAACCCATTTAACTTGATAACATTGAAATTGTGACACCACTAGTTTAAATAGACTGTGGGTGTAAACTGTAAGACAAGGCTGGAAAATACATCAATATTGTATTGTGTCGTGACATGAGACTAGATATCGTCTTAGATGTTTGATATCATACTGTCATTTGTCTCTTCCTGGTTTTAAAGGCTGCATTACAGTGAGGTGATGTAATTATCTGAACTTACTGACTGTTACTGATGATTATTAATCAAAAATCTCATTTGCGGATGTTGCTGATTAATTGCTGTAAAAATGTAATCAATTAAAAGTGTATTAGTCTAGAAGTGGCAGTAATTGTGCCTAATTTGACATTGTTTTGTCTGGCCAGGTCATTTTTTGAATAAGGAAACTTCAACTCAAAATAAGGGGAAAAATAAGAAAAAACATGAGAAAAATGTGTGTTATTTATCTTACCATTACTGTTTGATCGATTGTTAGCATTTTCAACTACTGGTTAAGGAAAATTCACAAAATCTGCAATATTTTTAGTCAGTAAAAATGTGAACTGTTCCACTGTTCCATTTTCCCCGTTGATGTTTGCTCACAGTTTTGGAGTCCTGCAGGATGGAAACAGAGCAGATGTTGCTGCAGCTGTTTAATTTGCCGTTTGTCTCCAAACAGAAAACTTCTGCTCGCAGTTCCTTCTGCTGGCCCTGCTCGCAGGGCAAGATGTTCAACAAGTCTTTTGGAACTCCCTTCGGTGGAGGGACGGGAGGGTTTGGCACCTCATCGACCTTTGGACAGCAAAGTAAGTTCATTTATTTATTTATTAAAACTCAGGGATTCAAACTGACAGCAGACGAGTTCAGAAAGAACAAAGTGATTTTGTTCTTGTCTGTCTGTTGGTGATGTTCTCTGACTGCTGGACATTTAAAAGTTCTAATGAAGCAAACTAACACAAAATTCAAACTGATTAAATTAACACCTTTTAAATGGCTGAAATTATATTTTCAAATATAACAGTTTTTCACTGTGTGACCATATGAAAAATCAGGAAACAGAAATGATAAATTCAGGACAGTAAACCCAGAGATTTTCATCACTGTGGTTTGGGACAATAATTGTACAATTGTTGCACAATAATCAAATTTTGGGAATTAATGTCAGACCCAGATGTACTCATTTTGTATGTTTCACTAAATTAATTATCTGATTATCATGTAATTTACTCCGGAAACCTTATACCAATGGAAATAAAGCAAAGAAGTTTCTCACCTCAGTTTAATTAGTAGATGAGAGTCTAAACAGAAGCCAATTCATTCAATTCAAGCTGGGCATTTTCTGTGAAATTTCTTACAGGTTAAATAAAAAAAAAAAGGGCCTTAAATGTCACAGAAAATACATTCAGGGCCCTTTAACATTCGTTTGGAGCTCATCCCATAGTAGATGTTTGTTGATGGGCCTTGAATGTCATCTTCTGTGTTTATATATTTAAATGAAATGTATTGTTTGTCTCTCACCTTATTTTTTTGATTGTAATGTCATGTTAAATGTCAGAGCTGCTATGACACAAGACAAATCAATCAATATTTTATTTCAACAGTGAAGTTGTCAGAATATCCACAACAACCAAAGACATGTGATCAGAAGTACGACCTGGTAATCACATAACAGTTCAGAATACAGAGACTTAAGCTGTTAAAAGATTGTTGGTAATCAGTTCAAACACATTAGAAATGAACCAGCGTTAAAAATTATTACTGATGTGAATCTGACATGTTCCTGTGATGTGGACTTCAGGATGTCATTTGTCCCCAATAAAGGTTAATTATCAGGTTGATGGTAAGATGAACAAACCTCTGGGTTAACTGGATCCAGTGTGATGGTCTGCAACCAGCTGCTCTACATCCCCTCTCATTGTTGTTGATCTATGAAAACATTGAGATGACTCGCAGTTCAAGGCAACGTACTGCAATAGATTTTTGAGTTTTGAGCCAAACTCAAACTCTTAAGTTTTGAAACTACTGTTGTTGAGATCCTTTACTTTTCTTCTTTAGATAGACTTAAATCTTTGAGTTATAGAAACCCCCAAACACTGTATTTGAAAAATTGCAGTGTTTCAAGTAAAAGTGAATGGAAATTTTAATATTTTCCATTAAAAACATTTAATTTTCAGGCACCAAAATAATGAAACATCAGGTTCACAGCTCACTGTGACCAAATTTTGAAATACATTTGTTTGAGTTTCTAAAACTCAAAGATTAAAATTTTCATCTAAAGAAGAAAAGTAAATTATCTCGATTAAAGATTATAGGTTGCAAACATTTTGAAAGTTTATTTCAAACATAAGAGTTTGAGTTGGGCTCAAAACCCAAATCTTTTACAGAACGTTGCCTTGAAATTGAAAGTCATCTCAGCAATTTTTTGTGTGTTAAGTGATCCTTGCAAACTGTAGAAATATATAGCTCATATACCAAATAAAAAAAAAATGTAATATTTCTTTAAGTAAAGTGTGTCAGCCTACGTCTCTGGCTCGGTGCCTTTTCCTCGTAGGTCGTAGTAGCAGTTGCATCATGAGATGATTATCCTAAATTTCTGACACTGTCAGAAACTTCTGTCCCAGGTCATGTTTGGTCACAAAACTGTGATAACCACTGTCTTTGAACCTCACAGTGCAACATAGGACCACTGATTTAGAGCCACAACCAAAGATATCATCACATTTAGTCATCTTTCCACTGAGGCAGCCAAAAATCAGTCTATACCTCGCTTTAGAGTTTTAGTTTGGATTCCTGATGCATGTAGCTGCACCAGGTGATTTCAACCATCAGTCTTGTCTGTCATGGCGTCCTCTTCTTACGTGAACCCTGTTCTGTAGATGCAGGCTTTGGGACGACCGGAGGCTTTGGGACGTCTGCGTTTGGGACAACCACCAACGCTGGAGGACTGTTTGGTTCCGCACAGAATAAACCTGGTTTGTCACCTCTTGTCTTATTCGTTCTGTCTGGAGAAAAACAAGTCAGATGTTTGTGTAGTTTGGCCTTTCAGTGGTCTCTTTTTAAAGGTGTATAAACAATTACTACAAATGCTGTAATCTGTCCCTATGTCCGTCCTGCAGGCGGTCTGTTTGGGTCGAGTACATTCAGCCAGCCAGCGACTTCCTCCACCAGCACCGGCTTCGGTTTCGGTGCAGCGAGCGGCACTTCAACCAGCCTGTTTGGCAGCACTGGAACAGGCACCACCGGTGGACTCTTCTCCCAGCCGAACAATGCTTTCGGTGCCAACAAACCCACCACCTTCGGAAGTGAGAAGCCTCCTTACTTCACTGGTTTTACTTTACAGTTCACACTGTTTTTTTTATATAAGTGCTATTTTTTCCATCAGATTAGATCAGTCATGACAAACTGCTTCTGAATTCATCCAGTTCTTACACTTCAAACAGCTGACTGTCATTAAGGAAAGACATGATAAATTTGAGTTTACATTTTTTATGAACCAAAAAGACATAAAGGGTGTGAACCAGAGTATGAAATAATGCCACAAAAAAGCAGCATCTTTGTGCTTAAAATACATCTGCTTACACAAAACTGCTCAGTCCAGCTGTCACTTTGATTTAGTTAATGAAATGAGTTTATGTCCTGAAGAAGTCTCCCTCTCATCGTGTCCTCCAGGCTTCGGGACGAGCACCAGCAGCGGCGGACTGTTCGGGTCGACCAACACCACCTCCAACCCTTTCGGTGGAACAACCTCCCTGTTCGGAGGCTCCGGGTTCTCCGCTGCGCAGCAGCCAGGAACAACTGTCAAATTCAACGTGAGTACTTCTGTTGCAGTGAGTGTGGAGTTTCCTTAAAGCTCTTTATTTTCACTCCCAACTAGTCAGTTAGAACTAAAAAAAACATCTCAGATGAGAGGTGAAACAAGAACGTCAGGCAAGTGCAGTTGCCGACACACAGTTCCCAGAGATGCTGTGACCTGGATGACTGAGATGAATCTTCAGTCACTTGAGGCTCTCTATCAGTCCTGTGCACCCTTCTTTAAATAGTCTTTAAAGGAAGATGGCACTCTCTGGAAATTATTCACTGGAATCGTGCCAGTACACTGAAAACTTCCAGTTTTGCCCACTAATGCACTTAATACCTTTTATTAAATTCCTTCAAAATCCTCACTGAAAACATTCTGTGAATCTGGACAGACATGCATTTAAACTACAACCTGAACGGTTGGTGGAGACGCACAATTCATTGGACAGAATTAGCATTTTGTCCCTGACGTGTAAATTAACAGAATAACAAACATTATTACTTTCTTATTTTTCCTTCAGCCTCCAACAGGAAGTGACACGATGGTGAAAGCAGGCGTGACCACGAGCATCAACACCAAACACCAGTGCATCACAGCCATGAAGGAGTATGAGAACAAATCTCTGGAGGTGAGTTTGTGCTGCTGTTCTGCACCTGATCAAATTCTGCTCTCAGCTTTGCAAACTGGTTTATTTGTTTTCAACTTGTGATTTAGTCTTGTTACGTTTTTCATGGAGGAATGAGACACTGTTTATATCCAGATGGAGTTAAGAACCATAACTAGGTTTGGACGGTATCTTCAAACCTTCCTGACATTTCACTGGGGTATACAGTATATCACAGTATTTGTATGAAAAACAAAAATAAATCTTGTGTTGCTGGGCTGCTGGTGAAAGAAGTCATTGTGACATGTATGACAAGGTTTACCCTAAAAGTTTTGTGTGTCTAATATGCAGCTGCCCTACTTAGACAAGTCTTGCTGGGTTAAAATACTTGGGGCCATTAGATTAAGAAATGGAAAGGAAATAAGCTTCCTTCTTTCATGGATTCTTGCAGCAGGACTCGGTGACACATCAGTGGACTAAACAGAGATTATGTGCAGATGATGGTGGCAGACTGGAAATTAAATACAATCATGTGGCTAATAAACTACTTTTATAGTTGGAAGAAGTCAAAGATAAAGTTATATGTAGAAATATTTTCATGTTTTCATAACTAGTCATTAATTGATTGGCACTGTAGGACTCCGAGCTAATGGTTTGTTTTGTAACGCCACATAATTATTCTGTTGGATTAGTTCCCTGTTTTAATAAATTTTAATACATATTTTTATTTTCCATCAACAAAAAACAATTACACCTTTTACAGTATGTTTTAGATAACTTTATTCACAATGACGATACTGAAATAATACCATTGGGATATATATATATATATATATATATATATATATATATATTAATATTAGAATATTCTAAATACCCTACTATACCATAATACCTTGATACGGCCCAAGCCAAGATTTTTTTTTTAATAGTTAAATGAATTGTTTACTTGTGGAAGTTATTCCGTCTTTAAATTCAAGTGAGAAACTTGTGGTGAGGCAGGATTAGAAGGAAAGTCTGTGTGTGAAGTTCTGTGTAACACTAGCTGACATTTTGACACGAATCAGCAAACTTTCTTCATTTCTTACATTGTAGTCAGAAGAAATACACCATTTATTAAAAGTCTGAAATGCGTGAGGTTGTAAAAGTGGAATTTAGGTACAGAAATATTCAGAGCACTAATGAGCAGGTAGGTGTTGTGGTCCTCAGTTGGTTTGTTGTTGGCGTTTCATTCAGGATGCAAACATGAGAACATAGTAGAGATGATATAAAGGGAACTGATTTTTGTTACATTCTCCCTCAGTTTTTAAAGTCCTCCCTCATGTCCCCCTGCAGGAGTTGAGGCTGGAGGACTACCAGGCGGGCAGGAAGGGCCCGACCAACCCGATGGCTGCAGGGACAGGCAGTCTATTTGGGACGGCCACGGCCACATCCAGCGCCACCACGGGCCTGTTCGGCTCCTCAGCCCCCAACACCAGCTTCTCCTTCGGACAGAACAAGAGCACCTTCGGAGCGGCGAGTAAGTAGAGATGACAGCAGAAGTTAGTAAGATCGTATTTAGATGTTAGAACCCATGAGGTGACCTGCTGTGCGTTTGTCGTCTCTGCAGCAGCAGCCACCGGTGGGTTCGGCACAGCCACCGGCGGTCTGTTCGGTCAGCCGACTCAGCAACAAGCTGGCAGCCTCTTCAAGCCGTTCGGACAGACCACCACCACACAGAGCAGCGGCTTCTCCTTTGGCAACACCAATACGATGGGACAGGCCAACACCAGCAGCATTGTGAGAGTCTTTCTGTTTCACTTCTGTGGTTTAACTGTCTGCATTTCATGAGTTCCACACCTTACATGACTTTGATCCTATCTACATCCTGTTGTTATCACCTACGTGGGCTCCGTCTCCCTGTATCTGACATTGATTGGTTTGTAGATGGTCGTGTGTCTGATGTCGGCGTGTTTACAGGTCAGCAGGTAGCCTGATGCAGTCAACTGCTGCTAATCTGCCCCAGTGAAAATGTTGAGGAACAATGTGAGCGTTAAGGAGTACAAAGTATTTAAATCTCAATGCTGGATCTGTCCTGTAGACGTCCAGTAAAAAGCTCCTATGAGAGTTCAAGGACATTTGTTATAATTATACAACAAAACTGAGATGTAGTTCCTTCATAATACACACAAAATCCAACACGGATCAAGACAATTATTTAAATTCAGAGTGGAGGAAGAGACAAAGCTCCACACAGATTAATGCCTGTTATTACTGAGTCAGACTCGGCAGAAGTTGAAAAAAGATGAAAAACGTTTATGAATCAAAGAACTTCAGTGTTTTGTCACTTTGTTTTAAAAATCACAAATGCATCACTTTGGGTTTTGAGGATGTTTTGTGTCTCATTTCCCCCCTCCTGTGATTCAGGGTTTGTTTGGGAACACGGCGGCGTCTCAGTCGAGCGGGCTGTTTGGCGCCGCTCAGACGAGCACAGCCACTGGCTTTGGGACGGGCTCCGGATTGTTCGGCCAGACCAACACTGGATTTGGAAACGTCGGCACTCAGGTACAAACCAGGACAAACTGACTGTTTATCAAAAACAGGCAACAATAACAACTTCAGATAGTATAAGAACAGAAACCTCAGTTTAATACAGAGTGTGTACAATTATACTGATAATCCAGTTAATCAAACTGTGTGTGCTGATCTGAAGGAGGCAGATTTACACTCTGACTGTCAGTTTTAATGTGTGTGTATCTGTGTTGTGTATTACAGCAGAGCTTATTCGGTAATAAGACAGCCGGATTTGGCACCACCACCACCAGTGCCCCGTCATTTGGCACTGGCTCCGGGCTGTTTGGCAACAAGCCGGCCCTCACGCTGGGCACCGGAACCAACACGTCCACCTTCGGTGAGACTGCCGGTGATCAGACAGGAAGTGGAGAACAAGCTGGATACTTCAATATCGAATTCTGATTAGTGTTTCTGTGTTTTTCTTGGTGCAGGTTTTGGTGCAAACCCTGCTGGAGGGAGTCTGTTTGGAAACAAGCCGGCCACCGGAGGACTGGGAACCGGACTGGGAACCAGCTTTGGAACAGGTACTGGAGGCTTCATGAAATCAGGAAATGCTGAGGGAACAGATGATGATACAAAACTAAAACCAGGATGTGAAATATAAGACAAATTAAATGTACTTTGGATTATTTTCAGTATGTTATTTGAGAATTGATTATTTTTTTGATTCATTAATCAAACATGTTTGGACCTATTTTTCAAGTCTTTCCTGTAATGATGATTTTTGTTCAGTTCATCTGCCAGTCATTTTCTCAATTAATCAGTTAGTTGTGTGGACCATAAAATGTCAAACAATTCAAAGATATTCAGAGCAAAGAAACCAGAAAATATTCACATTTAAGAAGCTGAAATCAGAGAATTGTGACTCAAAAGTTACTCAAACTCTATATAAGTTGTACACCACACACAACTTAAGAGACAAATGATTTGTAAATTAACAGGTCAAGTTATTTTATAAAGCAGTACTCTCTGGTTCCAGCTCCTCAGTTATAAATGAGTGCTGATTTTCTCTGATAGTAAATAAAATATTTTTTGATTTTGGACTTCTGGTTTGTTAAAAAAGCAGTTTGGCATGAGGAGGTTGTGATGGATGTTTTTACATTTTATGGACTAATGGATGATTAAGTAATCGTTTCACCGACTTCTTTTCATTATTTTGTACATTTTATAATGAACACTCAACGAGGAATGTGGACAAAACTAGACACATAAAACACAACAAAAATGGCAGCAAGTCTCTGTATCTGTCCCGTCATGTTTAAATTCAATAAAGAACAATAACAAAAGGTAACTAAGCAAATATTCAAATGAGCAAACAAATTGAACTCTAATAAAACTATCTGCCTTTATTAATATTTAATAATTATTGTTAGTGATTGTGCAGTGAAATATTGTTTAGTGATGTAAAACAGAAGAGCAGCAAATCTTCACAACAGAGAACCTGGAACCAGCTGAATTCTGGTGTTTTTCTTGATTAAATGAGTTTAATAATCACATAATTAATCTCCACAGTGTCAGAGTTGAGCTGTCAACCACAGACAGTCCTCTTAAATGTACTGACAGCAGGTTGTGTGTGTTCAGCAGTGGGCACCGGGCAGACGACTCTGTTTGGGAACAACCAGAACAAACTAGGCACCACGATGGGAGCGATGGGAGCGTTCGGCGCGACGGGATTCAACAGCGGAACCAGCACACTGGGCTTCGGAGCTGCACAGCAACCAGTCGGTGAGCAGCTGACTGTCTGAGCCAATCAGAAACCCTGAAAGGCTGCAGAAGTTGTGAGGAGTTCCTGATGAATCTTGTTCCTTGTTTGCATGTTTTTCAGCATTCAGAGCACTGAGGGGAAAAAAACCCATGCTCTTACATTTCTTCACCTTAATGTCACACCGTAAAATACAAAACTTTAGAATAATCCTTTCTTGTCAAGACTTTTTCATCTTGATACATTTTTTATGTTGCTTTTGTCTTGTTGCGTCTTTTTTTGTCGTATGTTTTTTTTTTTAATGTTTTCGTCTTGTTATGGTCTGAAAACAAAGTGTTTTCATTTGTCACACTTTGATGAAGCAGCTGATGTCAATTTAATCTCCAACCAGTAAAACCAGTTGATATTTTAAAAGAGTCCCTGTTCACCCATCAAATCAAACATCATAACTCTGTTTCCTGTTCACTGCAGCTTCAGTGTTTGACTTCTCTCTTCTCTCAGACAGGTGGAGTTTACGCTTTTTTTTGTTTCTTCTTCTTTCTTCTCCAGCTCTCACTGATCCGAACGCGGCGGCTGCCCAGCAGGCCATGCTTCAGCAGCAGCTCAGCGTTTTGGCGTATTCGCCATACGGAGACTCGCCGCTGTTCAGAAACCAGCTTTCAGACCCCAAGAAGAAAGAGGAGGTGATACAACCGCAGTGTGGCGCTGCATTATTCACCATGTTTCTGTCTATAGTTTTGTACATTTATGCTGATTTATGATTTAATCACAACTTCTGACAGCGTTTGAAACCGACCAATCCGACGGCTCAGAAGGCTCTGACCACTCCCACTCACTACAAGCTGACCCCTCGACCTGCCACCAGGGTCCGCCCTAAAGCGCTGACGTCGTCGGGGGCTTCCAAGTCGCAGCTCTTCGACGGCCTGGATGATGACGAGCCCTCGCTCACCAACGGAGCCTTCATACCCAGGTAGGTACCAGTCTGATCACCATAGCAACAGCGTCAGAAAAGATGTTGAGTGTGAAAGAGCTTTGTGAGATCAGCTGGTAAACAGCATGCTCACCTGCAGCAGGTGAAGCTTCAGTTAAAAAAAAAAATAATAAAGTTTTATCATTTCAAATAAAATGAGATAAACTTTAACAAAAATAAAAGCAAATTGTGTTTGTGTGTTTTGTCTGCAGGAAGAGCATCAAGAAACTGGTACTGAAGAACCTGAACAGCAGTCAGTACAGCAGTCCAATCAGCAAAGAGACAGACGACCTCGCTTCACCTTCAGAGTATCCACAGAACGGACACAGGTCTGAACACACACACACACACACTCACACACTCTCTGTCATTCTTGTACGGGGGTTTTCGTCAGTGATGAGAGGATGAAGCCTTGTGAAGAGTCTGGGCTTCAAACACAGCAGCAGCACAGTGACACCTGCTGGTATGTAGAAGTCATTGCAAATGAAGCTCTCATGAACAGTCAAAGTCCAAGAATCCTGAGCGTTCATGTTAAATCTGTAATATGTCCTGCTGCTGCGGGAGGACAGAGCGCTCACTGCTTCACTTCCAGCACTTGTGTGGAGCAGTTGCCCTGCTGTGATAAGTCACATCCAGTTTATTTAGCACCTTTTAAAACATGGAGGGAGATTTAAAAACAGAATTGACCAACAGTTGACTTGCCCACAGCTGTTTTTATTCTAACTTTCTTGTGCATTTTTGACACTTCATTCTTTCATTGTATTGCTCCACAAGTCTTTATTAAATGGCACCATAATGGATTAATCAAAATGTTTGTTGATCGTTTCTGTAACACTTTGGATTCTGTGATGATGTTTTAGTGATGTCGTGCTCTCTCTCCTCTCCTCCCTCGTTTTCCCATCTGCAGTCATCTGGAGGAGGACGAGGAGCAGAGGGAGGTGCCGGGCCCCAGCAGCCGGGCCGACGATGACCCGGAGGTCACCCAGTTCTACGTCAACCCCATCGCCAAGCCGATCCCGCAGGGCCGCGTCCAGACCAGCCTGCAGGACACCATCAGTGACCTCAACATGCACAAACCGGCCAGGAACGGACTGGAGGTCAGTGGACACAGATCGGATCTGGACGGTTTTGATCATATGGTTCTTAAAGCACGCAGTTTGATGAGCAGAGACGATGACTGTTGATGTCATCTTTGTAAATGTTCTGTTCAGTGTTGAGATTTAAATATTCTGTTGATACAAACGAGGGCTGCATGATTTGGTAAAAAAAAAAGTCTTTTTTGACTGAAATTGTGATATGTGATACAATCAATGGAAATGATCAGTTTTACCTCACAAATGTCTATCAAAAACTATCAAAATCGTAATGATGTGATATTTATTGAGGTCTGAACCAAACATTAACATGTTTTCTTTCATCTGGAGAAACAGATTTTTAGACCAGTCCATCTCTGCAGCTCCACAGTCCCTCAGTAAAAAGCTGTTTTCTCATATTTTCCCCTTTTCAAAAAGTTGCGATTTGTTTGTGGTTCGGATATTACATTTGGCCATATTGTGGTTTTATTGCAGTTTATTGTGCAGCCCTAATACAAACATACAAGAATAAGAAGACCTGCAGATGCTGACGACGCGTCATTCAACCAAATAATTCAAAGGAGTCTGTTTGAATGACTGGTAGAGATGAGTGTGTGGCTCATGTTCAGTGTCGTCGGGTTATAATATATATATAATATAATGTTGGCTCCTTTGTGTGTTCATGAATTCTGATTTTTACTATGATTTTTTTTCTCCTCAGCTGAGCAGCGAGGACGTGTCAGCGTCTCTGGGGGAGGAGTCTCTGCAGGAGGAGAGAGAGGAGGAGCAGCAGGAGTCCCAACAGGCTCCTCATCCAGCAGGTCACTGTGCTAAACGCTTCAAATGAGAACTGAGTCAGAAGTATCAATTAAAATTTATATGTATGTTTGGATCCATGAGTGTTAGTGATTTGTTGACTGCAGATTGAAATGAACTAATAGATAAATCTGATCCCTCACAAACAAATGTATTGAGCTAAACAAAACTCTTAAAGAGACGGTTCAGATTATTTGAAGTCTGGTTGTATGAAGTCACAGGAAAGAGTCAGCAGCAGGTATTTTAGACACAAATAATATCAATATAAGTGTGTGCTATATTTATAATATTTGCTCCACTTTTCCTCGCTGTCAGTCAGACTTCTGACAGGTAGACAAATGTTACTCTCTCAAAACCAACCAAACTCCATTAACAAAATAAGTAATTTTACCTCACAGAACACAGGAGTTGTTGGTCTGTTGCTGCCTTCATCCGTTAGTTTGTTTGTGTTGTTGTGTGACTTGAGTGTTTTTAAGGGTTAGTTTGAATTCGCTGAAGTCGCACAATAACAAACAAATGAACAGATGGAGGTTTGGGGTTCGACCAGCAGCTCCTGTGGTCTGAGAGATGAGGTGGATCATTTTCTCTTGGTAATCATCTCTAAATGTAAACATTTCAAAACATTTAATGAATTAATAGTTTTATAACATTTTTCTGCTGTTTTCAGAAAGTAGATTATGAAAGTATTGATGAATACCACTAAAGTTCTAAACTTATTTACACACAATCAAAGACAAAATGTACTAAAACCTCCAGTCACATATTTTATTCATCTCTAAAAAGACTATTTGTCTCTGAATGGCTGCAGAATAAATGTCATATTGTTGTCTCTTGTTTTTCAGGCATCGTTCTGAACCGTGTTGGTTATTACACCATCCCCTCCATGGAGGATCTGGCTGACATGGTGGATGAAAACGGGGAGTGTGTGGTGGAAAACTTCTCAGTGGGCAGGAAAGGTAACGCCGTCCACCTGATTATTGTTATTGTTAATCTGTTCATTATTTGTTTCAACATATATTTTAGTTTTTTAAATATTCAAAATAAATTAAAATAAAATCAGCTGATTAAAGATGCAGATGAGATCGACTTCAGTTTACCAGCTGGAGGTTCTCAGCATGTGAGAAACTAACCAGCCTCAGTTGTCAGAGAGCCACTTGTTGTCATGACGCCCCGCGATGCACACGTTTTATCACTGTTTTCTGATTTGCTCTCACAGGCTACGGCTCCATCTTCTTCCCCGGCGAGGTGACTGTGACGGGACTGAACCTCGACGAAATCGTCCACTTCAGACGCAAAGAGGTCATTGTGTACCCGGACGACAAGAACAAGCCACCAGAGGGGGAGGGGCTTAACAGGTGAAGTCAGGGACTCCAGACTCAGTCTGTTGTGGGGGAATGATTC
Source organism: Lutjanus erythropterus (assembly GCF_056507025.1). Lineage (NCBI taxonomy): Eukaryota > Metazoa > Chordata > Actinopteri > Lutjaniformes > Lutjanidae > Lutjanus > Lutjanus erythropterus. The sequence continues at coordinate 40,377,507 of NC_139327.1, forward strand.
TTACTGGTCAGCTGGTGACTGGTCGTCTGTAGCGGCCCAGTTTCACGTTGGTTATCTGTTTCCTGTCCTGATCCCGTCATAGGCGAGCGGAGGTGACTCTGGATGGCGTCTGGCCGAACGATAAGACGACCTGCACTCAGATCAGGAGCCCCGAGCGTCTGACCGAGATGAACTACGAGGGTCGCCTGGAGAAAGCTTCACGCAAACAGGGAGCCCGTTTCCTGGAGTACAGACCTGAGACCGGATCCTGGGTGTTCGAGGTCAGTTCCTGCTGCACTCACACGTTCTGATTTACATCCCAATCAATAAATCGTTGTTCTAGTCCAGTACTGCCCCCCCCCCCATCTGTTTATGAGTCACGTTGACAGGAAGTCAAACCTGGAACCAGGTGGATGCTGGGAAAACGATGAAGTTAAAGTCAAAAGTTAATTAAATTCAGATGTTTCTGTTCAGCAGCCGAGATCTCATCGTTCCGTCACCTCGAGCTCTGTGCTGCTCAGGTGTAACTGACTCCTCCTCCTCCTCTCTCAGGTGGCCCATTTCTCCAAATATGGCCTCCAGGACTCTGATGAAGAGGAGGACGTCCCGCCCAAAACTGACCCCAAGAAGCTGAAGACGATGATGTCACTTCCTCCCTCCAGGCTGCAGCAGCAGCTTCCCCCCTCCCAGCAGCAGGTGGCGCCACAGGCTCAGGTAGAGCAGCCTGCAGCCATCAACACTCTTCATCATCATCCTCCTCCTCCTCCTCACTGACACAGCTGAGATGATTAAAGGAGCATTTCACTCTAACTTGTGCTTGTATCAGCTGTTTGTTCCAGCTGGCCGTTTTTGTTTCTGAGTCAGAGAAAGTTTCATCTGCTTTCTTCAGTCAGCTGAAGCTCTTCGTCCTTTTTAACAACAATCAATATTTACTCCGTTTCAAGCTCTATACTAATCCCAAAGCAAACATGTTGAGTTTTCAGACCCTGAAGCCTCTGAAGTGTTTATAACACAGAAGTTAATAAAGTTGAGCTTTTCTTAAGAGCATCAACTGATAATTGTTAGTTTTGTATTGATCAGTGATGAGAAATAAGAGATTTTGAATGTTGCTGTTTCTGATGAAGTTCAGTTTGTTCTTTGGTCTTTTTAAATTAATCTAATCTCTGTCACAACATCAAGTAACACAACCGTGAACCTTTTTCAGAACGACATACTAACAAGGGCGAGTTTATCTTCAGTAGGGGCGCTGAACTATTGTTAGCTGGCTGGTAGTTGGTTTAAGAACGTTACTTATGAGTTTGGTTTTATTTCTGTTTTTTAAGGCTAGTCTTATGACCTGTTGTCTACATGGCAAACATTTATTACGGCTTTTTAAATAATGGTGGTCGCTGGTGCTGCATTGGCTCATCACTCAAGGTTCCTCTTGTGCTGACGGAGAACGTGATCTCATGTAGGAGCTGAAAATATCAAAATGGCGTTGTAAGAACTACAATTGACCCTTCGGTAAGCCACGCCTCTGAATAGCAACTGTCCAATCATAGGTTAGCAACGGTAACTAGGGCTGTCAAGCTTTGCATATGTTGAAGGTGTGCAGGAGGCTCTGAGAAGAGCGACACTCGACATTTCATGTCGTCTTTTTGTTATCTCTCAAAAATGTGAAACAAGCAATAAGAGTGGTGAACGGATTCAACTCAAATACTTAAATAAATTGAAAATAAAATACAGTGCTTTTCAAAATAAAATACAGTGCTTTTCAAAGTAATATGCAGTGCTTTTCAGACTGTTCACATTTACTGGGCAAAATAAGAAAACAACTGCTGACAGTGTGTTTTTTTTTTGTTTGTTTGTTTCTTAGTTCTTCACTAATTCATCATAATGATCAGGATAAAGGCTCTTAAGATGGAGTCAGTTAAATTTATAGTGTTGAAGGGATGTGATTGGCTCCTTGTCACATGACCAACACTGAGCAATCCGCTGAGCAAACAGACACTGATCCATTTAGACTTCTGTACACTCAAACAGTGCTTCAGTATTGATAGATGTGCAGATATTATTGTGCTTTTCAGCAGCTTCAGCTTTTACTTGAGCACCTCTCTCTCTCTCTCTCTCTCTCTCTCTCTCTCTCTCTCTCTCTCTCTCTCTCTCTCTCTCTCTCTCTCTCTCTCTCTCTCTCTCTCTCTCTCTCTCTCTCTCTCTCTCTCTCTCTCTCTCTCTCTCTCTCTCTCTCTCTCTCTCACACACTCACACAGGGTGATATTCAGGAAATTGATCAGATGTTTTATGTTGAGGTTTGTGTTGGTGTTATTGTATTTGTTTTAATGAACTTCTTATGTTTTGTGACAAACAGCAGCTTAAAGTTTATATTGTGATCAACATCAGAAACTTGAAAGTCAAATTTCTGCAGCGAGGAAACATTTTAGACTCTAACCTGCTTTAAGATGTGTGACATTGTACTAATTCTCATATGATGCAATTAATGAGAGAAAATAATAAAGTTAATGAAGAAGAAAAGTTGATCTTTGGTCTATAAAGTTTGTGTGACGATCAGTTTGTCTCTGTGGAGATAAATCATTAAAAGCTCTGTTGATCAGAGGATTTAATGGTTACATCAAACTTTGTGCAGTGAAGTTTTGTCTTCAGTCATGATGTCACAGTGTGGTACTGAGCAGGAACACTTTTCTGATAAATGTTTTAATTTTTAGTTTTTTAATGTCGTGGAAACAACAAATGTTCTGTGTGTCTTCAGTCCACGGTTGTCGTGGATCTTCCGGGCAGCGTGGCAGAGCTGGACAGCGACATGGCCGACATCACCCAGAGCTTCCCGACAGAGAGCATGCTGGGAGGAGAGGAGGACGGCGAGCTGCCGGTGGGGGACATGGACACATCAGGCGTGAAGCTCGGAGGTTTGATCTCTGTGGAGCATGACGGCGTCTCTGCGTCCAGCCACATCGCGTCCTCGCTGGGCATCAACCCGCACACCCTGCAGGTAGAGCCGCCACCTTTGTTCACAGACAGGAAGTGCATCACTTCATCGGACCCCTGCCAGGATAAAAGCGCTGAATCTTGTCCTGTTTTGTCGGCAGATCATGAAGGCGTCGCTGTTCGCTGAGGACGAGGAGGAGAGCGACATGTTCCAGGATCACACAACAATGAAAACAACCGACGTCTCGTCTCCTCGCATCGTCCTGCCGGGAGCTCAGAGTCGACCTTCTGGTACAAAACACAAACCTCAGTCCAGTTTAGGGTTGCAAATTTTGAAAATGCTACACAATCAATTTATTGATTAAACATTAATAAGATACGTAACATGTTGTTTCTTGCTTACTTTTTTCTTTGTCATTTTTCTTGGCTCCTTCAGACATTATTGCCATTTCTAGACTATTGATTAATTATTTACATGTTTTTATTGATTAAATTCTTCACTGCGATCTGTGGTCAATCATATTTTCATTTTAATAAGAGGATAAACTCCTTGAGATGCATGTTTTCATGGAGGACGTTAATGTCCTTACTCCACTTTGTTTTCTTCATTTTTGATGATCTTTATTTTCACAGAGAGCTGAACTCTGATTGGTTATCTGTGTCGTCTCTCTGTCTCCTCAGTGGGCGGTCTCCTTCAGGCCCGTTTCACCTCCGGCCTCCTCTCTCAGCTGTCAGATTCTCCCCGCGCTCCTCTTCTTCCTCCTCCTCTGTCTCGGGGGTCTCCAGCGGCCGTCGAACCCCCGCGGCCGTTACACTGGGCGGTGCCCAGCCCCTCCTCCTTCATGCTGCCCCCCCGAGCTCCGGAGCCTTCCATCAGGACGGTCGGCGTCCGGCGGCTGGGCGGCCCCATCCCCCTCAAAGAGTCTGTCACTCGGGGGAAGGTTGGTTCTCCATCTGTTCTTCATCTTATCATTTGTAGGGTTTGACGATCGTTCCTATTCTCATATCGTCCAGTCGTGTTACAATAATTACAAAGAGAGCTGCGTCTCACTTCAACAGGAAAATTACAGCATCAGACATCAAATGTTAATTTATGTTTCTAATTTGAAGTTGGATTGATTTTTAAATGTTCAAAATAAATCATATCAAACTAAAACTATAAACTGGCAATCACCAACATAAGAGACGCATTACAAACACAGCCCAGCTCTGGACTGAGGCATTATGGGAAATGCGAGCCATTGTTCGCAAAAATTCTACCACAGTTAAATTCAGCAGCAGCTAAATGCTGCTAGAATATATATGTGACTTAATTACTTCATTTGATCATTCATTCATCATTGGACAAAAATCAGTCCGCCGAGGTCACACAGTGGACATCAATACGTCTGTTCAGTGACATTTTATTAAGTAACAACTTCATGTTTACAGGAGAAATAAAAGACTTGACTAGAAAATATTCACGTTTAAGAAGTTGAAATCAGAGACTTTGTTTATTAAAAATGATTCAAACTGATGAATCGATTAATTTGTCCTGTCATTATAAAAATAGTTCCAGACATGGGGACCATCAAGACATACGTCCATGTCCAATTTTTCAAGTCTTTTCTGTAACGATTATATTCATTATCGATTAATTGGTCAGTTATTTTCTCGATTAATTGTTGTTTGTTTTAAAATGTCAGAAACTGGTGAAAAATGTTGATCAAAGCTGAAGATGGTGTCTGCTTCTCCTCAGCGGAGCTCCTCACAGTGAAAAAGAAGCGTTCCTCCACAGTGATGTTCTGTGTTCTTGTTGTTCTGTAGGGGAGTTTGTTGATGGACGCCGGGCTGTTTGCGGGTCGTTCCTTTCGGGTGGGTTGGGGTCCCGGCTGGACGCTGGCTCACTGCGGCCACCAGCTGAGCTCACCGCCGGGCAAACACCTCGAAAACCAAGAAATGACATCGAAAACTGATTTCAGCTTCCTGCCAAAACCTGCCAGGAGCAAACCGTAAGACACACACACACATACACACACACACACACACACACACACACATACACACACACACACACACACACACACACACACACACACACACACACACACACACACACACACACACACACATATAAACATGGATCAGACAGCACATTACATAATATTAGTCATGCTGTGACATTTTTTCAGTTTAGAAAACACTTTTATTTGTTTTGTAAAACGATATCCCTCTTAGACTGAAAACTAAAACACCTTTTCAGGGTACCTGCAAGATCTTAAAAGTATTGAATTAAAAAATCTAAAATTAAAGCCTTAAAAGTGTTTGATTTACAAGTCAGTTCATCAGTTGTGCTCCAGATCCTTTTTATTCCTTCAAGTTCAATGTCCTCAAGCTGAGAAGCACCTGAGTTCAGCTACTTTTTGCTGGAAAATGTGCACAGAACCTGAATAAAAAAGTTCTTTACACATGAAACATGAACAGTAACAATATAAACTGTATTAAGACACAAATAAAATGAAGAAATGATCTGATTCTTCACTAACAAGATAAATCACACAGATTCACCGTGACTCTTTGCTCCTGGTTCTCCTCCTGCAGGCTGACCGAGAGCCCCTACAAGGTGGTTCTGGAGCAGCTGGAGGGTCTGGAGCCTCCAGCAGTGAAGAGCAGTGAGGAAGAGGAGGATGAAGAAGAGAGTCAGGCAGCGCTGCAGCGCCCTCTGGAGATCTGTCTGAAACACAGCACCGTCGACATCACAGACGCCGCCGCCTGCCCTCTGGTGCGACCGCAGGCCGGCGTGGCGGCGCTGCACGAATACGCCGAGTGGATCACCGAGCTGAACGAGAAGCAGGGAGACGCAGACCGTAAGAGACACGATCTGAAGACTTTACAGACTCGTGAATGTGTCTTAGAATGATAAACTATAACATGACACAGAGAGAGGCTTTATTTTTAAAATAAATATCCAAGAACATAAAATATGTTTAATTTGAAACACACTCGTGTTTGTTCAAACTTTCTGTGAGTTTTCTTTAGTGTTCAGTTTTGTTTTGTGATCTTTGTCAGAGTTTGAATAGAAAAACAATTTCCTCTTAAAACACGATCAGAGACACAGATTCTTCTGTCCTGCAGGATTTTCTCTTAATGTTCAGTTTTAATACCAACACTTGATTAAAGGGGAGATAATGACCATCTGCGTGCTGGAGCTGCATTTAACAATTAATTTGATTATCGATTAATCTGTCCATCATTTTCTCAATTAATTGATAAGTTGTTTGGTCCATAAAATGTCAGAAAATGGTGAAAAATTTCCCAAAGCTGCTCTCAAATGTCTTGTTTTGTCCACAACTCAAAGATTTTCAGTTAACTTTCAGAGAGGAGTAAAGAAACCAAAAAATAATCACATCTGAGAAGCTGAAATCAGAGAATGTGGACATTTCCAAATGATTAATCACTTATAAGAATAGTTCATTTAATAGTTGACGACTAATCGATCAGATCAAGTTCGTACAAAGTCTTGAAAGTTTGGAAAATGCTTCATTTGAAACAATGTTTTCCACGTTATAAAAACACATTATCACAATCACTGCAGGCGTCAGTTCTCTAAATTCACAATTCAGTTTTCCAATTTAAACAGTTTTTTTGTACCAACAGCTCTGCCTGTGACTGACTACCAAGTCTTGATTTGAAAAGATCAACAGATTATTGGTTTTATGTGCTGACACTGTCAAATTCTTCTTAAAAAGATTTAAATATTAAGTATGAAATAACCACCAATAAGCTACGCTGTGTGGTTTTTAAAGTGTTGTTTTTTTTTCTCCAGACACGCTGCAAGGTGCGGATGGAGAGGAAAAAAATACACAACAAAATACTAGGATGATCACTGATCCTGCCTTGAAGTTTGATTATTGAAACTGAAAGCTCATTTTGATTAATTTTTGATTTAATATTGAATTGTGACGCCTCTAACGATCACATATGAAAACCAAACATCTTTTAATACTTGAAATGATCCCGTCGTCATCAGAATTTGTTTCCACAAAGTTTTTCACATACAAATAATTTTCTGTGGCGTGTTGAAGTTGTCAAAGTAGAAACAGTATGTGATGTATTCTGACTGTGAATAAATGCAGGAGCTGTACAGCTTCATGCAGGAATGTTCACTGTGTTAATTCACTGGATTCACGGCTAAATAATTCCTCTGTTGATCCTGGAAATCAGTAATTAATAATCATGATCAAAACATAGAACGATAAATTAAATTTGGAGCTTGGTCATGTCGTATTCAGAACTCCACACATGCCACAAAAAAAGGATCCAGCAAGTTCTTTTTTGAGAAACGGGATCAGACTTTGACTCCTCCTCTCTCCCCGTCTCCTCCAGCCCTCCTGGGTTACTGGTCCGAGGTCTGGACCCTGTGTGAGGCCCTGTGGGGCCGGTTGGGCCCCGCAGACCAGGAGGCGGACGTGGAGACGCCCAGCGAGTACGAGCAGCAGCTGGAGAGGAGGCGGACCTTCTCGGCCTGGCTGTCCCGCGGTGCCACCGGCAGGGTGGAGGAGGAGGTGGCGCTGGCGGGGAAGGGGCGCCACACAGAGGCCATCTTCAGCTATCTGACGGGAAACCGCATCAGTGAGGCGTGTCGACTCGCGCAGAAGGAAGGTGAGCGTTAACAGGAGGGACACGCTGTGGACAGAAAGACGAGAGCAGGGAGCAGATTCTTCAAAGTTCTCGTCTGATCAGCAGAATTAATGAAACACATTTCAGAAAGAAATCCTGCAGAAATAAAATGTTAAAGTGAGACTCTTTAAAGCTCCAGCTGGAGCGTCTGCATGCTAACAGTGTAGTGTTTGAACTTTCTGTTTCAATACACAGACATGAGGTGGATGGACTGAAATTATTGCATTAAATGTCTTCACACTGAAACCTTTTGTCCTCAGGAGACCACCGTCTGTCGCTGCTGCTGTCCCAGGCCATGGGCTCTCAGTACTGCCGGGACCTGCTGGCCCTTCAGCTCGCCGACTGGAACCGCATGCAGACCGACTGCTACCTGCCTGAAGAACGACTTCGCATCTTCACGCTGCTCTCTGGGAAACCGGTACGATGCATTTGATGTGTTTACTGTGTTTGTGTCAGAGATCATTAACACCAAACAAAGATTCAGCTGAGAAATGAAGGATTAATGTTTATAGTCAAAACTTGAAATATTTTCTCCTTTGTTTTTTTTTTCTCTGACTGCTGAAAATGCTTCTTGAAATCATTTCTAATGGACAACAAAGACTCACTAATCACTCCGGTTGTAGCTGAGTGGTTTCAGATGAACGTTTCATCGCTGGAACACGTTTGTTGTCCAGTGAGCAGTGTTTTGTTGTCATTGTTTTGATGCTGACAGTGTCTCGTGTCTGTCCTTGCAGGTGTGGCAGTCGTCCGACTCGGTGGTGAACGTGTGCTCTGAGTTGGACTGGAAGCGCTGCGTGGCCGTCCACCTCTGGTTCATGTTGCCTCCGACCGCCTCAGTGGCAGACGCCCTCGCCAAATACGAGGCCGCCTTCCAGGTGAGCTGCTGCCCCGCCCTCTGCAGTCACATGATCTTTGTTCTTTGTTTAAGTGCTACTCATGTGACGTATCTTTGGAAGGACACAGTCACAACAGCAGGGACTAAGATTCAGGGAACTCACCTCCATCACTTCTCTGATCGATAAAAAAACAGATGAGATAAAAACCGTTTTATTATAAAGGTCCAGTTAATTCATTCCAGTAAAATATTTAGTCCAAAACATCACATGGTGATCACATGGATAAATACACACAAACTGCTGTTGCATCACTTCAAATGTCCAAATCTTCCTCCTGTTATCTTTCATAGCATGAAGACATTTCTGATGTCTTGTTGACATTTTGATTGACACCTCATTTGTAAAGACGGAGCCAATCAGAACAGATTGTGCTGATGACCGGTGCCTCTTATAACCAATGAAATCCTCAAAATAACCATGTGCAGTTTTAATTGGTGGTTTCAAGTAGGAACAAGGAAATTCTGTAAATTTAAAAGTTAGTATTGTTATCACATTTAAAACTGTGAGTAACTGCTGTGGTCTCATTGTGTTTTCCAGCCTGTACGTTGCAGTTACTACTTTAGTTACTTCACTGCTACTCTACTTCAGTGTGTGTTTTATTTATTACTCCATGACAGCAGCACTTACAGTGATTCTGTCTGTTGTGGGGAAAACTTCAGCGTTTCCATTGAAAAGAGACCAAAACCATCCATGTTCTCCAACTTTAAGTCAGCCTGGGATAAACATTTTAGGCTGGTTTTGACACAGGAGGTGTTTCATTGATTCAAGCTTCTTTTGACTTCGTCTTCTGTGTGACTCTGACCTCCTCCTGCAGTCCTCTGATCATCGTTGTGGTTGTTTCTGTCCCGCAGGGCTCATGTGAGGGTGGCAAGTACGCCTGCGCTCCCCTGCCTCCATACCTGGAGGCGGAGAAGCCGGACATGGAGGAGGACGAGGAAGAGGAGGAGGAGTCTAAACGGCCGCTGTACGACCTCTGTTTCCACCTGCTCAAACTCTACAGTGACAGGTAAACCAGCCTCATATATTATATAGATTTCATGTACAATGGAGCCTCACAGCACCGACAAAATGTGGGAAAAATGTACAAAAAACAGTCACTAATTTGAGTTTTAGTGAACTGGATAGAAAATCAGGTTTATGCAGTTTTCATTTTTCTAGCGTTAGTTTTTGAATCCACTGATTCTGATGCCTGTTTTCATGGGCTGATCAGAGCTGACAGTGATGAGTAACCTTCTGTCGTGTCTTCATGTCCTCCTGCAGACACTACAGCCTGCAGCAGCTGTTGGACCCTCTCACAGTCACCTGGGAGCGTCTGGATTACCGTCTCTGCTGGCACCTGTGGGGCGTCCTGCAGGCGCTGCACTACAGCCACCTGAGCGCCTCGCGGCAGGGACTCCTCCACGCCAGCTACGCCGCACAGCTGGAGAGCGCCGGCCTGTGGCATATGGCCATCTTCATCCTGCTGCACATCCCCGACCACACGTACGTCCATCTTCTCCGTCTACATGAAATCAAACTGGGTGAAACCCCGTTTGTTCTTTTTGTGTTTTCTTCCACCTGTTGAGTAAACGTGACAGGAACTGAAAACTGAAACTGAACTGAAAAAATAAAATTTCTAATCAGCTGCAACTTAGAAAATAAATGTTTGTTGCATCAGAAATCTTAGTTTGTTAAAGAATTAAAGAATTTCAAACTAAAATTAGTGATAGTGAGTCACTGTAGCGTCCAGACTGTCCTCAGTCCAAAAACAACACAGAGCTGGTTGTCTGACTGGGTTTGGCTCCAGAACTTGGGTCTGACCCCACCATAAATCCTGCTCAGGCACCCAGAAGAGGACAGACTGATGACTCCTCCTCCCAGTGGTCCAAAGCTCCAGTGCTGGACTTGTAAAAACCAAAACTTCCTTCAGCGCTCTGAGCTCCCAGTGTCGGTAACGTCAACTAATAGACCACTAGCCGTGTGGCTAACTGAGCTAACGGCAGCAGTTATCTGTTACTCTGGTGAAATGCTGCCCTCTATTTGTTTGGAGTCAGAAGTAAACAGGTGTCCACTTCTTACTTATTGCATCTGTCATCATGTCATAATTGAGTAAAATTAACATTTAACCATGAGGAGTGTAAGAAAATATTGGTGACAGGAGTCCCCAAGACTCTGTCTGCTCTGAGGTTGTCAAAATTAGATTTGCATGTTACCTAAAATCACAGTTTATGCAAAACTATTGCTAGTTGCATTTGTAGGTATAGAAGATTTCATCCAAATTTCCATCTCACGTCTGGGAAACTTGAATCCACATTAAAAAATCCTGAATCAATCCACTGATGCATGAAGCTTATTGATCCATTTATTGTCACAGTTTGTGAAGGAGAATGCTGTATAAACTAAACAGGAGTAGGGCTGAACAGTTAATTGAAATTTTATTGAAATCTCAATATGGTCTACAACAGATTCACATCACAGGAAGCACAAGATGTTAAATGTAAAAAGTGTGTCAAACATTTTAAATTAAATATGGTGCTGCAGAAATGTTCTGGTGCACACATCATATTTGTACAGACTTCAGAAAACATCTTTGTTTGATACAGATCGCTGCAAAAATCACACCATAATGATGTTTTAAATGAGAATGATCATGTAAATATTAGCATTCTTTCTAATACTGCAAATCATATCACAGTTGCAGTCAAATCAGTCAGATAATCGCAGTCGGATATCTTTTCAAAATCATTCAGCCCTAAACAGACGACAGAATATCAGTTTAATTTTCCTCACATTCAGTCTGTCTCTACCTTCTGCTCATGTTTCTTCCTCTGATTCTGTGAAGATGAAAACGCTCACCGTGATGTTTTTGTGTCTTCAGTCAGCGGGAGCGAGCCGTCAGGGAGATGTTGACCCTCCACTGCCCCCTGCAGGAGACGGACGAGTCGGTGCGGAGGGAGCGCTTCCTCACAGAGAGGCTGCTGATCCCGGAGCAGTGGATCCACGAGGCCAAGGCCACCCGAGCTCGCCGCGACGGCGACAGACGCCAGGAGGCGCTGCACCTGTACCGGGCCGGATACTGGAGCCAGTGTCACCGGCTGCTTATCCAACACCTCGCGTCAGGTCAGGATACTCACCTCCTCCAGGCCACATGCCTGATCTTGAAAAATAATCCATCAAATCTGAAGATGATGTTTAGTTCAGTTTTGAATTAAAAACAAGTTTCTATGATCTGATGATTACCCCCCCCCGTCCTCCTGCAGACTGCATCATCAACGACAACCACGACTACCTGCTGGAGTTCCTGGAAGGTCTGGCGGTCCCTGAACACAGCGCCACCATCCAGGACTGGGACACAGCAGGGAGGGTTTACCTGGACTACATCAGAGTGATCAAGACGCTGCAGGACATCCAGCAGGTACCTTTTTACTCTTCTGGATGGTTTGACATTTAATGATGCATCATGTTTTATAAAGTGATCGTCTCTTTTGTACTGAAAAATCTTCATCTGTAAAAAAAAAAAAAAAATTTAGTCCAATGTTTTTGAATTGTGTTGGAGTAGATGTGTGACGGAGCATTAAATTAAAACACTTTGTCCCCTCGCTGCAGATGGACAACGCTGGTTACGAGCTGGAGCGTCTCTACACCGACGTGACGTCTCTCTGCAGCAGAATCGAGCTTCTGCCCTGCAGCACCGCCAGGGACCGCCTCGCCCAATCAGGTGAGAGCACCCCTGCTTCATGGTTAATGGTTTTAACTGGCAACAAGAAAGACGTCCAGGAGAGAAACTGAAAACAACAGCTGGAATCACCAACACATCTGTCTTTGCTCGGTTCGTGGAGTTAATTGCATTATTTTCATAATAAACTCACTCAGTTCAAACCCAGTGAAGGAATATTATATACATGAACCATAAATGACCATAAATAACATTTTTAGAAGACTGTTAAGGATTTGGGTTTAGAGCTGCAACGATTCATCTATTATTAAATTTATCACCATCTATTTTATAATTGATTAATCACTTTGAGTAATTTTTTAAGTCGCAAGTCCAAATTCTCAGATTTCAGCTTCTTAAATGTGAATATTTTGTTTTGGGTTTTTTTTACTCCTCTCTGACAGTAAACTGAATGTCTTTGAGTTGTGAGTAAAACAAGACGCTTGATGACGTCATCCTGGACTTTGGGAAACACTGATTTGGACATTTTAAAACTACCAACTTTAAATCAGTTCACTGAAAATTATCGTTACAAGCAGTCTTATTTGGGTTTACAGAAACAACGAAAATAAATGAATAGTCTGTTGGAACTTTCAGAGGAGGCTTTTCTCTGCTTCAGCCGCATCACCAGCGTCGCGTGTAAATAACAGCGAGGACAGTCTGTCCTTGATTTGAGAAACAAATCTGATTTGTCTGCAGTTTGAACAAAGATTTCAGGAAATTAGTTTATTCATGAGAAAGAGAGCAGAGTATTTGCTCCTGGAAGAGGCGCTCAAAGTGATTTTTGAAGATGGCGAGAGATTCTGCTGATGGAGTCGAGTTCAGGGACGTCTCAGCAGACGCGTTTGTGTCGAGACTTGGTGCCTCACAGTGACGGCAGTACAGGTTATCCAGATTCAGGTAGGTTGGTGGCGTCAGCTGTTGTTGTTTGGTGAAAATGAAAAACATGCAGACATTTCCGCTCTGATCTAACCAAACACCACGACCCCCCGCCCCCTCCTCGGTCCTTGCAGAAATGGCGAAGCGTGTGGCGAACATCCTGCGCGTGGTGCTGAGCCTGCAGCAGGGTGACGCGGCGTCCGACCCCCTCAGCATCCCGCTCACCCAGCTGGCGCCGCACATCACCCGCCTGCCGATGCCGGAGGACTACACGCTGGAGGAGCTGCGGGGCCTCACGCAGTCGTACCTGCGACAGCTCATCGTCAGCCAATGAGAACGCAGAACAGCAGCAGGACGGCAGAAGTGTTGACATCTGGTTTCAGCTGCTGAACATCATGAAATTCTGATGCAGAAAGTTTTTCAAAAAGAAGCAAAAACAAACTTTGTTGTCTCGTTTTCCGAGTTTTCAACCGATGAGAAGAAAGAACCGTTTGAGAACTTTGACCAGGAGTTTATTCAGTTTGAGCTTCTTCACGCCTTCAGTTTGTCCAACAGATAACTGACACAAAGCTTCAGTATGTCATTCCTCTTCTTCTTCTGTGTGTGTGTGTGTCTGTGTGTGTGTGTGTGTGTCTGTCTGTGTGTGTGTGTGTGTGTGTGTGTGTGTGTGTGTCTGTCGGTCTGTGTGTGTGTGTGTGTCTGTGTGTGTGTGTGTGTCTGTCTGTCTGTGTGTGTGTGTCTCTGAAGGGGAGCATTTTAAAACAAACCAACAGTAAATGACCCAAAGTGACTCCTAATTCAAACCAACAGACCGGTGAAGTTCTCCGTGAAGCAGAGTCAGTAGGTGGCGCTCTACCTTCATGTTCAGCCAAAGAGCAACAGAGGCCATTTTGACGACAGGAAATACAGTACAGACACGACAGATATCTGTTCTACAAACTATCAGCTAGTGACATGAAATGATCATCATAATTTAAACCACCAGAGCAGCGAAGCACATTTATTTATTAGAGTTATGGTGAGGTTGAGCCAGAGGCTGGAGCTCCACCTTTAAGTCTAGGCCCACACTCAAGACTAACAGAAGGCAACTTGGCAACAAGGAATACAGCACCAAGGTGGTTTATGGAGTTTGCTGATGGACAACTAGCTTTACTTGTTACTGAAGTAACTAAATTCTAACTGCTGCAAACTGTAGTGCTGTTAGCTAGTTAGCTCAGCTGATTCAGCTAACAGCAGTAAATTTAGCAGCAGTTAAACTCCATAAATTACTTCAGTCTGTCTTTGAGGTGTTTAGTTGTGTTCACTGATTCAGTTTTTCACTAACAGCAGCCACAGTTAGCAGCAGTTAGTTAAATTATCTGTCCATCGGGAAACTTCTTAAATCAGAGACTTGAAGCTGAGCAGCAAGAGGACACCAGAAAATATTTTCTTGATAAAAGATGATCCAGTTTTACCCAAATCAGTGAATTAAGTTATAAAGATGAGGGGGGTTTTGTGCAGGGATCAGGGAGGTCCCTGATCGTGGTTTTGTCGTACATTTGAATCCACTTCTATTCTTCTGATGCTCCCAGACATCTACTGGTTTCTATTCATGTTTGTTTTGTACAGAAGTCACTCGGCAGACTATTGAAACTCAGCGATCAAGTCGATTTGTTTAGTCTGCAGCTTGTAAAGGAACAGGCAGAAAATAGTTAATTACATTTCAATCAAATCTGTGATCATGTGACCAAACAATAAAACAAAACAGATAATGAATAATTATCAGTTTAAGTGTACGCTGTATTTACAATATTGTCACCTGTTTACCTTTCTGTCAGACAGACCTTTCTGACAGGAAACCAGTGTTATATAAGACAAATATCACTCTGTACAAACCAACCAAACTACATCAGAAAAAATCTGTAACTTTACCTCAAAGAGTTGTTGGTCTGCTGCCTCCATCTGTTAGTTTGTTTGTGTTGTTGTGTGACTTCAGTGTTTTCAAAGGACAGTTCAGATTCCTAAAGTCACACAATAACAAAAACTAACCAATCATGTTTGATCTGTGGTGTCCAGATTTCCTCTTTTTCATATTTTGTAAGAGATGTGAAGATTTGATGAAGGTGGAAACTGGTGGATTCCTGGACCGCAGGAAATAAAACAAAACTACCAAGTATACAGAATTTGTAGTAGCAGCTGAAACCTGCAAACACACTGATGTGACCCTTTAACATAAAGTTTATCACTTTGTTTGAGCTGGTGGTGAAGATGTCAGTTAAATTTAACCTGAAAGTCGTCTTTGAGTTCTGTTATTGTTGTCTCTTATTTTGAAATGCTCCCTGAAACAGCCTCACTTCCCTCTGAGCAGAGTTTCTTCCTCTGTGTGTTTGAATTGTGGGTGCGCTCCACTGTGCTGCATGTCAGTGTGTAAATGTGTGTAAAACCCTCGATGACTCGTCTGACCCCAAAGAAAAACAAACCCATCTCTGGCTACACGTTATTTTTGCGTTCAAAGATTTGGTTTTAATTAAATCAGTAAAAGCAGCTGTTAGCTTAGCATAGTGCGACAGTGGCATCTGTTCATCTGTCAACGTGTGAATAAAGACGATAATCTTGATATTAAAGACGAGCGGTGATGTCAAACAAACGGGTTTCATCTGCACAGTTTTTTTTTCTTTTTGAGACGACTCAGAGAAGAGCTCAACATGCAAAAGTGTAAAATGACTAATGGTCTATTTTTGTAGATTTCTGTTTGGTGTGAATGTAAATCAGAACTGTGTGTGTGTGTGTGTGTGTGTGTGTGTGTACTTGGTTACAGTTTGTTCATAAAGTGAAGAGTTTCCTTCCTAAACGAGCTGCCAGCCAGAGATTTCACTGCATGTAATTATATAAATATTGTATATTTTTGGAAACTCAAACAGGGAATATCAGGTCATTTTTATCCTCCACCTTTAATTATTAATAAATTGGATGCAAAAAGTTTTGGAATGAAACTCTTCACTTATCGATCGATTGATTGGTCAGTTTTCTTTTTGCGTAGACAAACTGTCAGCTTGCCAAGAATGTTTGTTTTGTTTTTTTTCAAAGTAAAATCAGTTTTGTTGTTTGTCAACAAACAGGAAGCTCTTTATGATGTCTGTTCTTTCTGCTGTTAACAGAAACTGTGTGTGTGTAGTTTTCATGGATGGATACTGCTGTGTGTGTATGTGTGTGTGCATGTTTCCTGATGGTTTTGTTGATATTTTTTAATAAAGTCAAGTAGAAATAAAGTTATTTGCTTTTTCAAGTTATTTTTTTAACAAAATATAGTCTGAAACATTCAGACGTCTCAATGAATCAACTTTCTGAAGAACGTAAAAGTAATTTAGCTGGATATGGTTCTTTTTTTTTTGAAAAGCTTAAACATGATATATAACACTTTTGCATTAAAATGTCTGCAAACAACGAGACATATTTTGTTGAGTTTCCATCAATGTTCAGGTCAAAGAATCCTGTAATTTATTCAGGAGTCCATTTTATTTGGTCACCTGTAGCTTTTGGACAAACCCGATTCATTGTTCAACAATGAAGACAACAACTCCCATGATTCCTCATGATGTCATGATGTAATTGAATTACATCACTCGTTCTAATGTCAGAGACCAAGAGACAGAAATTACACACATTTAATGCAAATCTACAAAATTCAAAAATCCTGCAGTATATAAAGTCATTAAAGTGAGTTCATCAATAATTATAATCCAATAATATGAGATAATGTTCATTTACAAAACCAGCTTCAAAACAGTGCAACGATCTGCAAATACTTTTCAACTGATATTCAGGTGAATGCAGCACAAAGGCCAGATATTTAATGTTCAAACTGATAATGTTTTTTGTAAATGTACAGCATCATGTTTCCCACTGT
Source organism: Lutjanus erythropterus (assembly GCF_056507025.1). Taxonomy (NCBI): domain Eukaryota; kingdom Metazoa; phylum Chordata; class Actinopteri; order Lutjaniformes; family Lutjanidae; genus Lutjanus; species Lutjanus erythropterus. The sequence continues at coordinate 40,394,422 of NC_139327.1, forward strand.
GATCTTTTCTTTTAATAAGTCAGTCGGTGTTTCTGAACTGAAGACACTAAAATTAACGTTTTAAATGGGAGAACACTAACAATCAAACAATGACACAATATAACAGTATGATTATTAGATAAGATTAAAGTCAGTGAATCTAAAAAAGCCATCATTCATGTATAAATCATCAAAATGTTTAATAAAAGCTGATTAAATGTTACACTTCAGTCTGCCTTCAGCTCTTTACATCTTTGAAGCAGCTGTAAGTTTTTTAATTCTGTTGCCTTTTATTACGGCCTCTGCTGAGCGTGGCGTTACATCAAGGAGACTTTGTTTAAAATCTCTGTCCAGTTTCAGTCCAAATGCCTTCGCCAAAAGTTGAGAGGACACAACAAACGTGTGCACCTGTTGGTTGAACTCTGCCTCCAGTTGAGTCTCCTTCTTCTTGACTTTTATGATTCCTATGATCTCAATTCTCTCATTCTGGATGCCGACACTCTGAACCTGTGGAAAGACAGACTGATGTCAGTAATCAAGGTTGAGGACATGATGAAAAATACCATAAAAGTAGTTTCAGTTTTTTAAAAGTTAACATCTTGTAAGATAAGCAGTGAGGAGGGCGTCAGGTGTCATCACAGACTCTCACTGATATTTCTTTGTCTCAGACTGAGGGCAGCAGGTCACTGCAGCTACCTTGAGAATTTGGGTGAATCCAGTTGAGCTCAGCGATGTGATGTCATAGTACTGGCTGGTCTTCAGGTTAGTGACCTTAATGACATCTCCAAGTGTTAACTTTTTGCATTGCTTGATGTTTTCACCCCACATGCAGATCCTGGTGGAATCAGTGTCATCTCTTAGTTCGAATTCTTGCCTCTCTGTCTTCCTCTGTTCAACAGGATCAATCTGAACAAAACAGAAGAAGAAAAGAATCAAACAACCTTCACTTCAAAACTGGAAAATGTCTAAAAGCAAACATCTTTGTTTCGAGTTGGTCAGTGTGTACAGAGGAGGATCAGAGCCAAAGTTCTGAGTTTAAACTCAAACACATTTAGCAGCTAGAGAGGCAGATTATTTCACTCAGGAGATGGTAGAGACCAAAAACAGACCTGAAAGAATTTTGAGTTCTCACCTGTGTAACGGTTCCTTGGACCGTCTTTGTCCCGTCAGCAGATGATTTGGCTTCTTTAATGGAGCAAACTGGACTCTCAGGATAAATGAGTCTCTGAGCTTTCATCTTGAGCTCTTCTGGGACTTGAAACGAGCTCGTCTCTGACACGACACTCTGTTTGATAACTTTAACAGCAACGTCGTCTCTTCTTAGCCTTCTGAACAGGTAGCACTTATCTTTCTCGATTTCTTTATAGCGATCTTTTCCATACACCATCAGTTTTATACTGTCTTTCTCATCAGCGACCGCCAGACAGAAGAAGAACTTTTTCACATTTTCTTTGGTTTGATATGTGCGAAGACCAGATTTCTCAACAACCTTCCCAACGATGCCGTCTGTGTCATTCAGTTCACTGCTGGAGTTCAGATCACAGATGGATTTCTTCTGCAAACGAACAAAGGAAACGATCTCCATTAAAGCAACAAGTAGAAACATGAAAGTTGTGAACAGTGACAGAAAATTGAAAGAGTTCTTACCCAAGGATGAATGTTTCTCTCCTGGAAAACAAAGATTTCATCAACACTCAGTCACCAGTAATGAAGGAACAAACATGTTTTTACTGCTGTAATAATCTCATGATGAATGTTGTCCTGATTTTCAGCTGGACTGAGTCACTACGTCTGATAGATTGGAGCTATTCTGATATTATATCCATGAAAACTGTCAGTGTGTAAGAATGCATTCGAGTGAATCAAATCTCCTACCTGTTCAGGTGGGCAGCTCCTCTGTTGATCTGCTGACAGACAAATACTTAGTTAGTATTTCTACTCTGATCTCATTTCATTAATCATCAGACTTTCAGATGAAACAAAATGTTCCCTCTTTTCACTGATAATATTTTAATACCTGCTGCAGGCCTCCGTTCCTTCAGTGGATCACATTTCCTCTTCTTTCCTGAGAATAAAATTCAAAACTATAATGTTTAACATGAACACAGATTGTTCAGTCCTCTGAAAAACAACTAAAATCAGCACAAACTGATTTTAGCCAACATCGTCATTCTATCATCATCGTGTCCATTTATTGGTTGTCACGTTCCTCTGTCATTTTCTAGAGAAGGTGAAGTGTGTTCTAGCTTGACTTTTGTTCTGTTGACATTAGAAGCAATATACCAGTATTGATTTTCACTGTGATATTTCAAAAAACAGAATATTGATATCATGTAAACACAGAAACTCTCTCACTATCCTTTAAGTGTAGTTAGACTTATTGTCACTGCCCACATGGATGTTAATCAATACATCCACTACATCTGAAAAGTTGTCCTACAGAAGGAGAAAAGTCAACAACAAACATGGTGATGTTGGAGGAGTTTGTAATAATGAGCGTGTTGAGAAAGCGACAGAAGTGTAGGCAGCGCTGCAGACGGCGACGGTCTGTGAGGTCATTAAATACATCGATACGTGTGGACGGAGGATTTTCTTCATTAACTAGCTACACTGATACTGCTGTTTCTCCTGTATTCAAAGTTTTTCAGAAAATGTGCAGAAATCAAGACAAAATGAACTCAGAGTACAGAGAGAGGCTCCATCTGTGTCCACATGAGAACCTAAAGATGAACAGAACTGAGCCTCTGTGGTTACAGAACCTCTCTGCCTCCCTGCGTTTGTGTTCTGAGTGTAATTCATTTGCAAGAAAAAAGACAAAACACACAATAAACAAAGTTAAAGATGGATTTAATTTTGTTTAAATTTTCTTTTGATATCTCAAGATTATTACCATGAATTCTTTTGATCACAAATAATCGTGTAGTGAAAATCTGATAATGTGACAGCCCTAATTAACACAAAGTTTTGATTTTGTTTCATTTTAATCAGAGTTCAAATGCTGAAAAGGAGACGACTCACACCAGCTGTACATTTTATATTAAACTTATATTTCTGTGGCTCCAGCTCACTGTTTGGATTCACAACAACTACATACTGCTCCTTTAAAGTAGGAATTACTAACTAAACAGCTTGATATGTAGCCTAGATATAAATAATTCCTAAAATCATGTTTTGTCAGTAATAATAATGATAAATCAAAGCTCTGGCCACAAGCTGAAAAGGGACATAACAGCATGAGATGTTCTGATAATCTGCAAAACAAGTGATGTTTGCTAAATTTTCTATAGTGAATTCAGTTATTATCAATTTGTATACAGATACAGGGATGAAAGCAGGACCGAGTCCTGCAGAGGGCTGCAGGAAACTAACTAAACTGTTAAAAGAGAGGCTCTGCGTTGCTGTTGGGTTTTTCAGATGTATTTTTGGGCTCCTGTTGAGTCTAATAGGATAAATATCACTACAGATTTCTGGGGTGAACTGTTCCTTTAACCTACCTGCTTCAGGCCTGTTGTCCTCTTCCACTGGATCATGTTTCCTCTTCCCTGAAAATAAAATTTGAAACTGTAAATTTAAACACACACACACACACACACACACACACACACACACACACACACACACACACACACACACACACTGTTTTGCAGGCTGAAGGATTCTGAAGAAATATCTAACTGCAATAATTTTGACTAATATTATAATTGTGACATGATTTGCAGTGTTAGAGGAAAGGATCATGTTTACATTGATATTCTCATTTTCACTGAAAAACATTCAAATGATTCTGGTGTTTTTTGTTTTTTTTTTCAGAGATCTGAACTGAACAGATGTTTTCTGAAGTCTAGAGAATGATGTGTGGACTCTGCAGCAACACAATATTTAATTTAAAACGGTATTTTGTCACACTTTTCATCTTAACAAATACTGTGCATCCTGTGATTTGAAAACTGCTGAGACTTTATTAGATTTTGATCAAATTTTGATTGATTGTTCAGCCCTAATTTAGGCAAAACAGATCAGACAGAACTTTATCAGTCCTGAACATAATTCTTGTACCAGATGGCTCCAAAATGATATTAACAGAAGAATAATAATTAATAGAGTATCAAATATAAAATATAAGGTGTATAAGGAATAAATGCAAAGAAACACTGCCTGGTAGAATAACACTAGTGTATTAAATGAAGACTATTGAAAGTTAAATTAGTGAAATGAAATGATTAAAACATAATGCAAACATTTCATGTCACATTCAGGGACGCCACCTTCGTCCCACAGGCTCCACTTTGAGAGCTGCTGACTTACACAAACTCTTATCTCAGTTTTATATTTATAGTTTAGATGTTAGTTTTCATCCTGACATTAACGTGTTTCTGTTGATTAAAACTGAAAAAACACGTCTTCCATCTGTGATCCAGCGACACATTCAACATGATGAATAATTTTTATCCAAAACCAACAAATCAACCCTCTTATCATATAAACTCACTCAAGTTTTCCTTTTCTTGTTTTTTCTTCAGTTTTTCCACAAAGGGGCGCAGCGGGTCCTGGACTTTAGCGTCCCTCCTCGGTATCTCTTCCATGATTTCACTGACTGCAGAAATCGACCCCTCTGGTCCGTAGTGCTCAATGATTTTTTGGGCCATCTTTTCTCTGTGCTTTCCAGTCTTCTCACTTTTGGGGATTTTGATCAAAAACAGCATCTTACGGTACTGTTCTGTGTCCAGCTCCTCCAGGATGGAGATCAGAGCTAATTTCCACTTTTCCTCTGAAATATCTGACATCTGTGACACACAGAGAGACGAGAGAACAGAAATGTTAGAGGCAGTTTCAGCTGGTTTTCTGATGCGGCTCAAGTGAAAGTCTGCATTTTAACCTTGTGGTCTTCAAATTCAATTCAACTTCAAGTTAGGGTTGAACATTTTTTTCAGTTGAAAATGTTAACAATCGATGAATCATTATTAATTAGTAAGACACAAAATGCATGTTTTTTTCTCATTTGAAGTTTTATTTAAACAATCCTAGCGGCAGATTAATTATGTGAAACTTTCTTTCATGAAGCACGAATAGTTTAACCAGGAAGTTACACCAGGCGCGGCTGCGCCGCAGCACTCAGACCAGTTCACAGACATTCTAGTCAGTGCTCATGTTTACACCAGAAGCGCTGTGGCGCGTCTCAGCTGTGACTTGGTGCTGACTGAAGGTCAGGTTTAGTTTTTTAGTCCACAAAACTCTGCTGGAGTTTCACAGGAAAACAGTTTTATAGAATCTCACAAAACAATGGAAGTGAATGGTGACCAGTTTTTAAACGTAAAAAAAAACAACAGAATAAAAACATAAAACTCCTCCATGCTGCTCGTCTGCTGTAATCCAAGTCTCCTAAAGTCCCAACATGCCAAGTTGACTAGAAAAAAGTTATTTCCACCATGTTTTTATCCTGAATCTTCACTGTAGATCTTCAGCTTGGAGCCACGTTCACGTGCACACTGTCTGAACTGTGTGTGTGGTGTGTGTGTGTGAGACGGTGTGCAAACAGCATGTCGGGACTTTAGGAGACTTGGATTACAGCAGACGAGCAGCATGGAGACATTTTATGTTTTTTTTCTGTTGTTTTTTCCATTTGAAAACTGGTCACCATTCACTTCCATTGTTTGGGAGATTCTGCAACTGTTTTCCTGTGAAACTCCAGCAGAGTTTTGTGGACTAAAAACTTAAATCAGCATGAGGGTGAGTAGATAATGATTGGATTTTCATTTTTAGGAGACGTATCCCTTTAACATTCTTACTTCAAATACAAAGTAGAGAGATAACACAACACACAGACTGATGTGTTTACTACACACTGCTGTGGTTTGCTGACGACACTCTTGTGAAATCTGCCAAGTGTAACTGAACTATTGATTTCTGATGTTCTCACTAATATGTAAAAGTTTATTTACTAGTATTCTTTAAACTTTCATATGTATCTGAGTTATTCCCTCCACACATCAGTGGAGCTGTGCAGCTTGTCTGTGATTGTCAGTTACTGAACATGTCAACTTTTTTCTATTTTGAAATCTATGAGTATCATAAAGTTGATATTATAAGAATAAACAACTCTGGTACAAAGTCCATGGAGTTTATCGGCATAATAAACTGTGGCCAACATCAAATACATCAGAGGTACTGACAAGCCTTCCTATTGGCTGAACTAAAAGCTCCGCCCTGTCTCTTTAAGGAGCCAAGTTTTTCTTATAACAAGAGTCTCTTTCTTTCTATGGATTGATAATGATAAAATAAAGTAGACAAAAAAAAACAAAAAATACTTAAATTAACAATATTTAGCTAGCCTAAACCAAACCTTCTCAAATAGATATAATGTGTATATTTGATTTTGTCAAATTGGCCTACTAATCAGGTTTTTTTTCTTATTCTACTTTATTTTATCATTATTATTATTGTTATTATATTAATAATTTTGTTTACATGTTCGAAATAAAGATATCAAGCAAAAAAATCTCTGTAGCCTTGAAGATTGTGTGCATTTATTAATGGTAAAAATATATAGTTTTAATAAATTGCTTTGAAGTGCCATGGTGTCACAGGGTTCATTATAACATTGTTGACACATATTGTGACTATTTTGTTAATGATTCGTTATATGTATTGATCATTACAAAGACAAAACCTTACAAAAACAGAGTTGACACCCCCAAAAGTTAAAATTACTGTAAATAATTGTTGTAGATTTGTCAACAGAAACAGATCAGACTACACAATAAACAGGTTTAAAAACAGACACACCTCATCACCTTTCTTTGTTCAGACATCTTGGTGTCTGTCTTGTCTTGTCTTTAATGTTACTGACGGTTTTTATCTCACCGTGGATTCATTTTTCAAAAGAAATCATCAAATTAAAACTTACTTTATCCGTTTTCTTCAAACACACTTGTCTTCCTTGATGTCTGTTGGCTGTAAACGGCGCTGACTAACGGCTGCTCAGTTGGCGGGAAGTCGGTTTTGTTTTGTTTGTTTTTTGTAGCAGGTATTAACTTCATAACGTTTCACCGCCATGTTTGTCGCCCTGCTCATCTAGAATAAAGGCAAATACACGTGAAGAAATTTCATAACCATCAAATGTTTTATGTATTTTTTTTGTATTTTAACTTTGACTGTTAATTCTTATAACATCCACTTTCAAAGTGACAATCCACCCCTCCAGTGTATAATGGTTTAGTCCGCTCTGTCGCGCTCACAGGTACAACCAGACGTGTGTGTGTGTGTGTGTGTGTGTGTGTGTGTGTGTGTGTGTACACGAGAAAATATATTTTTCTCTTAGTATCATGTCACAATTTGTGTATTACATGTGTACTTTGTCAACTTTAATTATCCACATATCTGTAAAAGTGAAAGAGGTATAGAGTGTGTATAATCCGTGTACCGTAAATATATATATATAGTTGTTTTTTTTTATACTTTATTCTATTGTTATTCTATTTCTATTATCAGTCACTCTTTTTTTCTACCTGGACTTTAGATCCTTGAGCTGCTGTAACACATGAATTTCCTCGTTGTGGGATTAATTAAGTTTATCTTTTAATAATATAACAGAATTAGCAACAAAATGTATTTAAAATTAGTTACTTGTACTTTGAATATTTAAATTTCCTCCCACTTTATAAATATTCTTATTTAACTCAATACTTTTCACTCCACTACATTTAGTTGATAACTTTACTTACTGGCAGATTGTGTTGAAGCAGAGACAGGAAGTTTTTAATATTTTAAAAGTTTTTACATAACTTATCATCCACACAGGACCCCGACTCAACTGAACTGCTTCCTGATTCAGCATCACCTGCTCAACTTCACCATAGTTTGTTACATCATCATTTTTATGTCTGAAATTGACTGAACTGTACAAAATACAAAAAAAAAATCTTTATAAAAATAATGTTTTCTAAAATGAAAAATAAAGATGAATAATATAAAGTTTAATACACACACTTTATTGCAAAGGATTTTCCACATTAAACACCTTTCAGTTTGATCCACAGGAGCTTTAATAACAAACAGAAGAGTTTTATTTCTTCTGAAGGTTGATTCTGAGGAACCGACACACTGACGTCTTTGTGTCTGATCAGTTTACAGATACAAAATAAAGAACCAGTGATGGAAAATACATCAAATAATAAAACAGACTCAGTTTATGTTGTCAAGGCGTCTCGTCCGGCAGAGAACGAGATGTTCAACCAGCCAACAGACGATGAAACATTTGTTTCTCTAAAGATCAATTCATTTCCAATTGTTCCGTCAATAATTGAAATCTAGTTTTGAGATGAAACAAATCTAACATGCAGGAGTTCTGAAAACAAAGTGAATCAACATTTGGTCGTTTTCATGAAAAACTTAAAGGAATGATGCAACATTTTCCTCCAACAACAACAACAACAACAACAAACATCACAGCAGACAACAAACAAACACATCAAAGGTTTTTTACTTTAAAATAAATTATTCATGTGCAGCCTGAACTCCTCCCCTCACAAGAGTAACATCTTAACCAACCAGATCGCCCCAAACTGACATTTAAACAACTCTCTGACGTCAGCTGCTGATTGGTCCACTTTAAAGGAAGCTATGTGACGCTGTAACGTAACTCCATGGACAGGAAGTGACCTCCAGCGGCTGACGTCGGGTCACCGCTGAGGCTCTTTATGTCACCATGTACTCCTGACGTTTGTTGAGTCGCACCTGGCAGAGCGACACGGCGCCCACCGCCACGTAGACGGCGGCGGCGATAAAGCAGTTGATGCCGACCTGGTTATACAGACTGTAGATGTTCTGAGGAGGATTTTTACTGCAGGAGAGAAGAACAGAAAGGTTACTGAAGAACGGACAACTACTGAAGAACAGACGAGTTACTGAAGAACAGACGAGTTACTGAGGAACAGAGTGAAGAACAGACGAGTTACTGAAGAACAGAGTGAAGAACAGACGAGTTACTGAAGAACAGAGTGAAGAACAGACGAGTTACTGAAGAACAGACGAGTTACTGAAGAACAGAGTGAAGAACAGACGAGTTACTGAAGAACAGACGAGTTACTGAAGAACAGAGTGAAGAACAGACGAGTTACTGAAGAACAGAGTGAAGAACAGACAAGTTACTGAAGAACAGACGAGTTACTGAAGAACAGAGTGAAGAACAGACGAGTTACTGAAGAACAGAGTGAAGAACAGACAAGTTACTGAAGAACAGAGTGAAGAACAGACGAGTTACTGAAGAACAGAGTGAAGAACAGACAAGTTACTGAAGAACAGACGAGTTACTGAAGAACAGACGAGTTACTGAAGAACAGACGAGTTACTGCACCTCTATGTTTGTTACACCTTTAGCCAAAGTTTTAAATATCTGACTGATGTCTGTGATCGACTCTGATCAGCGGAGCTGATAAATCAGTTGGGCTCTTATTTTGACAGAACAGTGATCCAAACTGTTTCCTGTTCATTAAGGGGTTTGTTTGATTTGCTGTTCTGAAAGTCAAAGATCTGGAGTTAATGATGACTCACTCGTTACGAATGTCCTCCTCAGTGAACGGGACGTCCTCGATCAGCACGGCGGACTTCGCGCTGAAGAAGATTCCCAACATGGCCTGGTGGAAGACAGAGAAGAGTGGCTCAACATGAGGCTCGGGGACATAACAGAGGCTGTTCAGTTCAGTTTGATTCTGACAAAGTTCTCCTACAGCTGCTTGTGTTTACTAGAAATGTTCTGAAACCTTTTTTTCATGTATGAAATCATGAAACTAATCATTAGTCGCAGCCCTGCAGCAAACAGATCCTTCATCAGTTAAATATGATTTTTTCTGACACATCCTGCCAGTGGAACAACTGACTTCTGCTCTGAAACATCACGAGGCCAAAAATAAGAGTCACATGATTCACTCAAGTTCCTGAATTACAACACTTTGAAAGAATCATCTTAACACGATGGAAACTGATTATATACAGAAAATTATTATACATTCTTTAAAAGTTTTTTCTCCGAATCAAAACTCCATATTTTTCCTCTGGCCTGCTGTTTGTCTGTCTGGAAAGTTTAGTGTAAGTTGCAGAGTTTTTGACATATCAGCTGTAGAGATGTCTGCCTTCTCTACAAAATAATGGAACTAAATAACACTCAGCTTCTGATGCTCAAAAAGTCAAAAAAAAAAATACGCAATCTAGATAAATAAATAGTACTGTAGGTAAGAGGAAAGATATGTATTTTTAATTTTCAAGTGAAATGTCCCTTTAATATCCGTGTCATCAGCTGATCAAACATTCTGATTTACATAATTCTGATCAATACCCACAACATACATCGGAAATGAGCCTGTATGTCCGATGACGATGATGATGATGATGATACCTTCCTCTGATTTAAAAGCAACACCAGACTTTAGACGCATCCATTACGTTAATTACACAGACACAGATGTCCAGTACGAGCTAATTACACACACTAGCTGTTATTGATTACTAATACTGCAATATCTATGTAAAAGCTTGGCCTATTTGGGCTCCGTCTATCTATCGCACACGAATTTACGTCCAAGAATTACTTTATGACTGACGGCTTGTTTTTCATCATTTTGAAGAATTCACGACCTTCAACAAACATGAAATTATAAATATCTGCACTGATCAGGTTCGATTTTTATATTAAATGAAAACGCCCCGTGAAGGTTCGCTATACAATCAGGTGAATCCAGGAAATAGTCAGCTCCAAATGTCTTACCAGCATAATAACCCCCCAGATGCTGATCACGATCCCGCACGCGGCCATCTTCGGCCCGCAGAACAGAAGCGACGGCATGTTTGATCCGGACTGATCGATGGATCAAAATGTGTTTTCTATTTCTGATCAACTAAACTGAGAACTGATCCATCGAAGGACACTGCCTCACGGTCAGCTGATCCGCATCACTCGGTGTTACTCGGGGAAAGTCGGTAACTCTCGTGACGCCTAGTGGTAGCGACCAATCAAAATGGTCGCGTCTACATGAGAACCCCCTCATTTACGGAACTCTCGCGACATTTGCACGTGTTTCTCTTCTCAATGTACTTTAGACAAACTAGTAATGCTTATGATGTGAAATCACTGTGGTTATGATCTGCTGTGGTTTCATGATCATGATTTGGGTTAAAATTTTCACTCTCGCGAGATCTTTTGCGGGCCTAGGTTCCCTGTTCTCGCGAGAGTAATAATTTTAATCTATATCATGACTTTTCCTGGTCCTAATCAAGTGTTTCTTGACCGTAAACATGATCATATTTTTATATCAGTTCAGTTTTCAGTTTATATCAGATCAGTTTTATATAAACAGTGAAATGAAGCAAAAATGCGAGCAATTCTCGCGAGAGAAGGGTTGCCATCTTGTCATGACCAATGAATATTTCCGATTCGACACACCCCGCCTTTTCCGCTAAGAATGGCCAATGGCGTTCAGCTTCCGAAGTCGCGCAACATTTCCTTTATGCCGTCAGTCAGTCAACCTTTGTTGTTCCATATATCTACTTTAGCTTCTGAACATGTAAAATCTAAATAATTCAACAGAGATTTACGGTCTCTTTTTGATTGAGGATCTCCTGAAGCTTTGGCGTTTAGAACTCTTTCTATGGAAACCCGCTAACCACAGCGGGCTGGCTAACGTTACAGGAGCTAACGGTGGCTAACGTTAGCAGCTAGCTGTGTATGTCGTGTTATTGTTTTGACTGAAGAATAAAGTTTAAAGTAAAGAGCTTCAACTCCTTCACCACAATGACGTCAGCCTCTGCGAAGGTAAGTTCACACCTGATTACTGTAAACTAACTTTTAATAGCGCAGATAGAGAGCAGGTCACACAGCTGTACACCAGACTCCATTCAGAAATCGTAGTAATTATGCGTCTCGACTCAAGGCACGAATTTACACTGTAAGAAAAGTGCTGTAACTTTTTTCTCCTAACTTAATAAAATCTAATGAGAGATTCGGCATATTGTTAATGCACGAAACATGTCACTTCATGGCTGAACAAAAATCCAAACTTTACTGGTTCATGGTTGATGTGAAATCTCCTAATGGTAGAAGAGCTGTTCAAAGTGGACCTGAGGAAGGTGTACTACCTGCTGATTAGCAGTGCAGCGTCACAAGATCCCTGCTGACATCACAGATATAATAATGACGTATTTCCATATGCACACAGTTAGTTGATCACCATCAATATGACCATCAGTTGTTCTTTATTAACAAATCAGCACAGCGCTTTTATTTATATGATACATACAGTAGGTAGAGTAAACTACCTCATCATATTTATCTTGTTTTTTGCTCTGTTGCTTAACATAATTTCACATGTGTCTTTGATAAGTGTGATTACATGCACGCTAGTATTCTGATTATGTTCTGCACATGTTAACATCTTATCCACGTTTCTGAACCATCTCATGGTATCTTAGGTGATGAGAGATGAAGACACGCCTGTAGGCAGACAGTCAGAGACCTGGATACTGTTACGTTCATGTATTCGGCGATATAAATAACCATTTTTTCATGTTCCATGCAGGCACTATATGCTGAGTTTAATCAAAAACAGATTGAGGCCCAAAACCAAAAACATACTGACATATAAACACTCTTGTCTGCAGGTGGGGGAGATTTTCTCAGCAGCAGGAGCTGCTTTCACCAAGCTGGGAGAGCTGACCATGCAGCTGCACCCAGTGTCTGACTCCAGCCCTGCAGGGTGAGACACACACACACACACACACACACACACACACACACACACACACATACACACACACACACACCAGGGTTCTTGTTTTTCTTTTTATTTTCTTTAATATTTATATACTTGACAGCACCGAACTCACTGGAATCATTCTGGTGAGGTAACATGAGGTAACATGAGGTAACATGAGGTAACAGCCTGCTGCTGCTGTCTGAGTGGAGCTCAAGCTCTTATATCACTTCACACTCATTTTACACAAACAGTCACTTTATCTTAGAGAAGTCAGTGTTGATTTATGTTTGCTGTATTTGGAACATTTTCGCTGTCCGATGCGTGGGGCGTACGTCCGTATGTTCCACATGTTTGGATCTATTTTTTTATTTTTCATGTCTTTCCTGTAATGACTGTTTTCATCATTAATAAATCTGTTGATTATTTTCTCCATTAATCAATTAATGATGATGAAGACGTCCTCTCTGTGTGTCTTCATCCTCAGAGCCAAGTGGACGGAGACGGAGATCGAGATGCTGCGTTTGGCGGTGCGTCGGTTCGGAGACGACCTCAACAACATCAGCACGGTGATCAAGGAGCGCACTGTGTGAGTCATAAAGGAGCAGTTCGTCTGTTATTCAGCAGCTCTCTTAGGGATTCAACTGTGATTAAAGTGAAAATTCAGGAATGTTTTAATCCTGTTTGATTTTTTTTTAATCCCTCAGTATGTTCAACAACTCTTTAATATGTTAGAATAAATTCTTCAAGACTGAAATTGTCTTCATTTTGAGGCAGGTAGGGATGGATGTCATCAGGATTTTATTGCTAGTAATACTCTTGCCACAATTTTGAAGAAATATCTAATTACAGCTAATTAAATGATTATTTTGACAGATATTACAATGGCGATGGCGGAGTATGATTTGTCATATTACAGGAAAGGATCATTTTTTTCCCTCTGTTTCCAGTCTATGCTAAGCTAAGCTAACCAGCTAACTGTAGCTTCACATTTGAAGACGATATGAAGTGTGACTCAGGTGTGTGTTTCTTCTTCTGCAGCGCTCAGATAAAGAGCACGGTGAAGAGGAAGCTGTACGAGGACAGCAGAGTCCCCATTTCCTCTGAGTCCCCGAAGAAGACTGTCAAGAAAACCCCTGTCGCCATGACGCCTACGCCGGCCCCCGCCGCTCCCAACATGATCACTGTGCCGACCTCACAGGTTGTCGTGGCGACGGGCATGCAGAACAGCTCCTCCCTGGCCCCGCCCATCAAGAAACAGAAGACGGCGGACGTGACGCTCAGCGCTCTGAACGACTCAGACGTGAACAGCGACCTGGTGGACATCGAAGGACTCGGCGACGGCTCATCCAACAAGAAACTTAACTTTGACCAAGGTCAGTGTCGTCATGTCATTTACACAGAGGAGGGAAGTAACTAAGTACAAATACTTAGTTACTTTACTTTAGAATGGGAAACTCTGAATGTGTCCTTCTTATGTCTGTTACTTCATTTTTCTGTCTCGTCCCGTCTGTCCCGTGTGATGTCCTCTGATGATCCACCTGTGAATCGTCTTTTCTGTGTCTTGAAATCCGTCTTGATGTTGAAGGCGGAGCACAATGATGCAAAATAACAATAATCAATAATTCACCTCAGAGTCATTCAAAGTAAAGTTAAAACGAGTCTGTTGTGATGTTTGTGTTCAAATGTTGGGAGGAAAAGTAAAAAATCCTCAGAAAAATAAATACTCAAGTAAAATACAAATATTTGAGAAAACTACTTAAAGGGATAGTTCAGTCATTATCTCCTCACCCTCATGTTGGTTGAAGGTCAGGTTTAGTTTTTTTTTCAGTGCTGCTGGAGTTTCACAGGAAAGAACGTCTCAAACAGACGGGACTGTCGGAGACGTGGATCACATCAGACGAGCAGTATGGAGGCACTTCATTTTTTTTATAGTTGTTTTTTGCGTTTGAAAACTGGTCACCATTCACTTCCATTGTTTGTGAGATTCTGTTTTCTTGTGAAACTCCAGCTGAGTTTTATGGACTAATAAAATAAACCCGACCTTCAATCAGCATGAGGGTGAGGAAAATATGACAGAATTTTCATTTTTAGGTGAACTGTACCTTTAAGGTTTGATGGTTTCAGATGAATGTGATCGTGTCCAGCTGTCACAGCGCTGAGACGGAGGTCACTTCTTTATAAAGACAGGCGCCGCCGCAGAGAAGCTGAGATTACAACACACACTCACTGCACTGTGTCTTTACATCGTAAACGTTCAGAATCGTATAAAATCTTTTAGGTACAAGATTCCAGATGATTCTGCAGGACTTTTCCTTCCCTACAGAGTATTTTTACTCCACAATAAAAAAGTTTAAACAGCCTGCTGCAGTAAAATCTGCAGTCACATCGTCCCCTCTGACTGAGGAGGAGCAGAACGTCTCCTGACTCTGTGTCTCATGTCTCCTCAGAGAGCCTGAACCTGGACTCCAGCCTCATCATGAACTCCAGTGACCTCCCCCTCCTGTCCCGCTGACCTCTGACCTCTCTGCTGGAAACATCCAGAAGCATCACGTCGAGTCAAACACGTACACTTTTATTTTATTTTTACAGAGACTCTCCTGTGACCTGACGTTCATCTCTTTAATATTTGTGCTCGTTTTTTAAGTTCAAGTGACAAGAAAAAAAAAAGTTTTGGATTAAAAGTCTTTACTTTGAAAAAGTGACAAGACACCAAATTAAAAACAATTTAGTTTTTTAAAAAGACATTTTGAGTGATGAACTTCAGGTCAAGTTTTTGTTTGTGTAACAGAATCATGTTTCCTCAGTGAGTTTTAGTTTGTTCTGAAAAGTTTTATTAGAAATCAGACAAAAAGTCTAGTTTTTACATCCTGTGTTGGCATCATGAAGAATAATGTGGAGCTACAGATCAGTGTTTCCTTCATCATCATCATCATCATCAGATTTAAAGAGTGTAAAACTGTAGAGACACTTTAACATGAAGAAACAATGTAATGACTGACCTGAGTGGACAGATTCTCAGAAAATGTCTCAGAGAAAAACCTGGACTGTAAAGAATATTTCTGCTGTGACAAATCTCACATTCAGACTCAAACCAACAAGACGTTCATCCATCGCTCAGTCCGACGTCCTGATTGGTTCCTTCTGAACAGGGATCAATGATTTCCAACATCAGTACGACACCAGTATACAGAGCTGCATCATCAGATTCTACTCACTGAAAAAAACAACACAAATCACACCTGAGTCATGTTTTTAGAATAATCATGTAAAAACTATAACTTCCTCTAATACTGCAAATCATATTACAGTTGCAGTAAGAGTCAAAATAATCTGTTAGATAGTTTTTCAAAATTGTTCAGACCTACCAGTATAAAAAACAATACTTAATAATACTTAATAATACCTAATAATACTTACCCACAGCAAAAAGGAAAAACAAACAAAACAACTAAACACAAAAACATTTTTCTTTCTTTATTAGCAACCTGCACACAGTGCTGGTACATAACAATAATAATAATAATAATAATGATCTTTATTCATGGAGCCCTTTCCAAAGTTCACGTTACAAAGTAAATAAAGTTTGGAAAGTTTGATAAAAACAAACAGATAAATAATTCAGTGTAAAATGGCAAGAACAGGAAAATAAAACCATTTTAAGAACTAAAAAAGTTAAACCTGGTAAAATCAGGAAAGGCTCTCTGATGAAAGTCTGACTCCTCGGGCAGAAAAAAACTGAACTGAACACGTAGATCAGTTTTTATTAGATCTGATACTAATGTTAGTGTTGTGTTTTTTGTAAAGATGGTATTGAAAAGTATCAATACTTTAATACTGATAACTTTCCTACTGAAGACGCAGATCTTTAAAAACTCAAACAGGAGGAAGCAGCACTTGTTGGGGACTATTTTCAGCGGCGGATTAAAACAGAACAGGTATGAGGCTGCGACACACAAACATTCAGGCTGGTTTGAGTCTGAACGTGAGATCTGTTATATGATGATAATAAATCTGTAGACGAGCCGTCATCAGTTGTCGATCATGACGGAGCGGCGATGAGTTCTAGAAAATCCTGATTGTTTTTGACTTGAATCGATCAGCGGCTGTGATGTAAAAACACTTTGATCATGTTGAGTAAAGAAAAAAACTGAAGTCAGAACAGGTTGATTGTCTTTTTTTCATCACGTTTACAGACAAAAGATTCCAGTTTTTGGTCTCATTCCAAGAAAGACGGTATTCCTGCTGATCAAAATTAATATTCCACTAATATTCTCTGATTAACATCATAACATCTGGATATGTCTTAAATTATATATCAGTGGTGCCCGACCTTTATACCTCTGATAATTAATCAGGAGTCTTAAAATGTCATTAACTGCACCTCGTTTGCTTTTGTTTTATCTGGTGGAGAAAAGAAAACTTAAAATTAAACTCAAAATAAGACCAAAAAAAGAAAACGAATACGAAAACTTAGGGAAAATGTGTGTTTCTGTCGGTGAGTCTGTTTCTGACACAGCGAGCTGTAAACAGACAGGAGGCCGGTCGGTGGGTCAGAGATCTACTTGCCCAAAGCCAGTTTTTACTTGCCCCCATACAAACTGTTTTATTTATTAAATAACAACAAATTACAATTAAAGTAGCTGTGATGTTTCATTCAGTGCTGCAGCGTCTGTAAACTGTCAGAAAATATAGAAAAATGTCCCAGATGATGTCTTCAGATGTCTCATTTTGTAAAACCTAAAGATATTCAAGCGGACAAAACAGGAAATCTTCACATCAAAGAGGCTGAAAACAACATTTTCTACCATTTTGCATGAAAAATGACTGACATGATCGACCAGTGATCGATATCTAGGGGTTTTAGACTGTTGGTCAGAACAAAAATGACCTTTTCTGATTTTTTATAGATCAAACAATGAAATGAAAATAATCACTGCTCTCAAATAATCTGCCAGTTAGTTTCTCAGTTAATTGTTTCCAGTTTTTAACAAAAAACCAAAGTGCAAATTTACATCTTCAGATGAACCAACAGTCCAGAAATGCTCAGTTTTCATGAATCAATAATAATAATAATAATAATAATAATAATAATAATGATAATGATAATAATAATAATAATAATAGAAAATAGTTTAGACAAAACAAAGAGGACAAAATAAGAAAATGTCAAAGCAAACTACAAAAATAAGAGCCAAGTTGTAATAATTCAGATGAAATAAAACACATGTTCTGATATGATACAGACTTTGTTTTATTGATAGTTTTCATATACAATATAATATATATTTATAGTTTGTAGATGGTTTCCACTAAAAACTAAAAAGTCATTCTGCGTCATTTTTACAGCCATGAGATCATCAGGAGGGAATGAACACTTGAATATAGACTTTTATTTTACAGTTGCATAAAAATACATCATCTCATTTGTCTTATGTAGAGAATTTGTCCAAAAGAAAAAGAAAGAAAAACTATTTACAGGTTGAAAATACTTGTGTGAATGTTTTCATAGATGTGCTTTTAGTTCCCTTTTATCATCTCCAATAAAACTCTAGCAGCCCTTTTTAAAGTCGTATTTCACTCCGGCAGACCGCCGTCGTTTTTCAGCACTTTTAGACCCGAAAACGAAGCTGCTGCTGTCGTCTGAACATCCAATTACATGATGCTTAAATTTTTAAACTTTTACAGCCTGAAGGAGGAAAATGAAGACAACACAGAAAACTTAAAAACATTTTTTTAAAGTTCGTGTTTGTTTGCTTTCTGGCAGCGAATTAGATGACAGATAGATACACATCTCACAGCTGGTTAGCTTAGCTTAGCATAAAGACTGGAAACGGGAACAGCGAGAGACGATTTTTCATTTTTAGTTGACTTTTTAGAGCGTTTTAAAGAGTAAAGAAAGTTGAATTCTTAAGACAACCATTTTTTTTCTCATGAAAAACATACCAGTTCAATCTTGACCTTAGAAATAAAACTTTTGACAAAGTAATCTTAACTGAAGGCCCAATTTTTTGCCCCAAACTTTGTCATGTTTTAATGAGCAGATGGAGCTCAACTGTCACTAAATGATCTACAAACTGGTCACACCAAAAACAAGAATCAGCATCTTTACCGCTACACAACCACGTGTTACCATCTCAGCTGATGCCTCTGGGGACGGACCGCTGTTCCAAAAAAAAAAAAAACACTGGACCGAACGGCCTGTCGTCCCAAAAAAAGTCCACTGCTCCGAAGGACTGCTGTTCTGAATATTTTGGTCTATTTTGATGTGCAAACATCAGATGACCTTCGTTGTCATGGTAACAATAATAAACACTTGATTAAAGTCATAACTGTCACAGTTTGGTTGGGTTTAGGCAACAATACAGATATTGGACACATTTTAGTCTGATGATACTTGTATTTGTAAAAAGTACATTTTCTGTACTGGATAAAATATTAGACGTGAATTTGGCTTTAAGTTACACCAGGTGTTTTTTTGTTTGTTTTTTTGGAGCTTCAGAAGAACAGGTGTTTGTTTTGGGCCGTCAGACACGTGGGCTTTTGGTCCAGTGGGACATTTTTCAGTTTCGGTGCAGTAACATGTCAGCTGACTGAACTCCATCCACTGCTGACGCCTGTAACTCACAGTTGAAAGTTTTGGTAACTAAAACTGAACCTTGAGTTCAGATTATTTAGTCAAAATCTAAATGAAAATAAACCGTGTGATGTAGGGAAACTACGGGTCACAGGAAGGGTCAGTTTTTGCGCTGAGAAATCACTGCATTCTGCCAGAGTGAAATACCACTTTAATACTGAAAAACGTTGTCTGGTTACTCGTTACATCCTCAAACTTCTGTCTCCGTGACGACAAACAGTAAGACACAAACAGAAAGAAGAAGAACGGCGTCGCCCCTGCATCGATTCAAAAACCTTTTCGAGGACTAATCAAGGTAAAACTGGCATCAGGTGAAGAGAAAGTTTAGAATAAAACACACTTGAGAATGTCCAGAACAAAAAGCTTAAATCCACATGATTAAAAACTAAAACACGGCGCTGAAAAATGTGTCACCAGGGCCAAAATGAATTTAAAGACCAGATAGTTCCAGTGTGACTGGAGGTTTTTTTCCACGTAGAAACCTTGTTGGTATAAAATGTGGCTGAAAGTTATATTTAGATGTAAAACTGTGAGGAAATGTACATTAAATTAAAAGAGAACAATTTAAAGGACTTAAAATGATTTGAGCCCTGAGACACTTCTGCAAATCTGACGGGACATTTTAAACTTTAAAGGACAAAAAAAAAAAGAGAGAAAATCCAGTGAGGATGAAGGCGAGGAAGATGAGACAAAAACACACGAATGAATACTGTTCTTCATGTAGTACAGATATTTGAAGTTTTCTCACAATTGTTGCATTTTGATGAAGAATTTTTGGCTTAAAAGAAACAAAAACAAACATTCTTTGCAGCAGAAATCTGTTGGAGCACCAGAGTGCAACCTGCTGACGTTTCTGTCACATTTTGATGCGGCTACATAAAACCTGTTTGTCTCTTCATACTTGAGTCGTGCAGGATGGTGAGCGAGTGCAAAGAAACAACAGAACAAACAGAAAACGTGTCTTAAAGCTACAGTTTGTGTCTGTGCAGCTGGATGAATTTGGCAGCGTGTTGTTTCCTCTGAGAGAAACCCGTCCTGCTTCTCGCCTGTTCAAACTCTGCAGTGATGAAGAAAATATTGCTCTTAAAGCTTGTCGATACGCAGGAGTGAATCTCTCTACATGTTTTGCAGCTTCATGTTTCAATTTAAATTTAATGTAAGCCTTTAAACCTTCTCTTAAACTGTTTAGAAACAGTTTTTTCTGAAAAACCAAAATGTGTCCATAATATTTAGTATTTAAAATTAGAACTGCACCAAATGTCATTTTGTAAATATTCAAACTTTTTTGTAAATATTCAAACTTTTATTAAGTGTTTCACGTGAAGCTTTGATCGTCTGTTGTCATATTTTGTGGCGTCTTTAAGACTTTAGGACGCTCTGGGGGTTTTGGAAATATTTGAGCGCAAAAGCTGGAAATATCAGAATATTAATAATATTAATGTAGCCAGTTGTTCATCTGCAGCTGTGCAGAAATATCGACTTTAAACAGAATTAATGGACATGCAGAATTTAAAAAAGAAGCTATGCAGAAATCAAATGTTGATTAACGTTACGGACGAAGCTTCAAACGATTCGGTGCAGCTCTGGTAATAAAGAAAAACAAATTGTTCTCAAATATTTTAAAGTTTGCTTCACGCAGGGTCGAATCTCTCTGAAGGTTTTGCAGTTTATAAAAACACATTTAAACCATAACCTATAACTGGATTTTTTTTAAGTGCGTTACTGTCTGAAAAAGTTTTGTTTCCCAAAAATCTGAAGACATTAAACCTGCTTGGAGTTTTATAGAGAACTCAGTTTTTTTTTTGTATCAACTAAAATGTGTCTGAAAGGTTGGAATATTGAAAATGTATCAAAACATCTGATCAGATTCATCAAACTATGATTTATTCTTTCGTCATCTTTGATCAGTTTTATAATGTATGTGACATGATTCTTGAACAGTTTGTATGAAGACATTTTAACTTTCGACAACAAACCCATTTTCTTTAAAAAAGATAAATTAATAGTTTTTTTTATACTGAGATAAGATAATTACCTCATATGGCATTAAAAACTATGAAAGCCATATTTTTTTAACGTTGTTTTCGGATGTTTTAAATGAAGATTTTCACCCCCGCTGTATGAAACTGAGCACGACGTCCAAACAACAGCTGATCCAAACTCATCTGCAGTTATTTTAAACATTAAGTGCATTTTTTGTGAAGCAGGACAGATTCTCACAGACGGTAACAAGTAAAGAAATAAAGCAGGAAAAAAAGAAAAAGCAGCAAAAATCAACAGCATTTCTTACATTAGGATCTTACTCCTCATGTAACAGAAAATAAAATGGTCAAACTGTGCAAAGTCGTAACGACAGAAAAAAAAAGTTCAATCTGTCACTAAAACAAGTGGAATTTATTTGAATGAACTCAGCGATGACGGAGCAGCTGACCGAGCAGCGCGGGGGGGCGGGGCATAAAGACACGCCTATAAAAACAGCTTATAGAGACTCTATGTACAAACAGACGTCACAGCTGACAGGTCAGGAAGAAGAAGACCAGGTCGTTCTGAAACGAACAAACAAACAAAACCAGAATCCTGTCGGCGTGGGAAGAAAAATCTCTGATCTGACGAGCGGACAAACAAGCCGACCGTCGCTCCTCCTACATATGACGAAATGTTTAGGCACAATGATGAGTGATAATACAAAACTGTACAATACTGTGCAAGTGCAAACGCTGGAAGCAGAACTGCAGCTCATTTCTGAAGCCGTCACCTCCTCTGACCTCTGACCCCTCAGGCGAGGCGGCTACGAGCGTCATCGACTCTACGGAGTCGGTTTTGTGCACTCGTATCAAGTCATTACAATAATTTCAGACAAAGACAATTAAAAAATTAAAATATCGCACATTAAAATAAAAATCCACACAGATGAATATTTGCTTATTAAAGTGTACGTAATATTTCTGAAGGATGAACGACGCTCTTCATCCTTTTCACTGTTGTACGCAGCAGATAACTGGAATTCAATTAGAGATACTTTGAAGAGGGGAGGAAATAATCAGAATGGTTTTTTTCCTTTTTTCCCTCATAAATGGTCAATTTTAACCTCAGAATATATGCAGTTTTCTCAGTGGACTTTCCCCCTTACTGATGTACGACGGAGCATTTACTTTTTCGATCAGAGAAAATCTGAGTTTTCTTTGCTTGTAAATTTCCAATTTCAGCATCAGAATATCACCACTTCCCTCAAAAGTTTACACACAAAAAAACTGGATATTCTCTGAGATTAAAGTGGAAAATCTTCAGAGCCAAACGTCTTTACTCTGACTTTATTCTGAGAATATTTCCCTCCTTCTCTGTTTTTTCAAACGGTGATTTTTTATGGAGCCTCTATGGCAGATGAGATATTTTGTTTTGTGTGCAGCAGATAACTGAAATTTGATAAACATTTTGAATTATTGCTCAGCACTGCATGGTGGCGTATTAGGGCCAATGTAGGTTAAAAATATCTATAATTATAATAATACACAGCAGCTGGAGGGGATAATATTAATATTAACATTTTCATCTCAGAGAATACCCTTTTTTTATTCTTGTACATTTGATTAACTGTGAGTTTTTCTCTGAATGTTACTCCCTCCCTCTGCTCCGTACCAACAGTGACCACAACACGACGTCCCGTAACCAACATGTGAGGAAGACTTTGTTTTTTAACCGAGCTTCGACAGGACGTGAGCCGTTTCACACCATCGTCTGCCTCATTCAACCTCACTGGAATCATCGCCCTCAGATTAACGCTGTACGACAGCGAATCAGGGCCACTGCTGGATAAAAATACAGATACAGACCGGGGGGGAAATATCATGTTCATTCTCATAAATTTACCATTTTAATCTCAGAGAACATCAGATTTTTTTTCTTCTTGCAAATACACATCGTACCACACCAGGTGATTCTGCACCATCGTGGGCGGTGGATAACTGGAATTTGAAAAATAAACACTTTGAATTATTGATCAGCTTATTACATCAAATTTTCTCTAGTAAATTTTCGCTTTCAGTCTCTGAGAATATCCTTTTTTTTCTCACAGATATATATTATCCCCCCTCCTTTGGCTCCATCATTTCTTTTTAAACCCACAACCCAAATACGCCGTCGTACCACAACTAACATGGAGATTCTGTTGATTTTTATGGGACCTGCATGATTTTGGACCATGGTGGGCAGCAGATAATTGGAATTCACTGACAATAATTGCTGAATTCTTAAATTGAAGGGATTTCTTTGAAGTGCAAAAATCGAAACCGACCGAGAATCGATCCCCGTCTTAAAAGAACAGACTGGTTATGAAAAATGAAAGCCGACAGACGTCTGTCTGAAAACCTTTTTCACTCGATATGTCAGAGGATGAAACGGGATGAACAGCGAGTAATAAAGCAGGAGGTTTTATGGGGATTTCTGTGATGAGAGAAAAACTAACTGGGAAATGAAAAAGTAAAAGTATAAATGCACCTTTAGGAGGGAAGAGCGCCGCCGCTTCCTGCAGATTCAATATGTACAATCAAACACTGCAGGCTGAAGAAAACTGAGCACATATCAGCTGCTCCGACTGTCAATATTCACATATAGATACACTATTAACAAACAGAACACAAGTTCTTCACACTGCTGCTGACTGGGAGCCAGTTTGTAAAAACCAGTCTGTCATCCCGGGAGAAAACCGTCCTCCTGCGGTGAAACTGTCGGCCAAAGTTTAACAAACTGTCGACAAATAAATGACGTCTGTCAAGTTTCTTCTGGTAAAACCAGAACGCTTCAGTCAGCTGTGACAGACGACTAAAACCTTTCGTTAAAACACAAAAATCTTCGGCTTCAATGACTGAAACTTTGTTCAGTGGCTGAATTTCACGTTTGTCAGGTTCAGCTGGTTTGGGCTCAGAACTACCTGACAGGAAATACTCAACTACTACCATATTTGGCCTTAAAAAAAGCTATATCCCCTTCATTTTGTTTTTGGGTTCGGATGAAGATTGTTTCATAGTGTTTCATTGGATTATCAGGCTTCTGTGTATTGACTTTAGGGCCGTCCACACCAACAATGATAATTATATTGATGAACGTATACGATGAACCGTAACGTTCTGCACGCTCCTTCTGTGTCCACAGCTCAGGAACGTGGATATTGATCAGCTGTTACTGCTGTAAATTACACAGACAACAAGTTCACAAAATTTTGCAAAGATAGAAGTTTGAAGAGCTGCAATGATTAATTAATCGTTAAATTAATGGCCAGTTATTTTGATAAGACGATAATTTTGAGGGAAATTATTAAAACAACGTTACAGGAAAGACTTGATAAATAGCTTTAAAATTTTTAACCATTTTTCAGCAGATTATAACAGGATTAACTAATCCGTTAACTGACGGACAGATTAATTAACTTTGAATATAGAAAATTAAAAATAGAAAATTTTATTCATATTTTGTACGAGGTGAGAATTATTTGACGGTTTCCTGGCGATCGTCAAAGAGAACATCAGTAAAGAGCAAAGTCTCGGCTGAAATGACGGTTTCATGCAGAATCTGAAGCAGAGCTTTATGTTACAGAGACTTGAACAAGTTGTGGGCTTTAATCTGTAAATGAGGGCGAATGTTGACCGACGTTTCTGTCGTTCATCAAGTCGCTCTGGTTGTCGTTGTGGACTCCACCATCCACTTGAGTTAAAACAATATTTTTTTCCTTTATATTTTTTGTTATAGTTATCGTTCCTGGTGGTGACGGCCCTTAAAGATGAAAAATTCATCATCTTCACCAGATGTTCTAAATATATATTTTATTGAATTTGACGGTGGAAATGACAGGATGCACAGACTTGATGAAGTGCTAGCAGAGTCCAGATGTTCTACAGATCCATCAGTCATGAACGCTCATAAGTTGACTTCAAGACCGGATCGATACGTGTCGACTGGATCACTGACGGTGGAACCAAATGTTCCTGAAGTGCTTTGACTCGGTCTGGAAACATTTTGTCGTCTCCTGTGACTTTGCCTTGATTACAACTCAAGACCTAAACAGAACTTCTTCAGAACCACCAAGAACTGATCAGAGAAGATCTGGAACTTCATAAACAGCATCGACTGGATTGATCAGATTGGACTGGAGCTGCGTCCTCCAATGAGCAGCTCCAAGATTCCATGTTCTCAGACAGGCTTTTCCCACCAACATGGAACTGGCCCCGTTCCAGTGCACACAATTTTGAACTGTCTGAAACATTTCCACCAAAAATAAATTGGTTTGGAGCCTGAAAAGTTGATTCCCAGCAGGTTTTCTGTAGGAAACAAAGTGGACGTGTCATTCTACAGGTTGCTGTGCAGCGCCCTCTGTTGATGACATCACTGATTACAATGGTTCCAATTAAAACTGGTGGAAATGCTGGATGGTTCGCTGGATAGCACCAGGGTTCCAAGATTCTTGAACAGAACCACAGCTAATTTGGTGAAAAGGGGTCTTGAGAAATGCACCAAGGAATGAGACGTTCTCCAGGCTGCATGGAGGTTGTTCAGAGATGTTTGTGTGCTTCATTCTTTTATCCTTTTACCCTGTATCAGTACAACTTTACGTTGTGTTACTCTCCGTCACAAATCAGAATCAGCCACGGACGTTTAATTCCAGCCTTCTGCCTGACGACACAACCCGTGTGTCCTCGGTTCCCAAAAAGTTTTTTGTGATTTTGCAATGATGCTGATGAAGAATCCTCTGTAAACCGTAAACAAATAAGAGAGTCCTTCTGCACAAAAACAGTCGACACGGTGGCGTCTCTGAGGGAGAAGACTGAAGAGTGAAGGAGCGGCTAATAACCAAAGGAAGCAGTCGGTGTGAAGATCAGAAACTTAGCATCCAAAAGAGATTGCATGACAACAAAGAGAGCAGAAAACCAGGTGTCTGGACACAACCTTCAGACCTGTGATTCTTCTGTCCATCCAAGGTGGTCGCAGGAGGAGGCGGGACTTACAGTGATACTGGCAGATGATTGGAACAGAAGTAAGGTGCGATGGGGGTCAATGTTCCTGCTGGTGGTCGGTCTGCACCCACAGTGACAGGGTCATGACTCCGGGTGGGTTTTAGTGTCCGGGGTGCTGGTGGGAGGTGAAGGGGGTGAAGGAGGGGGGAGGAGAGAGAGACAGAGGGCTGGACTGAGGACTGACGCCTCCTGCAGGGGGGGAGTCTGCCGCCGACTGAGAGACGCTGAGGGTGGAGGGAAAGAGGCAGAAAAAAATTAGCTTTATTCATGATGTTCATGCTAATAAGACCGATGTGTG
The DNA here is from genome assembly GCF_056507025.1 of Lutjanus erythropterus. Taxonomy (NCBI): domain Eukaryota; kingdom Metazoa; phylum Chordata; class Actinopteri; order Lutjaniformes; family Lutjanidae; genus Lutjanus; species Lutjanus erythropterus. The sequence continues at coordinate 40,421,080 of NC_139327.1, forward strand.
TTCGAGGAGATCCTCACCTGACTGTGTAGCTGCTGCGGTTGGCAGGATCTGTTACCCCGGCAACAAAAAGCTTCTTTGGGGGTCCATCAGACTCCACCCCTCCTGAGACACAAAGAGGTTCACAAATTTATAAATACTGCAGGTGGCGCTGCAGAAGAATGCAGCTGAACACTGTTTCACAATCTCATTAGAAAAGGTTGATGAAAACAGCAACATTAGGAATAAAATTTTTTTTTAAAAGTTCAAGTTCAGTGTTAAATACCTTTTTTGAAAAAGTGTGCTTAATGCAGAGATGGAAACAGTTTCTCCAGATAAGTTCTGATGTAGTGAACATTTAGTTTTTTTTTCTGTGTAAACCTAAATAATTGGCCAGTTAATTGACTATTAACATAATCATTAGTTGCAGTGCTGGTGTTTAGTTTGGATGTGATATGCTGTGTTTTTAATGTACCTGTTTTTCTGCACATGTAAACGGACACAAACGTAAGTATTTTCTTTTCTCACTCACATGACTGATCAGCTGTTCCTGTACTCAGAGAAGAAGAAGACGTTTCCACTGTGGGCGTCAACTGTCCCATGAAATAATAATCACAGCACGCTTGAAAAAAAAATCCTGAAGACCTCTCTCCATTATTTTTTGTCAGTGGCTTCTTATTCTTTTTCCTTATTAATTTAGTCTAAATCACCAACTTGCCAAAATCTCGAGGCACACCAAAATAGCCTCTATAACCACGGTGACCAATAGAAGCACAGAGCAGCCTACTAGCCAATCACAGGAAGAGTTCTTAAAGTTCCTAAAAGTTCTTGAAGGCCCTTTAAATGGCAGACTTAATGCTGCATAAATGTTGCTGTCCACTTGCTTTATTTGTTTTTCTAGTGTTAAAAAATGTTTGTTCTCTAATTTCTGTCTTATTTTGGAAGGAGGTGGAAAAGGAAGTGATCGGGCTGAGCATACCACAGACCAACCACTCTGTTGTGTGACGCCATGTTTCAAATTTTAAGAGGTGAGAAGCATCCAACAGTCACATGTTTGTGTTTAGGGATGCACAATATATCGGCATTAATATCGGTATCGGCCAATGTTTGTCATTTTTTAACATATCGGCATCGGTCCAATGAGTAAAACTGGGCCGATATTATCAACCGATGTTTATAACTGCATGTATGTATGTATGGTCGTACGTATGTATGTATTTATGTATGTATGGTCATACATATGTACGTATGTATGTATGTATGGTCATATGTATGAATGTGTGTATGTATGGTCATATGTATATATGTATGTATGGTCATATGTATGTATGTATGGTCATATGTATGTATGTATGGTCATATGTATGTATGTATGGTCATAAGTATGTATGTATGTATGTATGGTCATATGTATGTATGTATGTATGTATGTATGTATGGTCATATGTATGTATGTATGTATGGTCGTATGTATGTTCATATGTATGAATGTATGTATGTATGGTCATATGTATGTATGTATGTATGGTTGTATGTATGTTCGTATGTATGTATGGTCATATGTATGTATGTATGTATGGTCATATGTATGTATGTATGTATGGTCGTATGTATGTATGGTCGTATGGTCGTATGTATGTTCATATGTATGAATGTATGTATATATGGTCATATGTATGTATGTATGGTCGTATGTATGTTCGTATGTATGAATGTATGTATGTATGGTCATATGTATGTATGTATGTATGCTCATATGTATGAATGTATGTATGTATGCTCATATGTATGTATGTATGTATGTATGTATGTATGTATGGTCATATGTATGTATGTATGTATGGTCATATGAATTTAGTTTTGCTAGTTTTTCTTGTAAAGAAACAAGAAAATTAATTTGTATTTGTGTGTGTTTGTTCTTATGTATGTATGTATGTATTGTCATATGTATGTATGGTTGAATGTATGTTCGTATGTATGAATGTATGTATGTATGGTCATATGTATGTATGTATGTATGGTCGTATGTATGAATGTATGTATGAATGTATGTATGTAGGGTCATATGTATGTATGTATGGTCATAAGTATGTATGTATGTATGTATGTATGTATGTATGTATGGTCGTATGTATGTATGTATGGTCGTATGTATGTTCATATGTATGAATGTATGTATGTATGGTCATATGTATGTATGTATGTATGGTCATATGTATGTATGTATGTATGGTCATATGTATGTATGTATGTATGTATGTATGGTCATATGTATGTATGCATCTATGGTCATATGTATGTATGTATGTATGGTCATATGAATTTAGTTTTGCTAGTTTTTCTTGTAAAGAAACAAAAAAATTAATTTGTATTCGTGTGTGTTTGTTGTTATGTATGTATGTATGTATGTATGTATGTATGTATGTATGGTCATATGTATGTATGGTCGTATGTATGTTCGTATGTATGAATGTATGTATGGTCATATGTATGAATGTATGGTCATAAGTATGTATGTATGTATGTATGTATGTATGTATGTTCGTATGTATGTATATATGTATGTATGTATGTATGTATGGTCATAGGTATGAATGTATGTATGTATGGTCATATGTATGTATGTATGTATGGTCGTATGTATGTTCGTATGTATGAATGTATGTATGTATGGTCATATGTATGTATGTATGGTCATATGTATGTATGTATGGTCATAGGTATGAATGTATGTATATATGTATGGTCATATGTATGGTCATATGTATGTATGTATCTATGGTCATATGTATGTATGTATGTATGTATGTATGTATGTATGTATGTATGTATGGTCATATGCATTTACTTTTGTTAGTTTTTCTTGTAAACAATAAACAAAAATATTTAATTTGTGTTTGTTGTTATGTATGGTCATATGTATGTGTGTATCTATGGTCATATGTATGGTCATATGTATGTGTGTATGGTCATATGTATGTATGTATGGTCATATGTATGTATGTATGGTCATAGGTATGAATGTATGTATATATGGTCATATGTATGGTCATATGTATGTATGAATCTATGGTCATATGTATGGTCATATGTATGTATGTATCTATGGTCATATGAATTTAGTTTTGTTAGTTTTTCTTGTAAGCAATAACCAAAAAATATATCATTTGTATTTGTTTGTGTTTGTTGTTATGTATGTGTGTATGTATGTATGGTCATATTTATGTATGTATTTATGTATGTATGTATGTATGTGTGTATGTATGTATGTATGTATGATCATATGTATGTATGTATGGTCACATGTATGTATGTATGTATGTATTGTCGTATGTATGTATGTATGTATGTATGTATGTATGGTCATATGTATGTATGTATGTGTGTATGTTCGTATGTATGTATGTATGTGTGTATGTATGTATGTGTGTATGTTCGTATGTATGAATGTATGTATGTATGGTCATAAGTATGTATGTGTGTATGTATGCATGTATGTATGGTCATATGTATGTATTTATGTATGTATGGTCGTATGTATGTATGTATGGTCATATGAATTTAGTTTTGTTAGTTTTTCTTGTCAGCAATAACCAAAAAATATATCATTTGTATTTGTTTGTGTTTGTTGTTATGTATGTGTGTATGTACGTATGATCATATGTATGTATGTATGGTCATAAGTATGTATGTATGGTCATATGTATGTATGTATGTATGTATGTATGTATGTATGTATGTATGGTCATATAAATTTAGTTTTGTTAGTTTTTCTTGTAAACAATTAACAAAAAAAAATATAATTTGTATTTGTTTGTGTTTGTTGTTATGTATGTGTGTATGTATGTATGTATGGTCATATTTATGTTTGTATGTATGTATGATCATATGTATGTATGTATGTATGATAATATGTATGTATGTATGTATGGTCACATGTATGTATGAATGTATGTATGTATGTATGTATGTATGTATGTATGTAGGTATGGTCGTATGTATGTATGTTTGTATGTATGCATGTGTGTATGTTCGTATGTATGTATGTATGTATGTGTGTATGTACATATGATCATATGTATGTATGTATGGTCATAAGTATGTATGTATGTATGTATGTATGTACGTATGTATGGTCATAGGTATGAATGTATGTATGTATGGTCATATGTATGTATGTATGTATGTATGTATGTATGGACATATGTATGTATGTATCTACGGTCATATGTATGTATGTATGTACGTATGTATGTATGGTCGTATGTATGTTCGTATGTATGAATGTATGTATGTATGGTCATATGTATGTATGTATGTATGGTCGTATGTATGTATGTATGGTCATATGTATGTATGGTCATATGTATGTATGCATCTATGGTCATATGTATGTATGTATGTATGTATGTATGTATGTATGTATGTATGTATGGTCATATGTATGTATGTATGTATGTATGTATGGTCATATGCATTTGGTTTATTAGTTTTTCCTGTAAGCAATAACCAAAAAATATATAATTTGTATTTGTTTGTGTTTCTTGTTATGTATGTGTGTATGTATGTCTCGTCATATTTATGTATGTATGTATGTATGTATGTATGTATGTATGTATGGTCATATGTATGTATGTATGTATGTATGTATGTATGGTCATAGGTATGAATGTATGTATGTATGGTCATATGTATGTATGTAAGTATGTATGGACATATGTATGTATGTATGTATGTATGTATGTATGGTCATATGTATGCATGTAAGTATGTATGGTCATATGTATGTATGTATGTATGTATGTATGGTCATATGTATGCATGTATGTATGTATGTATGTATGGTCATATAAATTTAGTTTTGTTACTTTTTCTTGTAAACAATTAAAAAAAATATCATTTGTATTTGTTTGTGTTTGTTGTTATGTATGTGTGTATGTATGTATGTATGGTCATATTTATGTATGTATGTATGTATGATCATATGTATGTATGTATGGTCGTATGTATGTTCATATGTATGAATGTATGTATGTATGGTCATATGTATGTATGTATGTATTTTCGTATGTATGAATGTATGTATGTATGGTCATATGTATGTATGTATGGTCATAAGTATGTATGTATGTATATATGTATGTATGTATGTATGTATGTTCATATGTATGAACGTATGTATGTATGGTCATATGTATGTATGTATGTATGTATGTATGTATGTATGTATGGTCATATGTATGTATGTATGTATGTATGTATGGTCATATGAATTTAGTTTTGCTAGTTTTTCTTGTAAAGAAACAAAAAAATTAATTTGTATTCGTGTGTGTTTGTTGTTATGTATGTATGTATGTATGTATGGTAATATGTATGTATGGTCGTATGTATGTTCGTATGTATGAATGTATGTATGTATGGTCATATGTATGTATGTATGTATGGTCATAGGTATGAATGTATGTATGTATGGTCATATGTATGTATATATGTATGTATGTATGTATGGTCATATGTATGTATGTATGTATGTATGTATGGTCATATGCATTTAGTTTTGTTAGTTTTTCTTGTAAACAATAAACAAAAATATTTAATTTGTGTTTGTTGTTATATATGGTCATATGTATGTGTGTATCTATGGTCAAATGTATGTATGTATGTATGTATGTATGTATGGTCATATGAATTTAGTTTTGTTAGTTTTTCTTGTAAGCAATAACCAAAAAATATATCATTTGTATTTGTTTGTGTTTGTTGTTATGTATGTGTGTATGTATGTATGGTCATATTTATGTATGTATGTATGTATGTATGTATGTATGATCATGTGTATGTATGTATGTATGATCATATGTATGTATGTATGTATGGTCACATGTATGTATCTATGTATGTATGTATGTATGTATGTATGTATTGTCATATGTATGGTCATAAGTATGTATGTATGTATGTATGTATGTATGTATGGTCATATGTATGTATGTATGTATGTATGTATGTATGTATGTATGGTCATATGAATTTAGTTTTGCTAGTTTTTCTTGTAAAGAAACAAAAAAATTAATTTGTATTCGTGTGTGTTCGTTGTTATGTATGTATGTATGTATGTATGTATGTATGGTCATATGTATGTATTTATGGTCATATGTATGTATATATGTATGTATGTATGTATGTATGTATGTATGGTCATATGTATGTATGTATGTATGTATGTATGTATGTATGGTCATATGCATTTAGTTTTGTTAGTTTTTCTTGTAAACAATAAACAAAAATATTTCATTTGTGTTTGTTGTTATGTATGGTCATATGTATGTGTGTATCTATGGTCATATGTATGGTCATATGTATGTGTGTATCTATGGTCATATGTATGTATGTATGTATGTATGGTCATATGAATTTAGTTTTGTTAGTTTTTCTTATAAGCAATAACCAAAAAATATATCATTTGTATTTGTTTGTGTTTGTTATGTATGTGTGTATGTATGTATGGTCATATTTATGTATGTATGTATGTATGTATGTATGTATGATCATGTGTATGTATGTATGTATGATCATATGTATGTATGTATGGTCACATGTATGTATCTATGTATTTATGTATGTATGTATGTATGTATTGTCATATGTATGTATGTATGTATGTATGTATGTATAGTCATATGTATGTATGTATGTGTGTATGTTCGTATATATGTATGTATGTGTGTATGTATGTATGTATGTGTGTATGTTCGTATGTATGTATGTATGTTCGTATGTATGAATGTATGTATGTATGGTCATAAGTATGTATGTATGCATGTATGTATGGTCATATGTATGTATTTATGTATGTATGGTCATATGTATGTATGTATGTATGTATGGTCGTATGAATTTAGTTTTGTTAGTTTTTATTGTAAGCAATAACCAAAAAATATATCATTTGTATTTGTTTGTGTTTGTTGTTATGTATGTGTGTATGTATGTATGTGTGTATGTATGTATGTATGTACGTATGATCATGTGTATGTATGTATGTATGATCATATGTATGTATGTATGGTCACATGTATGTATGTATGTATGTATGTATGTATGTATGTATGTATTGTCATATGTATGTATGTATGTGTGTATGTTCGTATGTATGTATGTATGTGTGTATGTTTGTATGTATGTATGTATGTATGTGTGTATGTTCGTATGTATGTATGTATGTTCGTATGTATGAATGTATGTAAGTATGATCATATGTATGTATGTATGGTCATAAGTATGTATGTATGTATGTATGTATGTATGTATGGTCATAGGTATGAATGTATGTATGTATGTATGGTCATATGTATGTATGTATGTATGTATATATGTATGCATGTATGGACATATGTATGTATGTATCTATGGTCATATGTATGTATGTATGTATGTATATATGTATGTATGTATGATCATATGTATGTATGTATGTATGATAATATGTATGTATGTATGGTCACATGTATGTATGAATGTAGGTATGTATGTATGTATGGTCATATGTATGTATGTATGGTCGTATGTATGTATGTTTGTATGTATGCATGTGTGTATGTTCGTATGTATGTATGTATGTATGTATATATGTGTGTATGTTCGTATGTATGTATGTATGTATGTGTGTATGTACGTATGATCATATGTATGTATGTATGGTCATAAGTATGTATGTATGTATGTATGGTCATAGGTATGAATGTATGTATGTATGGTCATATGTATGTATGTATGTATGTATGTATGTATGTATGGACATATGTATGTATGTATCTACGGTCATATGTATGTATGTATGTACGTATGTACGTATGTATGGTCGTATGTATGTTCGTATGTATGAATGTATGTATGTATTGTCATATGTATGTATGTATGTATGGTCGTATGTATGTATGTTTATATGTATGCATGTGTGTATGTTCGTATGTATGTATGTATGTATGTATGTATGTGTGTATCTTCGTATGTATGTATGTATGTATGTATGTATGTATGTATGTATGTATGGTCATATGAATTTAGTTTTGTTAGTTTTTCTTATAACCAATAACCAAAAGATATATCATTTGTATTTGTTTGTGTTTGTTGTTATGTATGTGTGTATGTATGTATGGTCATATTTATGTATGTATGTATGTATGTATGTAGGTATGATCATATGTATGTATGTATGGTCACATGTATGTATCTATGTATGTATGTATGTATGTATGTATGTATGTATGTATGTATTGTCATATGTATGTATGTATGTATGTATGTATAGTCATATGTATGTATGTATGTGTGTATGTTCGTATGTATGTATGTATGTATGTGTGTATGTATGTATGTATGTATGTGTGTATGAATGTATGTATGTATGTATGTATGTATGGTCATATGTATGTATGTATGTATGTATGGTCGTATGTATGTATGTTTGTATGTATGCATGTGTGTATTTTCGTATGTATGTATGTATGTATATATGTGTGTATGTTCGTATGTATGTATGTATGGTCATATGTATGTATGGTCATATGTATGTATGTATGTATGCATGTATGTATGTATGTATGGTCGTATGTATGTTTGTATGTATGAATGTATGTATGTATGGTTGTATGTATGTATGTATGTATGGTCGTATGTATGTATGTTTGTATGTAAGCATGTGTGTATGTTCGTATGTATATATGTATGTATGTGTGTATGTTCGTATGTATGTATGTATGGTCATATGTATGTATGTATGTATGTATGTATGTATGTATGTATGTTCATATGTATGTATGCATCTATGGTCATATGTATGTATGTATGTATGTATGTATGTATGGTCATATGAATTTAGTTTTGTTAGTTTTTCTTGTAAACAATAAACAAAAAATTTTAATTTGTATTTGTTTGTGTTTGTTGTTATGTATGTGTGTATGTATGTATGTATATATGTATGTATGGTCATATGTATGTATCTATGGTCGTATGTATGTATGTATGTATGTATGTATGTATGTATGTATGGTCATATGCATTTAGTTTTGTTAGTTTTTCTTGTAAACAATAAACAAAAAATTTTAATTTGTGTTTGTTGTTATGTATGTTTGTATGTATGATCATATGTATGTATGTATGTATGGTCACATGTATGTATCTATGTATGTGTGGTCATATGTGTTTGTATGTGTTTGTTGTTATGTATGTGTTTATGTATGTATAGTCATATGTATGTATGTATGGTCATATGTATGTATGTATGGTCATATGTATGTATGTATGTATAGTCGTATGTATGTATGTGTGGTCATATGAATTTAGTTTTTCTAGTTTTTCTTGTAAAGAAACAAAAAAATTAATTTGTATTTGTTTGGGTTTGTTATGTATGTATGTATGTATGTATGTATGTATGTATGGTCGTATGTATGTTCGTATGTATGTATGTATGTATGGTCGTATGCATGTTCGTATGTATGAATGTATGTATGTATGGTCATATGTATGTATGTATGGTCATAAGTATGTATGTATGTATGTATGTATGGTCACATGTATGTTCGTATATGTGTATGTATGTATGGTCGTATGTATGCTCATATGTATGAATGTATGTATGTATGGTCATATGAATTTAGTTTTGCTAGTTTTTCTTGTAAAGAAACAAAAAAATGAATTTGTATTTGTGTGTGTTTGTTGTTATGTATGTATGTATGTATGTATGTATGTATGTATGTATGTATGGTCGTATGTATGTTCGTATGTATGAATGTATGTATGTATGGTCGTATGTATGTATGTATGGTCATATGTATGTATGCATGGTCATATGTATGTATGTATGGTCATAAGTATGTATGTATGTATGTATGTATGTATGGTCATTGGTATCAATGTATGTATGTATGGTCATATGTATGTATGTATCTATGGTCATATTTGTGTACGTATGTATGTATGTATGTATGTATGTATGTATGTATGGTCATATGAATTTAGTTTTGTTTGTTTTTCTTGTACACAATAAACAAAAAATTTTAATTTGTATTTGTTTGTGTTTGTTGTTATGTATGTGTGTATGTTCGTATGTATATATGTATGTATGTATGGTCATATGTATGTATGTATGGTCATAAGTATGTATGTATGTATGTATGGTCGTATGTATGTTCGTATGTATGTATGTATATATGGTCGTATGTATGCTCATATGTATGAATGTATGTATGTATGGTCATATGAATTTAGTTTTGCTAGTTTTTCTTGTAAAGAAACAAAAAAATGAATTTGTATTTGTGTGTGTTTGTTGTTATGTATGTATGTATGTATGTATGTATGTGTGTATGGTCGTATGTATGTTAGTATGTATGAATGTATGTATGTATGGTCATATGTATGTATGTATGGTCATATGTATGTATGCATGGTCATATGTATGTATGTATGGTCATAAGTATGTATGCATGGTCATATGTATGTATGTATGTATGTATGTGTGTATGGTCGTATGTATGTTCGTATGTATGAATGTATGTATGTATGGTCATATGTATGTATGTATGTATGTATGGTCATATGTATGTATGCATGGTCATATGTATGTATGTATGGTCATAAGTATGTATGTATGTATGTATGTATGTATGTATGGTCATTGGTATCAATGTATGTATGTATGGTCATATGTATGTATGTATGTATGTATGTATGGTCATATGTATGTATGTATCTATGGTCATATTTGTGTACGTATGTATGTATGTATGTATGTATGTATGGTCATATGAATTTAGTTTTGTTAGTTTTTCTTGTAAACAATAAACAAAAAATTCTAATTTGTATTTGTTTGTGTTTGTTGTTATGTATGTGTGTATGTTTGTATGTATATATGTATGTATGTGTGTATGTTCGTATGTATGTATGTATGGTGATATGTATGTATGTATGTATGTATGTATGTATGTATGTATGTATGGTCATATGTATGTATGCATCTATGGTCATATGTATGTATGTATGTATGTATGGTCATATGAATTTAGTTTTGTTAGTTTTTCTTGTAAACAATAAACAAAAAATTTTAATTTGTATTTGTTTGTGTTTGTTGTTATGTATGTGTGTATGTATGATCATATGTATGTATGTATGGTCACATGTATGTATCTATGTATGTGTGGTCATATGTGTTTGTATGTGTTTGTTGTTATGTATGTGTTTATGTATGTATAGTCATATGTATGTATGTATGGTCATATGTATGTATGTATGGTCATAAGTATGTATGTATGTATGTATGTATGGTCATTGGTATCAATGTATGTATGTATGGTCATATGTATGTATGTATGTATGTATGTATGTATGGTCATATGTATGTATGTATCTATGGTCATATTTGTGTACGTATGTATGTATGTATGTATGTATGTATGTATGTATGTATGGTCATATGAATTTAGTTTTGTTAGTTTTTCTTGTAAACAATAAACAAAAAATTTTAATTTGTATTTGTTTGTGTTTGTTGTTATGTATGTGTGTATGTATGTATGTATGTATGGTCATATGTATGTATCTATGGTCATATGTATGTATGTATGTATGTATGTATGGTCATATGAATTTAGTTTTGTTAGTTTTTCTTGTAAACAATAAACAAAAAATTTTAATTTGTATTTGTGTTTGTTGTTATGTATGTATGTATGTATGTATGTATGGTCATATGTATGTATCTATGGTCATATGTATGTTTGTATGTATTTATGTATGTATGTATGTATGTATGGTCATATGTATGTATGTATGTATGGTCGTATGTATGTTCGTATGTATGAATGTATGTATGTATGGTCATATATATGTATGTATGGCCATAAGTATGTATGTATGTATGTATGTATGTATGTATGGTCATATGAATTTAGTTTTGTTAGTTTTTCTTGTAAGCAATAACCAAAAAATATATCATTTGTATTTGTTTGTGTTTGTTGTTGTGTTTGTTGTTGTGTTTGTATGTGTGTATGTATGTATGGTCATATTTATGTATGTATGTATGTATATATGTATGTATGTATGTATGTATGCATGGTCATATGTATGTATGCATGGTCATATGTATGTATGCATGGTCATATGTATGTATGTATGTATGTATGTATGTATGTATGTATGTGTGTATGGTCATTGGTATCAATGTATGTATGGTCATATGTATGTATGTATATATGTATGGTCATATGTATGTATGTATCTATGGTCATATTTGTGTACGTATGTATGTATGTATGTATGTATGTATGTATGTATGTATGGTCATATGAATTTAGTTTTGTTAGTTTTTCTTGTAAACAATAAACAAAAAATTTTAATTTGTATTTGTTTGTGTTTGTTGTTATGTATGTGTGTACGTATGTATGTATGTATGTATGTATGTATGGTCATATGTATGTATGGTCATATGTATGTATGGTCATATGTATGTATCTATGGTCATATGTATGTATGTATGTATGTATGTATGGTCATATGAATTTAGTTTTGTTAGTTTTTCTTGTAAACAATAAACAAAAAAATTTAATTTGTATTTGTTTGTGTTTGTTCTTATGTATGTATGTATGTATGTATGTATGGTCATATGTATGTATCTATGGTCATATGTATGTATGTATGTATGTATGTATGTATGTATGTATGGTCATATGCATTTAGTTTTGTTAGGTTTTCTTGTAAACAATGAACAAAAATTTTTAATTTGTATTTGTGTTTGTTGTTATGTATGGTCATATGTATGTATGTATGTATGTATCTATGGTCATATGTATGTATGTATGTATGTATGGTCATATGAATTTAGTTTTGTTAGTTTTTCTTGTAAACAATTAACAGAAAAAATATTGTTTGTATTTCTTTGTGTTTGTTGTTATGTATGTGTGTGTGTATGTATGGTCATATTTATGTATGTACGTATGTATGTATGTATGATCATATGTATGTATGTATGTATGTATGATCATACATCATAATTTTTTTTTGTTTATTGTATTGTTAAATTCATATGACCATACATACATATGACCATACATACATACATTCATACATATGACCATACATACATACACACATACATAACAACAAACACAAACAAATACAAATGATATTTTTTTTGTTTATCGTTTACAAGAAAAACTAACAAAACCTAATTTCACATGACCATACATATATATGGTCATATGTATGTATGTATGGTCATAAGCATGTATGTATGTATGTATGGTCATAGGTATGAATGTATGTATGTATGGTCATATGTATGTATGTATGTATGTATGGTCATATGAATTTAGTTTTGTTAGTTTTTCTTGTAAACAATTAACAAAAAAAATATCATTTCTATTTGTTTGTGTTTGTTGTTACTTATGTGTGTATGTCTGGTCATATTTATGTATGTATGTATGTATGTATGTATGTATGAATGGTCATATGTATGTATGTATGTATGCATGTATGTATGATCATATGTATGTATGTATGGTCACATGTATGTATGTATGTATGTATGTATGTATGGTCATATGTATGTATGTATGTATGTATGTATGTATGTGTGTATGTTCGTATGTATGTATGTATGTATGTGTGTATGTTTGTATGTATGTATGTATGTATGTGTGTATGTTTGTATGTATGTATGTATGTATGTGTGTATGTTCGTATGTATGTATGTATGTATGTGTGTATGTTTGTATGTATGTATGTATGTATGTATGTATGTGTGTATGTTCGTATGTATGTATGTATGGTCATATGTATGTATGTATGTATGGTCGTATGTATGTTCGTATGTATGAATGTATGTATGTATGGTCATAAGTATGTATGTATCTATGTATGGTCATATGTATGTATGTATGTATAGTCATAAGTATGTATGGTCAAAAGTATGTATGTATGTATGGTCATAAGTATGTACGTATGTATGTATGTATGTATGTATGTATGTATATTCGTATATACGTATGTATGTATGTATGTATGGTCATATGAATTTAGTTTTGTTAGTTTTTCTTGTAAACAAACAAAATTTTTTAATTTGTATTTGTTGTTTTGTATGTATGTATGTATGTATGGTCATATGTATGTATGTATGTATGTATGTATGTATGTATGTATGTATAGTCATATGTATGTATGTATGTATGTATGTATGTATGTATGTATGTATGTATGTCATATGAATTCAGTTTTGCTAGTTTTTCTTGTAAAGAAACAAAAAAATTAATTTATATTTGTTTGTGTTGGTTGTTATGTATGTATGTATGTATGTATGTATGTATGTATGTATGTATGTATAGTCATATGTATGTATGTATGTATGTATGTATGTATGTATGTATGTATGGTCGTATGTATATTCATATGTATGAATGTATGTATGTATGTTCATATGTATGTATGTAAGTATGGTCGTATGTATGTTCGTATGTATGAATGTATGTATGTATGGTCATATGTATGTATGTATGGTCATAAGTATGTATGTATGTATGTATGTATGGTCATATGTATGTATGTAAGTATGGTCGTATGTATGTTCGTATGTATGAATGTATGTATGTATGGTCATATGTATGTATGTATGGTCATAAGTATGTATGTATGTATGTATGGTCATAAGTATGTATGTATACATTTATGTATGTATGTATGTATGTATGTATGTATGTATGTATGTATGTATAGTCATATGTATGTATGTATGTATGTATGTATGGTCGTATGTATGTTCGTATGTATGTATGAATGTATGTATGTATGGTCATATGTATGTATGTATGTATGGTCGTATGTATGTATGTATGGTCATATGTAAGTATGTATGGTCATAAGTATGTATGTATGTATGTATGTATGTATGTATGTATGTATGGTCATTGGTATCAATGTATGTATGTATGTATATATGTATGGTCATATGTATGTATGTATCTATGGTCATATTTGTGTATGTATGTATGTATGTATGTATGCATTCATGGTCATATGAATTTAGTTTTGTTAGTTTTTCTTGTAAGCAATAACCAAAAAATATATCATTTGTATTTGTTTGTGTTTGTTGTTATGTATGTGTGTATGTATGTATGGTCATATTTATGCATGTATGTATGTATGTATGTATGTATGTATGTATGTATGTATGTATGTATGTATGTACATATGATCATATGTATGTATGTATGTATGTATGTATGTATGTATGTATGTATGGTCATATGTATGTATGTATGTATGTATGTATGTATGTATGTATGGTCATAGGTATGAATGTATGTATGTATGTATGTATGTATGTATGTATGTATGGACATATGTATGTATGTATGTATCTATGGTCATATGTATGTATGTATGTATGTATGTATGTATGTTTGTATGTATGTATAGTCATATGTATGTATGTATGGTCATATGAATTTAGTTTTGCTAGTTTTTCTTGTAAAGAAACAAAAAAATTAATTTATATTTGTTTGTGTTTTTTGTTATGTATGTATGTATGTATGTATGTATGTATGGTCATATGTATGTATGTATGTATGTATGTATGTATGTATGTATGTATGTATAGTCATATGTATGTATGTGTGTATGTATGTATGTATGTATGGTCATATGAATTTAGTTTTGCTAGTTTTTCTTGTAAAGAAACAAAAAAATTAATTTATATTTGTTTGTGTTGGTTGTTATGTATGTATGTATGTATGTATGTATGTATAGTCATACGTATGTATGTATGTATGTATGTATGTATGTATGGTCGTATGTATATTCATATGTATGAATGTATGTATGTATGTTCATATGTATGTATGTAAGTATGGTCGTATGTATGTTCGTATGTATGAATGTATGTATGTATGGTCATATGTATGTATGTATGGTCATAAGTATGTATGTATGTATGTATGTATGTATGGTCATATGTATGTATGTATGTAAGTATGGTCGTATGTATGTTCGTATGTATGAATGTATGTATGTATGGTCATATGTATGTATGTAAGTATGGTCGTATGTATGTTCGTATATATGAATGTATGTATGTATGGTCATATGTATGTATGTATGTATGTATGTATGTTTGTATGTATGTATAGTCATATGTATGTATGTATGGTCATATGAATTTAGTTTTGCTAGTTTTTCTTGTAAAGAAACAAAAAAATTAATTTATATTTGTTTGTGTTTTTTGTTATGTATGTATGTATGTATGTATGTATGTATAGTCATATGTATGTATGTATGTATGTATGGTCGTATGTATGTTCATATGTATGAATGTATGTATGTATGGTCATATGTATGTATGTAAGTATGGTCGTATGTATGTTCGTATGTATGAATGTATGTATGTATGGTCATATGTATGTATGTATGTATGTATGTCTGTATGGTCATATGTATGTATGTATGGTCATAAGTAAGTATGTATGTATGTATGTATGTATGTATGTATGTATGTATGGTCGTATGTATGTTCATATGTATGAATGTATGTATGTATGCTCATATGTATGAATGTATGTATGTATGGTCATATGAATTTAGTTTTGCTAGTTTTTCTTGTAAAGAAACAAAAAAATGAATTTGTATTTGTGTGTGTTTGTTGTTATGTATGTATGTATGTATGTATGTATGTATGTATGTATGTATGTATGTATGTTCATATGTATGTATGTATGGTCGTATGTATGTTCGTATATATGAATGTATGTATGTATGGTCATATGTATGTATGTATGTATGGTCGTATGTGTGTATGCATGGTCATATGTATGTATGTATGGTCATATGTATGTATGTATGTATGTATGTATGTATGTATGTATGTATGTATGTATGGTCATATGCATGTATGTATGTATGTATGTATGTATGTATGTATGTATGTATGTATGGTCATATGTATGTATGTATCTATGGTCATATTTGTGTATGTATGTATGTATGTATGTATGTATGTATGTATGTATGTATGTATGGTCATATGAATTTAGTTTTGTTAGTTTTCCTTGTAAACAATAAACAAAAAATTTTAATTTTGTATTTGTTTGTGTTTGTTGTTATGTATGTGTGTATGTATGTATGTATGTATGGTCATATGTATGTATCTATGGTCATATGTATGTATGTATGTATGTATGTATGTATGTATGTATGTATGTATGTATGTATGGTCATATTTATGTATGTACGCATGTACGTATGTATGTATGTATGTATGTATGATCATATGTATGTATGTATGTATGATCATACATCATAATTGTATGTATGTATGTATGTGTGTATGTATGTATGGTCATATTCATGTATGTACGTATGTACGTATGTACGTATGTATGTATGTATGTATGTATGTATGATCATATGTATGTATGTATGTATGATCATACATCATAATTTTTTTTGTTTATTGTTTACAAGAAAAACTAACAAAACTTAATTCATATGACCATACATACATACATACATACATATGACCATACATATATACATTCATACATATGACCATACATACATACACACATACATAACAACAAACACAAACAAATACAAATGATATTTTTTTTGTTTATTGTTTACAAGAAAAACTAACAAGACTAAATTCATATGACCATACATATATATGGTCATATGTATGTATGTATGGTCATAAGTATGTATGTATGTATGTATGTATGTATGTATGTATGTATGGTCATATGTATGTATGTATGTATCTATGGTCGTATGGTCGTATGTATGTATGTATGTATGTATGTATGTATGGTCATATGAATTTAGTTTTGTTAGTTTTTCTTGTAAACAATTAACAAAAAAAATATAATTTCTATTTGTTTGTGTTTGTTGTTATGTATGTGTGTATGTATGGTCATATTTATGTATGTATGTATGTATGTATGTACGTATGTATGTATGTATGTATGTATGTATGTATGGTCATATGTATGTATGTATCTATGGTCATATTTGTGTATGTATGTATGTATGTATGTATGTATGTATGTATGTATGTATGTATGGTCATATGAATTTAGTTTTGTTAGTTTTCCTTGTAAACAATAAACAAAAAATTTTAATTTTGTATTTGTTTGTGTTTGTTGTTATGTATGTGTGTATGTATGTATGTATGTATGGTCATATGTATGTATCTATGGTCATATGTATGTATGTATGTATGTATGTATGTATGTATGTATGTATGTATGTATGTATGGTCATATTTATGTATGTACGCATGTACGTATGTATGTATGTATGTATGTATGATCATATGTATGTATGTATGTATGATCATACATCATAATTGTATGTATGTATGTATGTGTGTATGTATGTATGGTCATATTCATGTATGTACGTATGTACGTATGTACGTATGTATGTATGTATGTATGTATGTATGATCATATGTATGTATGTATGTATGATCATACATCATAATTGTTTTTGTTTATTGTTTACAAGAAAAACTAACAAAACTTAATTCATATGACCATACATACATACATACATACATATGACCATACATATATACATTCATACATATGACCATACATACATACACACATACATAACAACAAACACAAACAAATACAAATGATATTTTTTTTGTTTATTGTTTACAAGAAAAACTAACAAGACTAAATTCATATGACCATACATATATATGGTCATATGTATGTATGTATGGTCATAAGTATGTATGTATGTATGTATGTATGTATGTATGTATGTATGGTCATATGTATGTATGTATGTATCTATGGTCGTATGGTCGTATGTATGTATGTATGTATGTATGTATGTATGTATGTATGTATGTATGGTCATATGAATTTAGTTTTGTTAGTTTTTCTTGTAAACAATTAACAAAAAAAATATAATTTCTATTTGTTTGTGTTTGTTGTTATGTATGTGTGTATGTATGGTCATATTTATGTATGTATGTATGTATGTATGTATGTACGTATGTATGTATGTATGTATGTATGGTCATATGTATGTATGTATGTATGTATGTATGTATGTATGTATGTATGTATGTATGTGTGTATGTTCGTATGTATGTATGTATGTGTGTATGTTTGTATGTATGTATGTATGTATGTGTGTATGTTCGTATGTATGTATGTATAGTCATATGTATGTATGGTCATATGTATGTATGTATGTATGGTCGTATGTATGTTCGTATGTATGAATGTATGTATGTATGGTCATATGTATGTATGTATGGTCAAAAGTATGTATGTATGTATGTATGTATGTATGGTCATATGTATGTATGTATGTATGTATGTATGTATGTATGTATGCATGTATGTATGTATGTATGTATGTATGTATGTATGTATTTATGTATGTATGTATGTCAGGATATTATTTTTGATTTATGAACCTTAGGGAGTTAAACTGTACTTTAATTTAGTTACACACCTGCTACAAGTTGTAAAGGTTACTAAAAAAGTAATACTTGTTGGTTACTTGTGTTTTATGGCCCTGTAACCCTCTTATTTGGAAGTAAAATACGTTTTGAAAATAAAGGAAGACATTCAATAATTCAGATTGCATGATTTTCAGTCTACAAACTTTTATCATCTCAAAAAAAAAAAAAAAAAAAAAAAATATATATATATATATATATATATATATATATATATATATATATATATATATATATATATATATATTCATTCATTCATTCATTCATTATCTTCCGCTTATCCGGGGCCGGGTATATATACATATATATATATATATATATATACACATATATATATATGTATCAATATGGGTAATTATCGGTTATCGGCTACAACAGCAATATTAACATCAGATATCGGTATCGGTCAGAATTTTCAGATCGGTGCATCCCTATTTGTGTTTATCTTCACCTTCATCACTACAACATGAGACCAGTGTTCATTTTCAATGCATCCACGTCTCATAAAGACATCAACTTTGTCTCTGTGTGGATGGAGACCAAACAAAAAGAAAACAAAAAGAAAAAGATGTCTCGATCGATCAAACGGCTAAAATCATTTTTGAGCTAAAAATGAAACAAAAAGCTGCTTGTATGTGAAAGGTTTTAATCGCAGTGATGAATCCACACCTGACTACAGTTCCCTCAGCTGTACGGAGCATTTCAGCATCTTTTAATTCTTCATTTTGGTTTTTCTGTGTGTGACTCAATGTGTTGCTTACTGAGACACACAAATTTCTCTCAGAAGTTGGAGGAAGAGACCAAAAACAGCTAAAAGCAAAGTGAAACGGTAATGTGTGAATAAACAGCTGTTGGCCGACAGGATAATATATCAGTGTTGTTTTTACAGTTTGTTTCCAAACACACGTGTTGGATGAACACACACGTGAATGACTCACCTTTCCTCTTGAGTGGAGTTAAAGCCGGCCATCTGACGGTGGCACTGACTGCTGGTCTGTGGGACGACGAACACGAGTGTAAGTCCACTGATTCTGACACCGAATGCAGAATAAAGGAAACCATTAAGAGGTTTGTGTCGTTCGTTTACGTACCTGAACCTCCTGGTGGGACTTGGGGAGGAGTTGGGCGTGACACCGCTGTCCTGTGACGGGAACCACTGAAGAAGAAGAAAAGGTGAAAAACTGGATCAATCAGAAACCTCCAGTCTGGACTCAGTCTCAACCCTCTGATCTCTAAACCAGACTTTCCAAAACTGGTTTTCTGTCAACACAATTTTTAAGAATTCCGAACATCGCAGCCCAGTTCACAACAGACTTTTTCAAGAAACCTTTTAAGAGTTAATCTGTGAATAAATGAACTTTCCTCACTTTATCATCTTGATGCACACATATACACATTAAATACTTTATAAAAACATAAATATATTTCGTCTGAGTGAACAGGATGTCTCTGTTTTTATTTCCTCTCTTCAAGAAAACTCAAAGGAATCTCACTGCAACACATTTTTGAGTTTTGTTCTAAAACTTTTAAGTTCTGAAATAAACTAAAAAAAAGTTTTATTGAACTCTGAACTTTAGTTGAGATAATTTATCTTTCCTCTTTAGATGAACTTAAATCTTTAAAAAACTGTTCACAGTGAGCCGTGAACCTGATTGCTCTTTATTTGTGTGTGAAAAGTAAATAGTTTGTATTTAGAATACATCTCCCCAGATACTTATTTATTGTTTCTTCTCTGGATGTTTACAGTTTATGTGTTTATTCTTTGAAATTATAAGGAAATATATGACTCAAACTAAACAAAGTAAGGATAACAGACTATATATTTGGCACAACATATTATCTTATGTATTTTTCTTTCTACTTTGGAAAAGATACCATATGACAATATCTGTTTCTCTCTCTTAATACCTGCATACCCATTTGTATAACTGTACTTTAAGATGTAATAACAATATGTTTCTAAAATAAAAAGAAAATTATAATTATAAAAAACACTTTAGAATTTCTTGTATAATTTCTTGTATAATTAAAAAACGTTTCATGTGCCAACGATTGACAGATAAAACAAAAGCTAAAGAGCTTACAGCTGAGCTCTACTGACAGGTTTTTTTGTGTGTGTGTGTGTGTGTGTGTGTGTGTGTATATGTTATACACTATATATATATCATATACTTATAGTACTTATAGTACTTATATATCCCTTAACTTTTAATGACTCCCCTTTAAATGATAATTTTATTTATCTTGGACCTTCTTTTAATTGTGTTTTATTATGTGGATGTTTCTTTTTGTCTGTGTAAAGTAGACTGTGTAAAAAATGTGCTCTATAAATAAATGTTCTTGCTAATCTGGATTCAATCTGAACCCTCTGATCTGGATTTAAACTGAACAGTCTGATCTGGAGTCACTCTGAATGAATCCAGATGATTACCTCACACTGTGAGACCACAACAATTATCAGTATCTCAATTCTCAACGAAATGAAAATATAATGTTCTTGCTCTGATTGGTGGGAGGAATTGCTGTAAACATGTAAGAGCTGCGATCGATCAAAGTAATCTCCAACTATTCTAATAAATAATTAATAAATTTGAGTCATTTTTAAGAAAAAACAACAAATTTCTGATTCCAGCGTCTTACGTGACATTTGAGGACGTCATTTTTAACTTTGGGAAACACTGATTGACATTTTTCATCATTTCCTGATTTTAAAACTATTAATCTATTAATAGACAAAATGACTGACAGATGAATTAACTCTGAAAATGATGGGTAGTTGCAGCCCTGGACTACATTACCCATGAGCCTTAGCATTACAGAAATGAACCTGGTCAGTAAAATGTCCTCACTGACATGAACCACTACCATCAGAACCCTTCAAAATAAGAGCCAGGGACAACGGAGATGCTCACCACTGATGCGTGGTCGTGCCACTGGCTGACTGGAGGAACTGGGATCAGACTGGAAGCACTGGGAGACACAGAGAGAGGAGCCATTGGTTAGATCTGGTGTAAACTTCAAACAGGTGAACAGAGTTTGTAGACGTGCTGCTGTACCTGAGTCTCTGCAGACTCCCTCTGAGCATCATCTCCATGTTCTCCTCCTGTATGAACACAGACTACTGTTATTAACCTCCATGTTGACCTGACAGTCACACCTCTGCTGACCTTTGACCCCATCC
This sequence comes from Lutjanus erythropterus, assembly GCF_056507025.1. Taxonomy (NCBI): domain Eukaryota; kingdom Metazoa; phylum Chordata; class Actinopteri; order Lutjaniformes; family Lutjanidae; genus Lutjanus; species Lutjanus erythropterus. Next base: position 40,443,753 of record NC_139327.1, read on the forward strand.
ACTCCGTATGCACTGTCAAATTAACACTTCCTCAAACTGATTTCTCTGAATAACATTGAAAACTTTTTTAAGGGAAAAGATTGGAAGTTTGAAGTTTAATGTTTAACATCTCATCTAGGTAAGTGTAAATCCTCTGATCTGGATTCAGTCAACACCCTCTAATCTGGATTTAGTTTTATAACTCTGATCTGGATTCAGTCAACACCCTCTAATCTGGATTTAGTTTTATCAGTCTGGATCCAGTCTGAACGCCTTCTGGTTCGTTTTCAGTCCTTTCTGATGCTGTGAAAACACATTTGTCTTGTTTCTGTGTAATTTGTCCCACTGTGTGAAAAGAGACAAATAGAGAAGAGAAATATAATATGTCTGAAGTCCTTCTGTCCTCACCTGTCTCTTCTGGTCCAGTCTGTCTCCGGTGAGAGAGAACGGAGAGAGAGGGACGAGCTGAAGGAGGACAAGAAAAACAAACGATGGATGAGAGTCGGCAGGTTGATGAGCGACTGGACCAGACAGTGAACGCATCATCACGGTTAAACACACTGACCTGTGAAGGACAGCTGGGGTTGATGGACACACTGCTGCGTCTGTACCGAGCTGAGGACACGGGACTAAAGACCGTCATCCCATCACTGAGAGACAGACATCAACAACAGATTCATACAAATACAGTCAAAGAGACAGAAAAAGAGAGAGTCCTTGAGGACACAAGATTAACATGACATCTTAATGTTTGAGCTGTTTACAGTCTCTCTGTCTATTTCAGATGATTTCATCATTTAACCACAATATCACCAGACTCCATAAAAAAAACAAAACAAAAAAAAAACAATCACAATTTTGAGAGTTGTGGAGTGAGGAGAAACTTACAAAACATAATGAAATGGCTACAGTAAATTCTCAATCATTTGTACCTTCTTCTGAATTCAGCATTAAATTCAAGACTTGTAAAAAGCTTGTAAAAACGTTGTGTCTGATGGCGCGTCAGCTGTCCTGCGCTCCGCGGTGCGCTCTGGTGAAGCGTCTGACAGCGCGTCAGCTGTGCTCCGTTTCTATCACTCTTCTCTGCTTCCATCACTGTTTTGTTTTAATAAGTGCGCCAGCTAATATAAAAACATGTTTATTATTCCCTTTAATTCTTCATGTAAATGTTTCATCTGTGCATTTCTGTGGTTTCTACCTGTTTTCTCCTGTAACTGTGGTACAAACTGACTGATGAAGGAAAAGAAAAACAAATGCTCGACTGAAAGAATCTCAGTCAACTGATGATTCAAATCACTGACTATCAAAAGTTTAATATTTGTTTTTGTAGTAAACAGTTTAGGTAGAGAAGAACCAGAACGGGATGCCGGCAGAATATTTGACACCAAATAATATCAGAGTTCATCAGCCTCTCAAAGTCTCTTATTAGCCTGTCATCTGTTGCACATTTTCTTTTTCAGAACAAACAGGATTATTTGAAAATTAAGAATAATTTAATAGTCACATTCAGGCTGTATGGTGGATTATATTAGCGCTGCAACAATTAATACATTTTTTTGTAACTATCAAATTAATTGCCACCTATTTTGATAATTGATTAATCAGCCTGAGTCGTTTACGTTACACTGAACATCTTTGGTTTGTGGACAAAACAAGACATTTGAGGACATCGTCTTGGACTTTGGGAAACACTGATCAACACTTCTCACCATTCTCACATTTTATGGACCAAACAACTAATCAGCACATCAAGAAAATAATCGACAGATTAATCAGTAATGAAAATAATTGTTACTTGCAGCCATAGATTCAAGAGATATTGAAAAAAAAATTACAAAATGCATTTTACCAGATTTATCAAGTTGTCAAATATGACAGCTGATTATAGAACAGTAACACAACAAGCCTAATCACTGAGGTTTGTACTGAAAGCTACTATGAGCTCACAACAGTCTCATAATAACACACACGAGAGAAGTGATAAATAGATTAAAATCAAAACTTACTTCTGACTTCATAAGAGTCAACTACTGGAGTGTAAATTATTTACAAAAGCATCATAACTAATCAGTAACACCAGTGATTACTCAGTGAACTCTTCACAGCCTCAACACCATGAAGCAGCAACACACAACCAAACTCACATATTAAGCTGGATCATAATAACACACAACAAAGACACAATCACAAGCTCATTAAGACAGCATGACATCCTGTCTGCTCACATTTGGTTGCCAGAATATTAGATACAAGTTTTCTTAAACAAATGTAGTCTATAAAGTTTGTTATGTTCAGTTTATTCTGCCCTTGTTGATGTAAAAAGATCTGAACTCACTTAAGAGTTCATAATTCTAGACATCATTGCATGAAAGGGGAGACTACAGAAAAACAGGCAGAACAATTTCAAAAGCTTAGATTTCATTTTATTCAGTAGACCTATGCCGAATTATAGCTTGGCTTCTGTGCATTAAGACAATGTCTCCAAGTCATATTTAATGAGGTGTGAATGGCTCCCTATAGACAGGACAAATATAAATGCAATGTGTTTTGAATGGAATTCGGTGTTGAACGTCTGGACGTAACATGACTGACCTAATAGTGGAGGAAATAAACTGTAAACATTAAAAACGGATGGATGAGATAAGGCTCCTTTTACAACTATTAAATGTTAAGTAGTTTAATTTGGAGCAAGTCATCAGATTTTATTCACCAACATGGTTTTATGCAAAATCTGAATTAGTAAACTATTCTGTAGGTCTTACTGTAGCCTTCTTGGTAATGTTGTGGAGCCAAAGTGATATTTGCCAAATTTACTCAAATGCAGTATAAAAGAGAAACCGTCAAATATCTGGAATGCATACTTTAATTTTAGTTAAGGCTAATTTTCATAACAACATATATTTACTTTTTGACGACTGACAGTTGTAATGTTTATTAATTCGAGTATTGATCGTAACAAGGAGTTTTCTCTTTGTGCACATTTGACTTGTACTGTCGTTTTTCTTTTATATGCAATAGAAAGCATGAATGGGTTAGATTAAATATCAGTTTAGTGTATTAAAAGTATGCCGAATTAAAGAGTGCCTCCTGTGTAATACGATAATTTCTTACGACATGTTTACTGAGGTGTAAGTGGCTCCCTACAAACCATAAAAATATAAATGTAACATTTTTTTGAATGGAAATCGGTGTTGCACATTTAGATGTAATACCACTGACCTGACACTGGTGATCATGGGGGCGCTGTTCGATCTCCGAAGTGCCCCGCCTCCTGCCCCGCCAGCTGCGCCTGCGCACTGGTCCACTTCCATCCGTTCCATAACTCGGTCCGCAGGCCCGGCGGAGGCAGCACCAACTGCGGGCCTCCGACCTTCCGACGGCGGCGTTGGGCTCTACTCGAGCCCGGTGGAAGCCCGACCAGCAGGCCTCACGAGCAGCAGACCCAGAGCCGCCGAGTCAGCGGGCTGAACACCGACGCTGCCTCGTCTCTACCGCATTTCCCTCCAAAAAACGCCGCTTATCCGAGTGTGTCTGCGGGTCACACCGTCATTTATAACACTCAGCTACGCTTCACTTGCTGCTGCCTCCAACGCAGATTTAACGGCTGCGTAAAAGCGAATTAAAATACGAACCCCGCGCAAAAACACTCGACACAAAGTTTAGTCCGCTCATACGGTTCAGACTCCCGCGGCTGTGCGGCTCCGCGGGGAAACTTTTAATTCGAGTCCGCACAGGTGACGTGACTTTTAGGATTAGCTGTTGAGCTAACTTGGTTTGCAGTAAAACCTCCAGTCAGAGATCAGAAAACCGCTCAGCAGCTGTCCGAGAGAGTCGACCCCGGGTCGGCCACACGGTCCTCAGGAGGCTCGGTCACACGGTCTCCAAAAACACCGAGTAGAGCTCCAGAAGTGTCCGAGAACCGGTGAAAATTAACAGTTTGAAAGATTTTTTACAACATAGTCCTTGACCAAATAGAGGTAGTTCACCAGCTGTGAAAACAGCGCCGCTGTCTGGTCACACGGAGAACTGCAGCTCAGAGACAGAGCTACATGAAGAGAGAAAGTGAAGCAGCATCAGTTCACATTTACAGAAAATTAATACACTTTACCTTATGATTATGTTTGAGGGATGTTTACAGGAATTTTACTTTTCACGTTTTAAAAATCAGTAAACAATTTATCATGTTATCTTTTCTGATTTGGAATTTACTGTTTTATCTTTGTTTTACTGTAAAACTAAAAAATAACTGAAAATATTTATTTTGTACATGAAAATAGTAATTCATGTTGAATGGCTATGAAGCAGTGTAATGCTCGGTATATTCAGTCAAAATAAATGCAACCAACTGCCTTTGTCCAATGTAAAAAAAAAAAAAAAATTTTTAAAAGTGTTCTCTACAACTTTAGAAAAACTTTTTTTTTTGTCTCTAAAACTCATATTCAAAGATTTACTTTTCTTCTTTAGGAAAAAAATCAGTCACCTCAACAAATGATTATAGGTTGGCAAAACTTATTTTAGTTTATTTGAAAACTTTTGAATCTGACTTATGTTGCCTTGCAATTATGAGTTTTCTCAATATTTCTTTACAGTGAATATAATAAAATTTGGCATAAATGAATTTGTTTCCCTGGATAGAGGTTAGGGCTACAGCTAATGATTAAATTATCAATTAATTAATTCATTGATTATTTCAGTTAATAACTTAAGAAGTTAATCTATAAAATGTCTGATGAACAGTCCAAAAATCAAGAGATTCAGTTTACAGTTAAAACAGAAAAGTAGGAAATCCTAACATGAAGTCAATATTTTGTATTTTCTTGCTTGAAAAAAATGACTTTCAAAATTGTTGCAGATTCATTTTCTGTTGATCGACTAATCAATTAATTGACTTACTGTAGCTCTAAATAAGTTGAACATTTCTGTCATCCTGAAAATGACAAAACCAAGAAATGCTTAAAAAGTTCCTCAAAGTTTGGTTGGAATTAGATCAACAAAGATAAGGAATAAATCTTCTAAATGACCATGTATTGCAGTAATGTAGTCATTCCTGAGCAGAGAAAGTACAAGTTCACTAGAAATAAAGCTTAAATCATAAAAACATATGAGAATGTTCTTGAAAACAGAATGTCAGAGTGAACGTGATGCAGATCTAAACTCCTGACAGACTGTGACGGAACATTATTGGGATGTTTTGGTGTTTTCTTTGTTGTTGTGACATTAAACTCTCTGCTGTTCTCCCAGAATCCCAAAAATCCTCCATCTGCTTTGAGTCGTCATCTCCAAAAAATGGTGAAACAGGACACCAGGAGGCTCGGCCTTTAACCCCTTCACTGCCTCCCGGACACGACAGCTTCCCCAAACAAGACACACAGCAGACCAGAGAGAGAGAGAGACCTACAGACAGACAGACAGAGAGAGAGAGACCTACAGAGAGAGAGAGAGACCTACAGACAGAGAGAGAGAGAGAGAGAGACCTACAGACAGACAGAGAGAGAGAGAGAGACCTACAGACAGAGAGAGAGAGAGAGACCTACAGACAGACAGAGAGAGAGAGAGAGACCTACAGACAGAGAGAGAGAGAGAGAGACCTACAGACAGACAGAGAGAGAGAGAGACCTACAGACAGAGAGAGAGAGAGAGAGAGACCTACAGACAGAGAGAGAGAGAGAGACCTACAGACAGACAGAGAGAGAGAGAGAGACCTACAGAGAGAGAGAGACCTACAGACAGACAGAGAGAGAGAGAGAGACCTACAGACAGACAGAGAGAGAGAGAGAGACCTACAGACAGACAGAGAGAGAGAGACCTACAGAGAGAGAGAGAGACCTACAGACAGACAGAGAGAGAGAGAGAGACCTACAGACAGACAGAGAGAGAGAGAGAGACCTACAGACAGACAGAGAGAGAGAGAGAGACCTACAGAGAGAGAGAGACCTACAGACAGACAGAGAGAGAGAGAGAGACCTACAGACAGACAGAGAGAGAGAGAGAGACCTACAGACAGACAGAGAGAGAGAGACCTACAGAGAGAGAGAGAGACCTACAGACAGACAGAGAGAGAGAGAGAGACCTACAGACAGACAGAGAGAGAGAGACCTACAGACAGACAGAGAGAGAGAGACCTACAGACAGACAGAGAGAGAGAGATGTGACGAGTACATTTTAAAAATATGGTTTATTTCCTGAAATTTTATTAGTGAGCAGAGATCAGTTTGTACCAGAAAGCTTGAAAGAGTGACACTGGTGTGTGTTTGTTTGTTTGTTTGTTTGTTTCTACAATAAAAAACACATCATGACCACTGGTGGAATGCAACTAAGTACATTTACTCAAGTACTGTGATTAAAAATAAGTATTTCCATTTTCTGCTACTTTATTCCACAATGAATCACATGCAAATATTAAACTTTTTTCTCCACATTTACCTGACAGCTTTAGTTACTTTGTATATTGAGATTTTACACAAAAAAACATAAAAAAAAACATTAAATCGTCCAACTGTATATGAACATTTAAACATTTAAATGCCGCGTGCACTCAAATGTTTCAGTAATAATAATCTACTGCTGCAGGTTTTAACAAGTTGAATTGAAGACAATGTGGGTCCTATTTTACATCCATAGTGGCAAAAAAGCACATGCACAGTTTGCATCAGCGATTGTTGGTTCAGTTTTGGTTTCATTTAACTGTTATGGTGCAATCAATACAATTTTATAAAGTGACGACGTGATCATTCAGAAGAGCTGTCAAAATCATATTTAAGATATTTCAAGACATTTAAGGCCTAAAACTCAGACTTTAAGGACCTGCAGAAACCCTGATAATGATAAAACAGCCACAGAGGCTGTTTCTCTGCATTACTTAATGTTGTATATCCTGTGTGTTACTAAGAGTACCGAGTACTTCTTCCACCACCAGTCATGACAAATAATTACAATGCCGTTGTAAGAACTACAGATATAAATAAAGGGTTGGGAGGGTTACTTTAAAAATGTATTCCAATACACTTACTGATTACCTGTTAAAAATGGAATTAGTAAACTAATCCAAGTATCACAATATTAAAGTAATGTAACTTGGTTACTTTTAGTTACTTTTGGATTACCTCAACACAAAACTGAAATGAACTTGAATTAAAGTGAAATTATTTAATAAGGTTTTATAATCATTTTTATTGTTATTAATTGTTTGACCAGATATTCCTTACTTCATTATGTGCCAAAAATAAATCTTTGTTTAGAATTATAATGATAATAATGCACATTTAAATGCCCTTTGGTAAATCTCAAAATAGTATAATAAATAGATTAAATAAATAGATAATAAAATAGATTTCTGTGCAGCTAACATTAGCGGTTGCTCTGTGTAGCTAATGTTAACAGCCAGTTTCTGTAGCTAACATCGGCAACTGCTCAGGGTAGCTAACGTTAGCAGCTGATCTGTGTAGTTAACATTAGTGGTTGGTCTGTTAGTGGTTAATTTCTGTAGCTAACATTAGCAATTAGTCAGTGTAGCTCACGTCAATGGTTAGTGTCTGTGTAGCTAACATGAGCAGATAAAGTACAAGTTGACAAATTTTTGAAAAACAATGTTTGAGGGTTTCTAAAAACAAGATTCAAGTTTACCTTAAGAAGAAAGCTAAGTTTTCTTCAACAAAAAATTGTTAGGTGATTAAAAAAATCAAAACTTTTATTGTCTTGTCTTTTATTTATTTGGTGACCCAAGTCAATTTTCCAGTGACCCACCAGTGGGTCACGACCCAGTGTTTTGGAATAACAGACTTAAAAGACATTTTTATTCATCACTTTAGCAGAAACTTTGGCTCCTCCATGTTGACCCCTGAGTCTTCCAACATTCTTCTTATTTCCTTTTTTGCGGCGGGAAAGAAAATTCATAGACGACATGTTGTGACGTCAGTTCTGGGCTGTTATAACTACAAGTACTTCAACTACAACTACTGTCTAACAATGAGGCTGACTGCCGTCAGCGGGTTCCTCCTGCTGTTCAACCCGCTGAAGCCAAAAGGTTAAAGAGGGAAGAGCGGAAGGAGGGAGGAGGGAGGACGGGGGGAGGAAGGAGGAAAAGGGAAGGTACTGTCTTCCTCCAGACGGAGTTAAAACTACTGTTAGGCCACTGTTTCTACAAACTTTTCTTCAATGTGTCAGTAAACCGTCCGTAGCTTCCCGCCGCGGTCAGCTGCACACAGCGAAGCCGGCGGACTGAAGGGAGCCGCGGGGAGACGGACAGCGACATGTCGGAGGGATCCGGAGCCGTGTGGATGTGACTGGTAGGCGGGTTAAACCTCCGAGGTCTCCCCGCTGCTGCTGGTAAACAACTGCGGGCAGAGCAGCGAGCAGTGCGGGACAACCCAGCTCCATACACCCGAGACAGAGTCTAAACAAGTTTTAATAGAGATTAAGATCGTTTCATCAAAATCTAAACACGTCTCTGATAAAGTCATAAACTAAACTACAGCTGATTACAGTAGATAGAGAAGTTTTGGCTATCCCTAATTTATTGCATTTTTTTACTTTGAAAATTACTTAAAAAAATAATTGGTTGTTACTGGTTAATTTTCTGTTGCTTCACTAATCCACACTAATATCCCATCAAGATATTTTTAAACCTGATTTAAAGTCTGTGTTACGATATATGAAGCTGTAAGGATAACAAAAAATATCGTGATAAAAAGTCCCTGTACTGAAAAAAATATCTAACTGAATTGAAAAATGTCCTTTATTAAAGGCGCAGTGTGTCAGATTTGGGTTGATTTATTGTCAGAAATGGTATATAATATTCATAAGTATGTTTTCATAAATAACCTTAGAATGATCCCTTTATATTAATCATTCTCAAACACCGGGTCGTGACCCACAGGTGGGTCACCAGAGGTTTTATTTGGGTCACCAAATAAATAAAAGACTGTGGAAGAAATTCTACAAATTTAAGATGTATATCTGCAGTATACTGATAAAGTATTTAAACGTGTTTCCCAAGTTCCATGGCCACTGTAGGTTCTCGTACACCACCGTAGGTTCTAGTACACCACCGTAGGTTCTCGTACACCGTAGGTTCTCGTACACCACCGTAGGTTCTAGTACACCACCGTAGGTTCTAGTACACCACCGTAGGTTCTAGTACACCAGGGGTCAACCTTTACTTTAAACAGAGTCATTATGGGCTCAAAAATAAAAGATAAGAAAATCTGTCTGGAGCTGCAGCTTTTAAATTCTACATTTTCTTCTCATCTCTCATCCATTTCTAAGATGTCACAAAGTGGAGCTGCAATGATAAATTGATTATTGATTAATCTCTAGCTATTTTGGTAATTGATTGATTGGTTTGAGTAATTAAAAAAAAAAAGTAAAAGTTCTTAGAAATGATTCTTAAATGTGAAAATGTTCGAGTTTCTTTCCTCCTCTCTGACAGTGAACTGAATATTTTTGAGTTGTGGACAAAACAAGACATTTGAGGACGTCATCTTGGACTTTGGGAAACACTGATCAATGTTTTTCACTATTTTAGGCAAACAACTATTAATTGATAAATCGAGAACATAATTAACTGATTATTTGACTCTGAAAATAGTCGTTAGTTGCAGCCTTAAACGAAATATTAATCTTGTAGTTTGGACTTTTTTGATTAATCAATTATCAAAATAGGTCTCAGTTGATTTAATAATTGATTGTTGCAGCTCTAATTTTTTTATCTCAAGATAATCAAGTTTGTTTTCTTGTTTAATTAAGTTTAATTTATTAATTTAGCTCATTATTTCAAGAAAACAAAAGGCCAATTTCTTGAGATAATTTATCATGTTGAGCAACAACCTTCTGTTTTCTCATGATGACAGTTTGATTATCTCATTATCACAAGATAACAAGGCTTAATAAATCACTTAATTATTAATTAATTATTAACATAATTTTGTCCTGGACAGAAGTTGTTGTTTTACTTGTTTATTTTCAGAGAGGAGGATGGAGGGAGAGAAAGAGACGGCCGAGGAGAAGGAGGAAGAGGAGGAGGAGGAGGCGAAAGAGCTTCATCTCATCGCAGCGGCATCCTCTGCAGACTACCCGGACTTTCCCATCATGCACTGGGAGGAGTTGAGCCAGCGGATCGCTGAGTTGGAGAAGCAGGAGCAGGAGAGGAGAGAGAGGTCAAAGGTGAAGACAAACTGGGGTTCAGTTATCACATGGACGTTTCATTTCAAACCACGCCTAAAAATGTTACAACATGCATCGCAATTTTCGAGAAAAGTTGCCATGACATCAGACATTTTAGGCCGCAACAGTCCACAAAACAGCCCGCAAAATCCTGGAGGGACTGATTATGGGACATGTAGGATCCAGTGTGTTTTTAACTCGTCTCTCGTCACTGGAGGACTCCTCTGAATGAGTCCGTACGTCTTCCTGCTCTTGTTGTTTCTGTCTCAGTCTGATAACATTCCTGAAGGGATGAGAACATGTTTGTTGTGTCTGTAAATCCACCAAACACACAGCGTGTAATTCACACCGTGGATGAGACGTTACACAGAAACTCTGTGGATCATCGCTGCTGCAGATTTCTACGTTCTCCGGTGGTTTAATGATAACCTTTACTGTGAAAACACCAGTTTCCTCTTCGCTGCAGCAGACATGCTTGTGATGAATCTGGCTGCTGCTAAACTGCTTTTCATGCACGTTTAAGTTATTTGCTTTGTTGTGAAGAACAACATAATTTTATTTACAAAAAACATCAAATTCGCTGCTTTTATGCACAATTTTAATTAATTTACAGTTTTGTAAAATCTTTTTTTTTTCCTACAGAAGCCTTTATAAATGACTAATGATTATGTCTTCCTGTCTTCCTGCAGAGGGGGACGGGGGTGAGGATGGAGGACAGTCAGGGGGGAGTGTGGAGAGACGTGTGGGAGGAAGAGGAGGAGGAAGACTTCAGGAGGTGTCGAGTAGCACAGAGGTAATGCAGAGTCACACAGTCTGTTCAAGTTCAGCTCAGTTTTCCTTCACAGGGTCACTTCTGGAGAAACATAATTTCTGTACAAAAAAAAAACACTCCGGCTTGTTCGTATTTCTGTAAACCAATCACAATCGTCCTGCAGAATATTGTTGTGGGAATTTGTCTTATTGAAACAGTTGCAGGCGGAGAGACGAGCCCACGTTTTAAAATGTCTAAATCCCTGCAGATCGTAGCATCGTCTGTTTCTTTAAAATGGTTCAGCCCTACCACAGACCCATGAAAGATCTCACAGAGCGATCATTTTAACCTAGAAGATGATCTTTCCCAAACCAAAACCAAGTCTTTTTTGTCCCTAAGCCTGCTCAGACCTGAACCACAGTGTTGTTACACTATAAAACACCAGTTTGTACAATGTGCACAACAACATGTACAAGTCTGGGTTCCCCTCTGGACTTGACCAAAGGAAAGAGCTGCCAGCTTGTTTACACTTGTACCGTTAGCGACCATGTTAGTTAGACTCTGGGAAACTTTTCAGCGTGTAGGTTTAGCTCAGAGGTTGTTGTTGTTGTGGTTCCCGTGGCAACCCAGGCAGCGGTCAGGGGTCCACGCTCTAATGTGAACCAGCACTCAAAATTAAAGATCATCCGTTGTCACCTGGGACACAGAGGTAGTGTCTGGGCGGCGTGCGACAGACCACAGAAGTCACGGTTTGGATCGTATCGTGGATGTGAGTCACTGATCATCAACATTTTTTAAAGTGAAAGAATTCTCTGCCTCCTCTCTCTGTCTGTAGTCACCACTACAGTAATTAGGGCTGAATGATTCTGAAAAAATATTGATATAAATTCGATTATTTTGACTGATATTGCAATTAGAGATAATGATAATTTTTACATCATTATTCTTATTTTGATTGAAAAACATGTTAAAATGATTACAGTGTGATTTTTGCAAGAATCTGAACCAAATGTGTAGAACAGGACGTCTCTGTCTCACCACATTCATTCAATTAAACGTTTAAAGACACATTTTAACAAATATTGCACCTCCCGTGATTTGAAAAGCGCAGAGAGCCATATTGAGATTTCGATAATTTTTTGATTAATTGTGCAGCTCTAATGTGTGACTTCAGGGAACAGCTGTCAGAGGTCCGCAGCGAGTCAGCTGATGTGAACGCTTCAGTGAGAATAAACAACATGATGTAAACAGTGGAGACGAACTGATGCACTGACGGTTTTGTTCTTGTAGTCATGGACTCTCGTCCTGCTGATGTTTATTATCTGTTTACAGATTTCACAACCACAGAAACCTGCAGCTGTGCTTCATCAACAACAGCGACAGTGAAGACGAGGACGAAGGAAGAAACAGAAAGGTCATTTTCTGTCTCTTCTTTAAGGAACGCAGCAGCGTTGTGTGTCTTTTATGGAAGGACCAGCCGGTTCACATGTCCTGAAAGACGTCAGTGTCCCAGACAAATGGGACGAGTTCTATTCAAATATTATTTGTGTTTATTGAGCTTAAAAACTATTGATAAGCAGGCTGTATAAACAGTCCCTCCAGGAAGTTGCAGCCGCAACAATTCACGCCAATTCAACCATTTCTCATGAATTCAGTGCGACACGGCAGTTTTGTCCAAACTTGACTAAAACTTGTTTTATTATTCGCTATTTTTTGCATTTATATATTTTTTATTTTGTCACAGGCACTGAAAAGAAGACATTTGTCATCTTTATAGACATTTATTAAAGCTCTGTGCATTATTTTATTTTAGAATTTTGTGCTGTTTTGACTTGAGTTTGAGCTCCAAAAAGATTCTGCTTCTTTGTAGAAAATCCCTCTGTGCACTTTTTTTTTTACAGATAAAACTGGTTTGTCGTCATTTCAGACAATTATACTTTAATTCTCCTTCATCCATGACAACAAACGTGATGTGACCTCTGACCTTACATCTCCTTCAGGGAGCCGGTGGCAACTGTTGCCATGCCTCCGGGCTGAAACAGGAAGTGGTGACGGCTCTGAGGACGCTGAGAGACAAGCTGCTGGCTGAGCAGAAGGAGAAGGAGGTTTGAGGAGGGAGAGAGAGGGAAAGATTAACTTTGAAAGACTGAGAGAGAGAAATATTATCAACAATCAAAGAGTGTGTGTGTGTGTGTGTGTGTGTGTGTGTGTGTGTGTGTGTGTGTGTGTGTGTGTGTGTGTGTATGTGTTGCAGCATCTGGCCAGCAGCAGCGTTGTTGCCAAGCGGAAACATCTGGAGCGTTGGGACCTGCAGGAGTGTTCAGTTCAGCAACTCAGCAGCCTGAGAGTATCACTGCAACAGGACGTGCACGGTACACACGCACACACACACACACACACACACACAGACACACACACTAGACCCAGATGTTTTAAGAATCAGACACACCCTGTCCAGTCTTAAAGGTGTCTCGCTCCTTCGTGGAGGATGACAGCTGTGTTCTAATGGAACCAATCAGAAGAAGAAAAAGCAGCAAAATGTCCAGAGAGATTTATTTTGACGATTTCTTTAATGTCCCTCAGGACAGAGACACCTGGAGACTCTCCTGTGCATCTGAACCAGACTGCAGGTTTCTGTTTGATTATTTTAAACTTCAGCTCTAAATACGACGATGAGCCTCAGCCGTCGTGTCTGTGAGTTGGAAGTCGTTCGTAGTTCAGAGTCGGTTTTCCCGACTTTGAGTCCAAATGCGTCGCAGCGCATCTGCTCTGGAAAACATGAAGACTGTTCGGTCTCTGAACTTCAAAAGGCTCCACAGCAGCTGATTAACACACTTTAAAAGAGACGGGAGGAGGAGGGCAGTCACACGTTTCCAAAGAAATGTTAACTACAAAGCTGTTCGAGTCCGTCTCACAACACAAACACGACATGTATCAGTCAGTCCCTCCATGATTTCACAGGCCTGCTCTGTTGTTGTGGCCTGAAATGCCGATTTCACAGCAGCTTTTCAAAAAAAAAAAAAAAAAAATGTGATGCATGTCGCTGTGTATTTACGTGTGTTTTGCAATGAAAGTGCAGGACAAGTTGAATTTTGTTTTTATAATTCATTAAAAAACAAAGACAGCTTGTTCCAGAGAGAATATAACCACTGCCTGTTCTCAGGGTTAGATTGGTTGAATTTGAGTGAATTGTTGCAGTTGCAGCATGATGTCCCTGGAGGGACTGATGTAGTAGAAACTACCCAGTTTCCAATTCGACACCATGTTAAAAAACCAAAAGCAATAATCAAATTCAAGACTTGTTGTTTTTCTTTGAATTGAAAACTTTTCTGAGCTTCAAGCACAAAAGCCTGACGGGGAGATTTACTGAACCTGACATGAATTACTGTCAGCAGAGCAGGTTGCCATGTCTGGAACGTAATGCAAAGGTGCAAAAGTGATTTCTGTTTCCGCAAAAATGTGAATTAATCAATGACCTGCACCCAACCCAACCTGTAAATCAAAAGACGTTCTTCACTGTAGAATCTGATGAGAACGTCAACCAGCATCCAGTGAATTTGTATTTTCAACATTTTATCCCTAACAAATTTTTGAGCTGCTCAGAGATCATGAGTCACTCCTTCCACGTCACAACTCACTTACATTTTGTTTATTTCTGATAAAATAGGGTGAAATGTAAAATTTCCGTTTGCCCTGAGGTGGCGAGCTTTCTGCTTTTGTCATTTGTGACCAGCAGAAACAAACTTTGCCTCGTGCAACAAAGATAAACTGTTAACCACAGCAGTGACACTTCTGTCTTGTTGTTTTGATTCCAGCTCTGAGCTCCGAGCTGGTGGCTCACCTGTTGGTACGAGACCAGCTGAGGACGAAGCAGGACGCCATGCTGCTGGACGTCCAGGACCTGACCTAACACCAGGACCACAGACCGGACGGTCCACACAAACTACACCAACATTCGTCCAACTCTGGGACCTGGACGGGCTGCTCGTCCATGTCAGTCCCGGACTCATTTACTTCAACGGAAGCTTAGCTGATTATCACCAGCAGCCGGGACAAAGACGGAGATACGACTGGATGGTTTGGTTGAAAGGAATTGGAACCATTTGAAAACCCACCGGACTTAGAGATTGACGACAAATGACAAACTTAAAACGGAAGTGACGTCGTGGACAGGAAGAGACTTCAACACGCGTCCAAAGGAAAGTTCAGACAGGAGCTGATACACGACAGCAGGTTGATATGAAACGATGAAAGGGAGGAACCTTCATCAGACAGAAAGACAAAGATTCAAATCAACAAAGGAGCACAGATTTTGGTTGGATTGTTTGGAAGACAAATCTAAACGTCTCCAATCAGCGTCCAGCGAGTGAGGACAGTAAAAGATCACATTACATTTTTTTGTAAACTGCAGTCATTCATTTAATTCACATAGTGTTAGTGCTTCGGTCTACCTATAAAAGCCACTCAGGATCTGTGTTTTCATGTTTGGGTCCAGTTTCGTACCTGGAGGACCAGCAGGGA
The DNA here is from genome assembly GCF_056507025.1 of Lutjanus erythropterus. NCBI lineage: Eukaryota > Metazoa > Chordata > Actinopteri > Lutjaniformes > Lutjanidae > Lutjanus > Lutjanus erythropterus. The sequence continues at coordinate 40,459,165 of NC_139327.1, forward strand.
AGACGAGGTGGTCAGAAATTAAACCGTCCAAGAAACGATGGGTTCAGTAGACTGGGTGGCTGGTTCTTACAGTCATTTTTCATTGATGGATGATTGGCAGGTGGTATTTAATGGTTGTGGATAAAGAACAGTGTGGAGTTGAAGTCAGATCCTCTCAGATAACATCGTCCCCTCACGTCATTTCAACCAAAATGACTTCAGTGGCTGCAGTGTAACACATGGTGGCAACTGTGCTTTTGACCACTGACAGGCTCAGATTGTTTCTCTAAGTCCAACCAGATCAAGCAGGCAGGAAGTCAGACAATGAAAAAGCAAAGAGAATCTGGTTGGTTTTCAAAATAAAAGTCTCACAATCATAAAAACAGACAAAAAGAAACTATTTAACCGTTTGTGCACCAGAAGTAGATCAGTATTTACACCCAGGAACAAAAATATCCCTAAATGTAAAAACGGTCTAAAAGTAATATGTATTAATATTGTTTCCCTCTTTTTTGGTTAAATCTCTCTTTTCTGTATGTTTTATTTTTGGAGGTGGTAGAATACTATGGGACTCAAAGTCTGTCAATAAAACCTGCGCCAAACATGGTAAAATGATGCCATCTGGTTTAAAAAAAAAAACCAATTTTGAAGTCAGGACTGCAGGATGAAAGCAAGAAAATAACAACAAATGGCAGCAGGATCAAAAATTGCACTTTTGCTGGTAGTCAATAGGACAAAAATATCATCTGGGTGTGAGTTGGGGAGTATTTTGATCACAGTGCTTATTAATCAGTCTCTCCAGGATTTCACCAGCTGTCTTTGGAATTTTTGCGGCCTAAAATGTCTGATTTCACAGCAGCTTCACTATAAAAAAACTGCAATGCATGTTGCAGTGTTTTTAGGCATTTTTTTGCAATTAAATTGCAAAAGAAAGTTGTGGTATTTTTTGTATAAATCATGAAAAGTTCTAAGTTACTTCACCAAATTTCTCATGAACAAAAGAACAGTCATCGTCAAACAGCAATCTAATTTTTTAAGGCAAGGTCACGGGGGGAATCTTAAAGGCCTGGAAAACTTTTTTCCACAACCACATTCTTACTATGATCAGCAGCTGCATGAATCACACATGAACAAATGATTTTCTGCTGATGTTAATGCAGTTTTCATCATATCACATGAGAGATTTATATCAGTGTTGTTGTTTTTTTTCATGCACCAAGATGCACTCAAACAAACAGTGATGAAATCCTGTTCAAAAAAGAAACCTTAAATAACTTGAGGCTCTTCAGACACGTAGGAAGAGGAGCAGTGTTTAGAATTTGTAATAAAAACCCTTCATAAGCTACACAGCGTGTTCACGAGACAGTTTTAGAGAACAGTGTTGGCGGCTCTTCATGATCGACCTCATGACGTCCAAACAATCAAGTTTTAACAATTCTGTCTGCGTCAAACTTAAATGTAGGACACATGAATGTTGAGGTGAAGTTTTTAACATCAGAATATTTTGTCTCTGCTGACAGAAAAGCTTTGTGTGATTTTTCTCAGGTAGGACGACCAGCAGCAGTAGCAGCTTCACTTAGTCGAGCACTTTGAGCGTCACATTACTTTCAGATTTGGGGGAAACGAAACTGAACAAAAACTGTCTGGAATCAGATTTTATACAGAGCTCATACTCCAATGTAACCTTTTGGTTTTTTTAAGCCATGTGACAAAATAGAAAGGTCCGTATTTTTATTTTACATTCTTTGTCGCACACTTTCCCGATGTAACCAGACTCCTCAGTGTTTTATCTGGTGGTTTAATAATTATTGAGGCAGAAGAACCTCATCTCAACATTAATCAACATGATAATGAATATAAACTGCGCACGGCGCATGCAGCTTGACCTTCGCTGCAGTTGCGAGGATGAAAATTAATTGTCTGTGATCTGTCACTGTCTGACTGAGCAGCCTCATGGAAGTGATATATTAATATTTTAAACTAACAAAATTAGTTAAAACAAGTCAACGTCCATATTTTGTTGCTTTCTTAAATTCATTTCCTGTAATTCATTCTTTTTTGACAAAAGAAGTTTCTTGGACTGCTGGTGTAAATCTAAACATTTATATGCAATGCGGGATTGTAACTTATTTAAGTTTTATTGTGTTTACTTATTTGTTATTATTATAACAAGGGAACATTACACGCATACAGCATGTGTAGCAAGATGAGCTTAACTTAATGTGGTTGTTATTTTATTTTTCTTATGAAACTAAAGGGGAATTTCACCAAAATTTGTAGCAAATAAAAGACAAACATTTATTTCTAATTTTTATTTACAGAATAATTACTGAGCAAACATCGTCCCCTGTTCCTTTGATTAAAAAAAAAAAAAGAAAACTATAAAAAGTAAACAGCTGATGTTTGATATCAGGTACAGGAACACGACCGTCCGTTTGTTTTCACAGTTCAAAAGCAGTTGAGTCGTGGTAACGTTACTTAAATGCATAAAAATAACAGAGGAGTTTTTATTTTAATTTTTGGTGTTATCCCTCTTTAACTGATGCTGAACACTTCAGGTACAGTCAGTCGTTACATTATTGTTTACTGGTAAGAAATGCAAGAGAACAATAGCAAAGAATCTGTGATTAAGAGCATGAAATAGTTTAAACATTTCAACACTTTTTAAGGTTGTGAAGTTTTATTCTAAAGTAGCCGTGGATATTTAGATGATTTAAAATGTGGCTTTTTTTTAATCAACCACTATCAATGTCCTGCAGTGCCTTAAAACAAAACTATTTTGATTTATTGAACATTTCTCTCACATTGATCTTTGATAAGAAGCTGAATGTCATATTCATTTCAGGAAATGTGTCTTTCTTATTTTTTTATTTACATATAGATGTTTAAAGTCACACTGAAATGCCGTTTTAAGAGCGTCAGAGTAACGAATGATGCTACATGTGATGAGTTTCTTTGTGAAACATGATGTTGCTGCAGGATGTGACACAGTGAAGGAGAGGTAAAACATGGAGAACAGTAAAAGTAATATTCTGTGCTTGATAACGAGCTAACAAGGTGAACAGATTGTTTTTCATTTCATTGTGACTTTAAGAGTATTAAAAGTTGTATTTTAAAATGTAAATAAAATTAATTACAAATGCATTTTTAAATGTAAACATTAATTCTAAAATATATTTTGATGGTCTGCAACAGTTCTATTTGTTGTCCACTTTATTGCTTCAGTGTTCAGTCAGAAAAATCCTTTGTTTTGTGTGAAAGTGTAACGTTAGCTTACCTGGTGAAGAGTAAGGATCGAGATTTTCCCAAAGATTACACATTTACTATTTTGAGAACAGAGGCACACTATCCTGATGTATGTGGGCTCCAATCCAGATCACATCAGTGTTTTATCTGGTCATTTAAAAATTATTTAGGCAGAAGAACGTCATCTCAACATTAATCAACATGATAATGAACATAATATAAACTGCGCACGGTGCATGCAGCTTGACCTTCGCTGCAGTTGCGAGGATGAAAGTTTATTGTCTGATCTGTTGTTCATGGAAGTGATATTTTACAATTCATAATATTTTAAACTACCAAAATTCAATAAAACAAGTCATTTGGTGTTTTCAAAGTCATGACATCAAGCTGAGACAGATTCAATATTCTGCTGCGTTCAGAAGCTGCTGCTGAGTGCAGCAGTCGGATCGCACTGTGCACGCCGCAAAGTTCTAAAATATATTTTGATGGTCAGCAGCAGTTATATTTGTTGTACACTATTGTCAGTGTTTGTTTTCTTATTATAAATCATAAAAATGCTCAGTTCACCTTTTTGTGTGAAAGCGCTCTTTGTGACATTATCTTACCTGAGGTGTTTTCTCTGAGACTCTTGGTCCTTTTATCAGCTGAGAGGAGACAGAAGAGAAGTGAGGTCTGTTACTCAAGTGACGACATCCTGGTACAAAAACACACAGACATCGTAGCTTAAGTGGCTAACGTTAGCTTTTGGAGGGAGAAAGTCATGACATCATACGTGACCTCTGACTGTGTCGTCTTTCTAATTATGTATCTACACAATCAAGACTTGTAAAATTATCTCTTAAAATGACAAACATCATATGCGATTTGTGACAAAATTCAAATGTGATCAAAAGATGACTGTTCATGTTATTTTTTTTCTGACCATGCTGGTCCACTGGTGACTCCACCTCTCTATTTCTTGATGAACTTTTTGAAACTTTGATTTATTCATTTAACATCCACTGAAGCATTAAACAAAAAGGAAAAGAACAAACAATGGTTGGCTTGTCAATAGTGCCGTATTTCAAATTTGTAAATGAATGTTTCTCCAACTACAGATACTTCTAAGTCCCAGCAGTGAAATTTTAGATTTATTTATTCCTCAAATGATTCTTGACAAATATGCATAGTGTTATTAAACTTCTTGACTAAAAATAACAAAAGGCCATAACAAGTTGAATGAGTACTTCTACTGCAGTATTGAATCTGTGGACTGTTAATGTAACTTTTAATGAAACTGATTTCCTCGACAACATGTGAGCTGCAGGCGTCCGTTCAGGAGCCTTTTGTTTTTTGCAGCAGATATTTGATTTTTAATAAAAGTCAGACTGATTTGATGTCCTCGCCCTCGCTGTATTTATTCATACCTGTGCTACCTGCGCGCTGTGTGACCATCAATTGTGTTGCCGTGTTTGATCACAGTCACACACACCATCACATGTACAAACACTCGGGCAGAGCTTTGTCACGACTGTGTGTTCACTGTCAGCGACGACAAACTCACTATTTACCGTCTGAATCAGGGCTGATGATGGTGATGATGGAGTGAACGGAGCAGAAGGAGGAAGAGGAGGAGGAGGAGGAGGAGGGGCTGCTGGTGTGTTCACTGTATTCTCTTTGCTCTCTAATTAAAGCCTCAGATAACAGAGGCAGGGTGAGGAAGAGGAGGAGGAGAAAGTGAGACATTTAGAGCCTCAGCAGAAGAAAAGGTGAGTGATTTATTAGCTTTAGAAAAACAGATTTTAGTTTAACCACATCTGTATCGTACAGCTGTTGATTAAAGGTACATGTCAGAAAAAAGATACAGGAATCAAAACCTTTCTAAACTAAAATATGATTTATCATATTTGATCAGTTTTGCACAGCTCATATATATGTGATTGTTTTTAATGCAGTATGGTTTTAGAAGCTCTAATCTTTTTGGTTTCTCATTGAAAATAAGTTTTATAATAGTAATCTTTGTGTTCGTGCATGTAAAGAGTCCATGATTATAATTTAAACTCATGTTAGAAGTTGAATTTATGGTTAAATTAGCAGGGAGCGTGTGCAGAGCAGTTCAATGCAACAACAGCAGAGTTAGCATCAAGCTAATCTGCTTTTTGTGTTACAATCCGAACGTACAAACAATACGGCAAAAAAAAAAAATAAACAGGTCAATTTGACAAATATTGAAGAGAAATGTAAATTAAATACCAAATCCTTCAACTCTTTTTAGCGTATTTTTAAATTTTTTAGTCCTCAGCTGCTAAAAAGAGCCAGTGTGTCCTATTAAAAGCGAACTGCACCTCCTCCTCCTCCTCCTCCTCCTCCTCCTCCTCCTCTGCAGTCCCTGTATTGGGTTTCATTCCTGCAGTTCTGACTGAATGAACGCTGATCAATTATTTACAGAGAAGCTGAAGGTCAGAGGAGAAACCCCGAGAGACCCTTCGGCCCCGAAACAGACACTTCTGAGCCACAACGAGACCCGACAAGACGAGAAGAAGACGAGGACGATCAGGAGGTGGAGGACAGGTGAAGGTAGGACCAAACTCCCTCTGATGTCCTGGGTCTGAAAATACAGGCAGCTGATTGGCTGAAAAAGCAGCAGTTTAGTCGAGTCTTTGCAGTTCAGATGCTTCAAGCCGGTGAAACTAGACAGATTTCCAGTGTTTTATACAATAAAGTCACTCAAATCTGTCTGCAACGTCTTTAAATATCTGAAACTTGAGAATAATCGATTGTCTCATTTTGACTCTGTAGATCTAAAACAGCTCCATAATATTGTTGGGCAGTATCTTCCTCCAACAGGGCTATAAATGGCACTCGTCCTGTGGAGCTCAAAGAGTCAGAAAAAACAAAAAAGTTTGAAAAACTCAACAGCAACATGTCTTTACAAAAGTCATGACCTGGTAACTCAAGATAATCCACGGACCTTGTTGTGAGCTGTTTCATGGAGGAACTACTTCCTGACTGCTCCAACAGTCGAGTCAAACTTCAACTTTGGAAAAAAAACCCATAATATAAAATACAGAAACTTTCACTTGATGAAGAGAGCTGCTGTGTGAGAGCAGAGACACTGAGTGTACAGAGGACCACCATGTGTTCATGAAAATCTTCAATACCTGATGAAAAATGTGAATTCATAGATATTTTTAAATGTACATTACACAGTACTTCATCACTTGAATGCAGCAGAGGTGTTTCTTTTTTTTTCTCTTCTCCATGATCCATCTCTGGCTGCTGAGAGCTGCTGTTTAACGTCATCAGTCCAGTTATCCATGAGGTTACTGTCAGCAGGCAACAGCAGGCACAGAGTCTAGGAGGGAACCCCAGATCTGTGAGGTCTGAGTGAATGTTTTGACCGAAACTATGAAAAAGCTCACGAGAGTCTCACAGAGTCTGGGTTCCCTTCTAGACCCATCCAGCAGACGCTGAGAGTGACGGACACGACCAGCCACTGCAGTAATGGATTCATCTCTCGCCTGTCGGTGAACCACAGCGGATCCTGTCTGAGTATTACTGATCAAAAATCTCACTGAGTTCATATTCTGTGAAAGCACAAATAGTCATCACTTCAATATTGTCACAATACGGTTCCTGTTAGAACCTTTTTCTGGAACACTTTCGCAGAGTTATACCTGGAATCCAAGATAAAGGGTAATACTAGAACCATCTGTGAAAGAGTTACCTGGAACCCTCCACTGAGAACCTTTTTACATTCCAATGGTTTTTATCAACAACACACCCGGGGCTTCTACCAAGAACCTTGTTATATTCCAAAGGTTTTATTTGGAACCCACCAGAGGGGTTCTACCAAGAACCCTGTTATTTTATGGTTCAAAGAACACTTGACGAAAGAGTTCTTCAAGGATTTCAAAAATCCTTGAAGAACTCTTCCATCAGAAAAGTGTTCTTTGAATGAAAATAGATCCTTTTGGAACCCTCAGTCTTACAAAGAAAGAATGGCTCTGGGTAGAACCTCAGCCCTTCAAGGAAGAACCCTTTTGGAACCCTTATTTCTAATTGTGTATGAACAGTTTGTAACCGTTTCTGTCAGCATGACACATTCTCTCACACGACACAAGAACCACAGTTTTGTTGAAGAACTGACTGTTGTTCCAAAACAGCTTCAGCAGCTGGAACAGAGCAGTGACCTGCTGCACAGAAAGGCTTCATGAATGGAGAGAGGTTTCCGGAAAGCTTCGTTAATGATTGAGGGGCTAATTGAGCGAAACACAGTCTTCATCAGCAAAACACCAGCGGTACATTCTGAACAAGCTTTTACAAACTAATGACTGCGTGTTTTCTTTCCCCTCTGTCACAGAAACTCCTTCAACATGCCAGAGACATGGACCAGTCCACCGTGAAGAGACAGACATCAGATAGATAGATAGATAGATAGATAGATAGATAGATAGATAGATAGATAGATAGACCGACCAGATGAAGGACAAATGAAGGAAACCTCACTGACTGAGAAGACTTGACGTTAAAGGAGCTGAGATGACGCCAGGGGAACCTGAAACGATCCTGCTCTGCCAGAAATAGCCTTCATCATGGGATTGAGCCAACCCTCCAACATCACTCCAGACATTGGACTGGTGGTGGCAGCGGCAAGCAACCACCCCAACACCTCTGGCACCACGTCGTCTCTTCCTCCATCATCCTGCAGCATCGACGAATCCTACAAGTACGTCTTCCTGCCCGTCTGCTACTCGCTGACCTTCCTCTTCAGTCTCACCCTCAACTCGGTAGTGCTGCTGCGCTCCTGCTGCCACCATGGCGGCTGCTGCAGTGGCGGTGGTAGCAGTGGCGGTGGGCGACGCTGGAACACTTCACTGATCTACATGGTGAACCTGGCTACCACTGACCTGATGTACGGTCTGTCGCTGCCATTCCTGGTGGCGAGCTATGTGCTGAGGGACCGCTGGGTGTTTGGGGACTTCATGTGCCGCCTCGTCCGCTTCCTCTTCTACTTCAACCTTTACTGCTCCATCTTCTTCCTCACCTGCATCTCTGTGCACAGGTAGGAAGCAACAATTGCACCTCTGGCGCCTCTAGTAGAAGTGCCCTCTTGGTTGTTCCTATGGTAGATAAAATGTGATCTAGTGGACAAAACATTGTAAAGTGCCCTCGAATATGCCCTTCTAGTGGACCAAAGGTGGTTACATGCCCTCTTGGGTCCCCTTCTAGTGGACAAAACTCGATAAAGTGCCTGCTAAAGTGACCTTCCAGTGGGCCAAATGTGGTAAAGTGCCCTCTTGGGTCCCTTTCTAGTGGATAAAATAAATAAGTGTCCTTTCAGTCCCCTTCTAGGGGACAGAATGTGGGAAAGTGCCCTCTAAAGTGCCCTTATAGTAGTAGCTACGATTTGACAATCACCATTTGGTGACTCCATTTAAAGTTCTGTTGCTTTATAAACCTCATATCAAGCTCATAAGCATAACATGTTTTCTGGGACATCACAAGATGTCAAATATTACCAAATCTTACGAAAAGGTGAAGTCAAAGATGATCAATACTAAAAGGGGGTCTGTTTGCAGATTATATCACAACCTGTGAGGTCTCCTCAGTGTCTCTGTGTTCATGTATCTTCCTGGTAACGTTAATTTTTGACGGCTCCTTGCATGTGCTCTTTGAACTTTGACTTGCTTACAGGAAAGTAGCTCTATGACACAAGTTACCAATGCTAATGTAGCAAACTAGCTGACTCTCCTGACCTTTGAGCCAATCAGAGGCTGGTGAAATGTTTGGAAAAGAGCCAGGTTGGCTGGTTTTGACTTCAGAGACAAGTAACCCACATCTAGGTTCACACCCCCCCAAGTTGCCAACCTGTCTGCAGGACTGTTTCCTCTCTGTCATACAAACCTACAATGGCTATGGAAGCTCATCAGTGACAAAACAGTAATCAATCTGAAAAAGTAAGTAAGGAACAGGTTTATACAGCATCTTAGGATCTTTTCACCCCTAAAAGTCTGAGGTTCACATTTTTGTTACATTGTTTATACTGGATCTGGTTAGTTTCACTTTGCAATTAAGGGAGTGCACTCAAGATCTATTCACGATGTACCTACATCCTGTCATCATCACCTTCGTGAGCTGTGTCTCCCTTGATATTTTCAATGGAAAATAACTGATAAGTGTCAGAAAAGTTTTGAATTTTTTCCAGCTGACTTCTTATAAGGTTGTCAGACAAAGTGTAAAATAAACATTTGGTCTCCTCATGTACAACCACAGCCCATTTTGTTGGGTTTTGTTAAATTTCTTTTGCTCAGTTTGATGATAGGCTGCCAGAACTTCCTGTCATTGGTACAAAAGTCTGAACCATCCAAAAAAACAAAATGTTTTCACGCTAGAAACAAAGTGAGCCTTCGCTCAGATTGATCTGGACCAAGACCACCTCTTTCAGTTGGAGCCCTACTTCATTTGTTGTGGTTCCAGACAAAAGTTTACAGGTGTGAAACCTCCCCCTGGACTACAGGCTGGACCAAAGAGGTTGCTGCAGTGAAAACAAGTGGTCTCAGTCCGGATCAAAATGAATCATGGTTCACGGCACTGAAGACTTTTCTTCATGGAAAAGATGTTTTCCCTCTTTTCCCAACCAGCTTCAGCAAGAGTTTGATCTGATTAGTGTTAGACGTGGTAGACCAATGGTTCCATACAATCACCTGTGAAGTGTTTGTTGAAAGTTCCTGCCTTTTTCCAAACAGGTTGTAATGACAACTGCCCAGATGGCTGTGTGTAACAAACCATCTGGCATATCATGTTATGTGAATACTGAGTTAGGAATCATCTAAAAAACCCTCAACTGAGCACCTGAGACTCTATTTAGTGTTTTTAAAACTAAAACAAGGATGTCTGTGGAGATTCTCAGCTGTCATTTTTATCCAAAAAGGTCAAATTGAGGCAACTGAAGTTGCTTGATTTAACCTTTCTTGGATAAAACAAGAATGAGATTGGAACTCACCACTGCTTGTCCTGGTTGTCCGTCCACAGGTACCTAGGGATCTGCCATCCGATGAGGACCATCACTCTGGAGAGCAAGCGGGTGGTGAAGGGCACCTGTGCGTTGGTGTGGGTGGTGGTGTTCATCCTCACCTGTCCCATCTTCAGGTTTGCCCAGACAGGATACCTGCGTCGAGCAAGCGGTGGCGTTGTGGAGCCTGGAGGGCAGAGGGAAGGCGGGAACACCACTGGATCTCAGGAGGAGTACATGAACTGCTGGGACGACGCCATCGATAAGGAGTTTGCTGACTACGTCCCATACGGCATCGTCCTCCACCTGCTGGGCTTCTTTGTGCCGTTTGTCATCATCGCCTGGTGTTACTCTCAGGTGGTCAGGACGATATTTCAGACCCTGCGCTCCCCTCCCAGTTCAATAGAGGGTGGCGAGGATGGTCCAGTGGGAGACGGGGTGATAGAAGGAGTTCGAGAGCGGGAGAGAACCTCGGTGTCCATCTCTGGATCGCAGTACTCACACTACATCCGGCGCCGACGGAAATCCATTAAAACCATTGTGACCATCACGCTGCTGTTCGCGCTCTGTTTCCTGCCATTCCACGTGACTCGGACACTCTTCCTGCTGCTGCGGCGAGGGCAGCTCGGCGGCTGCAACGTCATGAAGACTGTGTCCATCTGCTACAAGGTCACCCGTCCACTGGCCTCCTGCAACGCCTGGCTCAACGCCCTCCTCTACTTCCTGACAGGGGATAAGGGCGCCCCCTGCTGCTGGCCAGCAGAACACAGTGTCCGCAGAGACCGCCGGAGCGGCTCCCTCTGGTGGCCACTGAAGATCCTGAAAAAAGAGGGAGTGGGCGAAGATGACCAGGAGGCGGCCGAGAAGGTTGAAAGGGAGGTGCACTTGGAAAACGAGTCCAAGTCTTCAAGGGTCGTCTTCTAGAACGTTTTAATGTTGGTTTCTTTATTAAAGACTTAAAACAGCGCATGATGAACCAGGAAAAGGTCCAGCAGTTCAACAGGAAGCTGCTCAGTGGACACTCCGTCTAAATATAAAGCAATTTTTAACCAATTTCCATAAAATGAGCAAAAGAAAATGTGAATAAACACGTTTCCATCCACTACTGTTGTGTGAATGTCAGGAGTTGGTTGACGGTCCAGTCAAAGCTCAGACGACGGAAATCAGATTTCTGGTTGTTTCATGTATTAATGTGAGGAAGGTCTCAGTCTCCTCTTCGCTCCACACACATCTGATGACTTAAATGGTTTTCATTGACAACTTTTCCATCCTCAATATTTAAACTTTCTTGTAGAGCTGCAACTAACAGTTATTTTCATTGCTGATTAATCCATCGATTTTTTTCTTGATTGATTAATTAATCCTGTAATAATCTGTCAGTTGAAAAATAGATAGATCCAAACATGTTTGCACTGTTTTTCAAGTCTTTCTTGTAACGATCATTAGTGATCAATCTGTCAATCATTTTCTGCCCTAATCAATCAGTTGTTTGGTCCATAAGATTTCAGAAAATGTAAGTCAGCGTTTCCAAAGCCCAAGAGGACGTCCTCAAATGTCTTGTTTTGTCCACAACCCAAAGATATTTTCCTGTGACAATTATTTTCATTATCAATTATCTGTTGATCATTTTCTTGATTAATCAATTAATTGTTTGGTCCTTAAAATGTCAAAAATGTAAATGCAAAGACAACGACCTCAGAAACCATAAAGAAATCAGAAAATTGAACATTTAAGAAGCTAGAATCAGAATTTCACTTTTTTTCTTAAAAAGTTACTCAAACTGATTAATCGATTTTTAGTTGGTGAATAATTCATGATTAAATTTTGCAGCTCTACTCGACAGTTTTCAGTACTTGGTTAAACCAACACAGTTCAGTTGGTACCAACAAAGTATTAAATACTGTTGACCTACTCTGAGTCAAACCAGTCAGAGACACACAGTTAATCTGCAGACGTGATGTTTGACGTCCTCACAGCTTCTTCAGTGAACAAAAGAGGACGATGTCCTGAATCAGAAATGTGAGGAACCTGATGGAGGAGACGACGTTTATTTAAATCTGCTGCCCTCAAATGACTAAATAACTAATTAACTAATTTTCTTTTCTTAATTCAGTAATTTGTACCCTTGAATTACTCACTTCATGTCCTCAGGAAACTAAAATTGTGCCCATGAAATTAAAAACAGCTCCATTTGTTCCTCTGAGACTCTCAATGCAGAATACTTGGATCTAATGTGATTTCATTTCCATTTTGGATTCAGATCCACAGACAGACTCGTGGTTTTGGCTGTTTCAGACCTAACATGTCGATTTCCGAGTGTCTGTCAGTGATGAAACTACAGAAGAGTTTTAGTACCAGATAAAAGAAGGAAAACGAGATGGATTTTTTTATTTTTACATTTCAGTAAGAAAGTTGAAATCTTGAGAATAAAGTTGTATTTTTTTTGGAGTAAAACTACCATCATGAGAATAAAGTCACCGTTATTTTTAACAACATAGTGACTGTGTGGACCAGAGTCCTGAAAATCTGTACTCAAGTACAAGTACTGTTACGTCACTGAAATATTACTAGATTACAAGTATTGGTGTTAAAAAACTACTTAGGTTTCATTTATGTTTAATAAATCATCAATAGCAGCATTAAATTGAAAGCTGTTTCTCTCCTGTTCTGTTCTGCTCAGGTCTCTTTGTTAATCTGATATAATCTGAGTCAAATGAAAGAATTTACAGTATTTATATAGACAGGATATAAACATGAATATTGACATTATTCTACTCAGTCATCAGTTATTCCCAAACACTGGAGGAGATTTTATTTGAGTCGCCAAATAAATAAAAGATTATGGAGGAAATTCTGCAAATTCAAGGTTTTTATCTGCAGACCAGCTTTTATAAAACATTAAAATGTGTTTATTGTTTTACTGATGAGAAGAAAAAAACATGACTGATAATTCTGCCTTATTTTGTCTCATTTAAAATGACGCACACTGTAAAAACAAAAATGGTGAGAGAACTCAAAGTTTCAGGACCACTCACTTCAGTCCAACTCTAACTCGTTAGTTTTGAAAATTTTACCAACTAATAAAGTTTTGTTGAGATAATTTCATTTTCTGTTTCAAAATGTATTGAATAAATATAAAATAAAAGTGAATAATGGTTAATAATTTTAAATTTTCAATCAAAACCTTTAAATTTTCAAGCACTCAAACTACAGATAAGAGGTTGGCAAAACTATTTCAGTTTATTTCAGAACTTTAGCGTTTGAGTTGCCCTGTGATGAACTGGCGACTTGTCCAGAGTGAACCCCGCCTCTCGCCCAATGTCAGCTGGGATAGGCTCCACCCCCCACGACCTTTACGGAATAAGCGGTTACAGAAAATGAATGAATGAATGAGTTTGAGTTGCCTCAGCTTTTAACATTTTAAAAATATGCCTCAATCTCAGCATTTCATTCAACTCTCTGAAGAAAATTAATGAAATTATTATTTTTAAAGTTTAGATTGTTACTTTAGATATAAACAAAAACAAGTCTCACGATAAGGAGACAATGAAGACCTGAACACAGGTCCTGCATCAGAAACAGTTAAATCAGTCCCTCCAGGAAGTTGTGATGTTGTGATCGCATCAATTCATGCAAACTCAACCAATCCCTGTGAATTCTGCACGACCTTGTCTTGTGGTCCAAACTTTTCTGCAAATTAAACCAAATTTAAAAAATTAAACCTCACGAGTTCTACCAATCACAGCAGTCCCTCATGCAAACATCACACATGTACGTCTCAATGAACTGACTCTGTTTTATTCTTCACTACTGTTGTGCTTTTTTTTTTTTTTTTTTACTTTTTCACAGAGAGTGAAAAGGACACAATGTTTATCATCATTATTGATGTTCATCAAAGCTCCGCCCACTTTTATTTTATAATTTTGTGCTCGTTGTTTTAACTGCGTTTGAGCTCCAAAAAGATTTAGCCTTTTTTGTGGAATTCACCCCAGGTGACCTTCTTCACCTGCAAATAAAGCAGATTTTGTTTGAGTTTTTGTCATCAGGAGCCTTTTTGATGAAGTTACTTAGAACTTTTAATTAATTATACATAAAAATCACAACTTTTTTTTTGCAATTTTTAACTTGCTCCTGCAATTTAAAAGCAACATAAAAAAAAACCTGAAAACATGTATTGCAATGTTTTAGAAAAGCTGCTGTGAAATCAGGCATTTCACGCCGCAACAATCCCAAAGACAGCCGGTGAAATCCTGGAGGGACTGATTAAATAACCAAAGAGCTCACAGAATAAATCAAATTAAAGTTTAATTATAAAAATAACTTAATATCTTTGGGGAGAAGGAGGCTCTCAGGGTTTTACTGCTGCAGCCGTATTTGTTCTGTCCGACCAGCAGCTTGTGGTGGTTAATGTTAGCTAACATGCTACGTTAGCTTGTGCCTGCTTCCTGTATGTCCTTGTTCTCATTGGTCTGCTTGTGATCAGATCACCTGATTGGCTACAAAAAAGCCATTGAAAGGTTTGATTATTAATTCAAAATGTACTCAGTAATCAATTATCATTTTAAAAGTAACTAAGTAGATTACACAGTGAAATGCAGACTTAAGTACAAGTAAAAGAACAAGTACACAAAAAACTACTTAATTACAATAATTTAATTATTTGTAATTAGTTACTTCCACTCCCGGTGTGGACTTTTCACAGAATGCAAAATAAAAAAAAAACAAAAAACAACTTCCTCCTCTGATTTATTTTCTTCTCGTCCTTGGGAATAATCAAGTCCCAACATTTTGACTTTATTCTCAATATTTCTGAGGGATTTATTTTTTCTTATTCTCGGCACTAAAGATGTCCACTAGAGGGCGGCGAGCAGCTCTCAGAAAACAAAGAATTGAATCTGAGGAAAAACATACTGCCTCTTATCTCTTTGTGAAGTTTAATTGGCAGAACAATTGATCTTTGATTAAAGCATTGATTACACGTACTGTGTAATTTCCTGTTGGTATAAAATGTTGGACTATCTTAAATCTCACTTATTGATTTTAATTTTTTTTGTGATTTTGGAGGTACCTGGACTCGGATACGACGGATTCTGTCTGTAAGGGAACAACCCTAAAATTTGACATTTGATCAATCAATCAATTATATTGATGATCAATGAATCTATTTTTTTTAACATTCTATTCTTAGTCTTTCATATAAAATAAAATGTTGTAAATTTAGTGATAATGCTCCAAGATGATGAGGTGAAAGACTAACAGCCCAAAACCTGAACATATTCAGTTTGTAGAACTGGGAAGCAGTTTGACGTCTCCTTTACAGATCAATGTCTGAAATGATCAATCAGGAGGTTTTCAGCCCGTCTTTACGTTTACTTCAGTCCAGAAGAAGGAACAGGAGCAAATCATGTACATTTGAAGCCAAAAAAAAAAAATTTAAAATATTTCCACCCGACAGGCTCTGTAGCAAACGTCATCTGAAAGGTTTAAAGGTGAATGACACCCATTTTAAAGACTCAGTCAGAACTTGTGAACACCATTAGCCACAAACTGGAACGTTGACCTTTGACCCTGTGATGTAAAACCTGACTGTTCTGTTGAGTATTAACAGGCTGCTGACTTTGTTGTTTTTGTCTCATGTCAGTAAAGCACACATTCTTGAGAACCGGAACAAATCATGTCCAAAAAAACACTTTATTCTCGTATATACATATATATATATATTTATATATGTAATTTATTAAATGTCTTGGTTTGCTTTATTATTTTTTTTGTCACAAACAAGAATTCACAACTTCAAACATTTAAAAATGTGTTAAAATCTTTCAAAATCTCAAACTAACAACACCTGCTGATAACAGAGGTGTAAAATTGTGCTGTTATAATCATCTTTGATTTAAAATATATTTTTTTATGAAAATGTTGGTCCTTTAAAGTTTAAAGTTGTGTCCCAGATGATTTAATCAGGCTTAAAAAAGGTCAGCTATACCATAAGGACCTGGCTGCTCACTGCGACGACGCCGTGAAATGAAAACATGGAACATTTTGTCGACTCTGAGAGACGTCAGATTTTCCTTTTGATTTTCCATATAAATTTAATTAAAAAAATGAAATCACGAGCACGTTGGCCTGTTATAAGGTTTAATAGCCAAAAGTTTGATCTTTTAAAATATATTTTTAAAGCATAACAAAAATCAAAACTCTCAGTTTTGTCCCAGTTCTCACCGTCAGAGTCACCGTTGTTCCAGTGGTGCAACGTGTCATTCATGTTGACGTCATGTTAAACTCTGACTGGCCGCCATGTTCACGTCTGAATGCATTTCCTCCACAGAGCTTCTCTTTGCACGCTCCTGCTTCATGTTGTTGTTGTTGTTGTTGTTGTTTTTGAGCTCAGGTCGGTCCGTGATGTCACACCTTGTATTTTTCACTCGTGTATTTTTGGTGTTTTGTGGCGTTTAATGTCTGGATTAAAGTCTGTTGTTGACTGCAGCTCTGTGTCCTCGGCCTCGTTCATGGTTAACGTGAGGATCCTTCAGTCCCAGAAATGATTAATCGTCAGCGTTCGGCCTCTGACACGACGATCAGACCGCTGAACGCTTGATCTCACACTCATCTGGGTGGGTTCTTGTTAGCACCCTTAGAAGGTCAAATGGTTCTGGACAGAACCCCCAGAGAGGGTTCTGGGTGAAATGTTACACAGTTCTAGGTATAACTGTTTATGTTGTGGAAGATTTCTACCAAGAACCACAGGGGGTTCTGCTGTGCCCACGATCCAGCTCAGTTTCCACATTTTAATCACAAATTTCAACATCTGAAGGCCGAATAACCAACCAGTTCATCAAGAAAATAATGGACAGATTACATGTGAGGAAAAATTAACTTCTTCAGATGATTTCAGTTTAGTCTGACTTAGAATATTTCCTGGTTTCTTTCCTCCTCTCTGACAGTAAACTGAAACATGTTTGGACGTATTTTTCAACTGAGACAGGATCAATGAATTGAGAAAACAGTGGAAGTAATCAATAGTTGTGGCTCTAATCCTCCACGATGCTGCTGCAAATTAGAGACAGTCAGCTACAAATGCTCAAGTCAGCAGGAGATTGTACACAGTGTATCACAGCAACGCACGCTGCTCGGCAACAGAAACAGTCTTGTGGGCGTTCACGTGAACACGTATCGCTCAGAGCAGATGTAGTTACAACTGGGCTGAAGTCTGGTTGGTGCAACCGACACAAAGTCAAATTTAAAGACTTATCAGTTAGAACCAGGCTCAGTTAAGCCCAGCTGGTGCATCTCGCTGCTCCTGTCCTCCTCATCATCATCTCATCGATCAATCACCTCCCACTGGGTGTCACTGATCAGCCTGTAGTTGAGCCGCCGGTAGTTTTCGGGGTGAACTTGTCGCTGTCGCCACACCTCCTCATACAGGCTGCGTACGACCGGTGGCAGCGGCGGGAAGCCGGCGCTGCGAGCCAGCGTCTGGCAGTACTCCCACTGATCCCGTTCCATCACCAGCAGGTGGCGCTGCTCGACGCCCCGCTCCATCTTCTCCTGCTGCTCTCGCTGGACCTCCTCCTCCATTTGGGCTGGAGACGGTAAAGAGACGGAGCCGTCCAACACGGCCAACGCAAACTGGACCTGCAGAGACGAGACTGGGTTTAAGAACCAAACCTCGGTTCTTCTGTTAGATCACATCAGTCTGTGAGGTTCTCTTTAATTTCACCTTGTAATGGACCAACCTGCCCAAACATACCCACAATGCAACTCTGCAAATTCCTTAAGATTCATCTCTGAAATGCTAGCTTGGATCTTATGTTTATTTTTATTTCACTAATTTTCCTGTTTTCATTATTACACCTTGGTTTGATTCATGATGCTTCTTTGATAACACTGATGCACAGATTCCTGGATGATTCAGATTTTTGAATTTTAATAGTCTGACCTGCCCAGACCGATTCTGATCGATTTTCAGTCTTTTTAAGGACTATAATCGACAGCATTCACAAACTTGTGTGCAACCTTTCTTGTAAAATTAAATTGCATGTTCATACTAAAACTATTAAAATAACCTTTTCTCCAAAAGTGCTCCATGTTACAGCCAGCACTTGTTTTATTATGACATTAAGATTATGTGTAGTGAAACTCTGCAGTGAGAAAACCAGAAGCAGAAGTTAGGCGAGTCTGGGTGAGAAAATGTTTGAGGAGACGCATCAACAAAGGATTTTTATTCTTCAGTCAGAACAGGAGGTGAGATTTGAACTGTCAGTCTGCTGCTCGCTAACATTAGCCTGAAGAGCTGTAAAGTTTACGGTTGCTTGGCGACACCGTCAGTGACTGACTGTCTTCTCTTGGAGTCTGTCGCTGACACCAGCGTCATGCCGGCATGTGTCTGTGTGTGTGTGTGTGTCTGTGATCAGTGCTGTTGTGATGTTACGGTCACCTCAGTAAGTGACCTGATAAATCAATACGCTGATGATTCACAGCTGTATGTCTCTGGAATCACAGCAACACTAAGCAGCTACACACAATGTAATGAGAGAATCATGGGAACAACAATAACGCAGGTAAGAGTTTTTCCAGCAGCTCCTGAGATCTGAATGATCGTCCCTCCCTCCACCTGGTGACCCTTCAGCTCACCTGGCAGTTGAAGTTGGGGAAGGGGCAGATGATCTTGCAGATGCCGATGAAGAAGAGCGAGGGGAAGGCTGGCGGCATCAGGAAGCGGTACAGCGGTGACACCAAATGGTCCTGGATGTCCAGACCCAGCTGAGACGCGTCCAGGAACGGATACCTGAAGTTGTAGCCGGTGCAGAACATCAGGACGTCGGCGGCGCTCACAGAACCGTCCTGGAACAGGAAGCTTTCATTAAGACGGAGCTCAGATGTGTCAAAAGAAAAGATAGAGAAGGTGGATCTTGATGAGCCTCATGGTGCTCAAATATGACAGTTTTAATGTAAAACAACTTTTTGAGAGTTTTGCTCTTTGAGTCACTCAAACTGGTTCCAATCATTAATACGAAAAGTGCCAGGAAACTTCAAGAACGGCCATAAGCCAATCTGTTTTACTACTTGATAAATATCAGACTAAGATATTACTGCACTTTTTCTGTTAGTTTATCTTTTTAAAAATGAAATGACAGTACTGGAAATCTTCTACGATACAGACGAAACTGCAGCATCAGATATCAGCAGGTACACGAGTCTCTGCACAGATCTCATGTCATGTCATTTATCTGCCCGACCCAGCAGCGTCCTGTACGCCACAGAAACGCCAGCTTTACCTCGCGTTCAAATCATGTTGCAAAGTGTGTGTTACTGTAGCAGCTCGTGGTGAACAGGACGTCTCTGCAGTGAAAATGACCAGGGTATCAGAGGGATAATCAACGAGGAGGTGTACGTTAAACGGTTTGAAATCACAACATGGAGGTGAAGAACCACCTGACGTGAAGCGGAGGGTGGTTGCCATGGCGAAGTAACCACCTACACCTACTCACTGATTATCCCTTAATTAGACTTCAGTAACCTGGAAGCAGATTCTGCCGTCCTCGTCGATCGCCGCCACTGGACTGGACTGTTCAATCCCTGCAGGGAGAGGGAAGGTGAAACGAGGACGAGCGTGACTCAGAGTCACCTGTAGAGAGGGAGAGAGAGAGAGAGAGAGAGAGAGAGAGAGAGAGAGAGAGAGAGAGAGCATTAAACACAGCTGTAAAATAACAGTTCAGGTTGTTGAGTTGAGTAAATGAGGCAGAGTTGCAGCGTGTCGTTTGTTACCCGAGCACCAACTTTGGCGAGTTCGATGGAGATGTCCAATCCTGAAGCTTTGGCTCCCAGAACCACCACAGACTGACCTGAGAACGGCTCTGCGTACCTGTACGAGTGACTGTGGAGCACCTGTCCTACACACAGAGAGGACGGACATCAGTTCCACCTCAGAAAATGTTAGCCTAGCTTAGCAAAAGACTGGAGGTAGAAGAACACTGATCGCCTGGAGTACAATGAAAAAAGAAGACAACATTGTTACCTAACATGTAGAGAATAAATGTATGCTAAGCTAGGCTAAACCTGATGAACCTATCAAACATTTTAAGATAGTTTAACATCTAAATTCATTAGTTAGAATTGTACATGTTGTGTTTGTGTTTCCAGTTTGTATCAGGTCAGTTTAATAAAGTCCTACATGTTAACATGAACTGTACCTTTAAAGTTCTCGATCCCCGATATGTCTGGGATGTGAGGGTTGGAGTAGTGCCTTAAAAACAAACAAAAATCAAACATCACAACATCCAAACAAACACATTTAAAGTTGGTGAATGCAGCGGTTTGGTGACACCAAGTGGCAGCAGGAGGAAGTGACACAAAAACACATTTAAGCAAAGTGAAAATCCAAATGTGAGACAAACAAGAGTTCATTAATTTATTAACTGTCACGTCTCACCCTGAGCAGACAAAGACCGAGTCAAAGGTCTCTGTTTCCTGAAAACCTGACAAGTCAGATGATGTCACTTCCCATGCTGTCCTTGCCTCCTCGCCCTCCGTTGTCACGACAACGGGCTTCACATTTTCCACCGCTGTGTTGAACTGATGCACACAGAGAAAACAGGAAAGAAAAAAGGAATAAGGCTGAAACTAAACATCATTTTATTGCTGGTTAATCTCCCTGGTCTCATACTTAAGGATCCATTAAAGTGAATTAAAACGCTGCACAGAAGACCTCAGAAACAGGGGTGGTATCGACGCTGATGTTTCCCTGATTCAAGTGATCAGGTTGTTATCAGGCTTCTACACAGGCTTGATGATGAGCTGATCAATTGAATCAGGTGTGTCTGAGCAGAGAAACATCTAGAACATGCAGGACAGCGAGCCCAAAGCACCAGGACTGAGAAACACTGGAATAAGGAGAACACCCTTATTAAGTCACTAAGCTAAGAGGAAATTACGCCTTTAGTGTCACACTTCAGGAGAAAACCTAATGTCTTTTTTGCAACTGGTCACAGGTTATCTTCTGAATCAGTGGATTAAATGTAAATCAGTCATGTGATGAGCAGCAGGTCGACTCACCCTGATGTGAGGCCGGATGTTGTACCTCTGGCAGTACGACTCCAGGTACCTCTGGACCTCCTGATGGGGCAGGAAGCTGCTCAGCTGAGGCTCAAAGGGGAAGTCAGGGAACATCATCACCTCCTTTGGCAGGTTGGTTCTGTCAGGAGGTCAGAATCACTCAGAGGGGGCAGAATGTCCAACAAAACCTAAATACTAACAAACTGATGTTCCCGTCACCCACATGAAGACATACACTTATAAACTGAGAAGACTGACTGGAGTCAAACATGCAAAAATCACCAGAATAGACCTTTAACTCCACAATGACACACACACACACACACACACACACACACACACACACACACACACACACACACTTGTGTTGGCGTGCACACCTGAGGTCTCTGTACATGCTGCTGTGTATCAGTCGTCTGTTGTCGTTTGTGCCGACGCGTTCGTCGTAACACCAGGTGCCGCCAATGTTGTCGCTGAGCTCGAACACCACAGGGGGGGCGAAGCTGTTCAGGCGGGACAGGATGTGTCGGGCCGCACAGAGTCCCGCCGCCCCGGCGCCGACCACCGCCACCCGCTGCAGCATGTCTGTTTGTCCCGCCTCCTCCACGCAACTCAACCTGTCAATCAACAGAGACAGACTGAACACTGGAGGCTAAAGGAACATTTCTGAGATTTATTTTCTTCCTTCCCAAAAATCAGGCCAAGCCCCGCCCACCCAAACCAAAGTAATGGGAGTTTTAACCGCAGACTAGAAGCATTTATCAATGGCATGTATCGGGTCCAATCAATACCGGATTACTGGAGCTGATATTAGAGAGTAAAAACATTCCAAATATCGATGTTTCAGCCGATACTCTACAGGACATCAACATGTAAACCTTCACTGGTAATAATTCATGGTTATTGTATTATGGTTTAGTTGTATAATAATTATAAAAAACTAAAAATAAAGACAGAACACAAATACACCATTACATTAAGCCTGGCTTAAGAACAAAAAAAAAAAAACCAACAACATAAAATGCTCCCTATGGAATTAAAAAATAAACTAAATAAACTTTTTTTTCAAAACTTAAGAGTTTGAGTTGGGCTTAAAACTCTAAAGTCTACTGCAGTAAGCTGGCTTGAAATTTTGAGTTTTCTCAGCTTCTTTGTTTTTGCAGTGTTTGTGAAAACTTGCTGACATACAGAGAAACTTAAAGGAGAAATCGAATCTGCTTCTCTGACAACAAGACTGCAGCCGCTGTGTCCCATCAGGCTGAATGAGTCTGTGTCTGTGAGAAGAAATCAATAATCTTTTAGAAGAAGTAGATCTTTATTAACTCGTCTGTTACCAGGTGAACTTTGAGCAGTTTCTTTGGTGGAAGATACTCAGACACTTTACTGTTCTGTATTCAAAAATTCAAACCTAATAAAAAGTATAAAATGTTACCAGCTAAATATACTTTAAGTATTAAAAGTGAAAGTACACATTTTGCAAAGAAAAAACTCAAACCAGACACTGATATTAAGTAATTTAAGGGATCACAAGCTGAAACAAAAAATAGATGAAATAGAGTAGCAATTAATTAATTTCAATGTCTAATAACCTGATGATTATTTATATAATCGGTTAGTTCTTTGGTCCTGAAATGAGCAAAGAAACATAAAATATTCACATTTAAGAAGCTGAAATCAGAGGATTTGGACTCTTATTTACTTAAACTCAATTGATTATCAAAATAGTTGGTGATTACTTTAATTACAGATCGATTAATTGTTGAAGCTGTAGTTGGAGACCGTTAATTTAATCTTTAACAATGTATTTTATTTTTTATATGCATTTTTTAAATGTGTAAAGTATTAATTTAGAGAGTAAATACTTGTAGCTAGTGGAGCAAACAGAACAATATTTCCCTCTGAGACGTAGTGGAGAAGCAGAAAGTACCATGAAAAGAAAATACTCCAGTAAAGTACAAATACCTCATATCTGTACTCGAGTAATTATACTTGGATAATTTATAACTTTACCTGCCAGTTTCAGTCAGTGTGGAGAAAATGTGGACTCCCACCCGCTGAGACTGAATCCTGTCAAAGAAAAACCCTGTTCATTTAATATCTGAGTTATATTATAGCTGTTTACAGTGTTTACAAGAAAACAAACAAACAAACAAACAAACAAACAAAACTTAGTAAACAGATTTGTTCTGAGTATTTCCGGACAAACGAACACTGAATGATTCAAATTAATGTTTAATTTATCTCGTTAATCAGCAAACAGGCTAATTACTGCTTGATTCAAATTTTTAAATATTATTTCGATTCCTGCCCGGAAGTGGCAAACTGCGCATGTCCAAACTGCTAACTTTTTTAAATATAGCTAGATTAGCTACATATGAAGCACTAACTTGCTACGTAGCTCGATTAAAAGCAACACTTTTATGCACATAAACACTGGTATGAATAGTTACTGTTATCGTCAAGAATGTATAAAGGTTACCGTGGTCTCCGTTAGTCTTTATCCGTGTCGGTGTGTCCACAGTTCGCACAGGAAATCACCGACACATCGCTGAAACATGAAATGAGCCGCTGGGAAGCTGCGACGATTCAGGTTACAACACCGTTCGACTTACAAAACTATGACAGGAGTGTAGCGACAAGAACAGTTCAGAGGTCCAGACTGTCCCACTTCCGATCGGAACCCTTCACAATAAAAGCGATCATCTCAAACTTATAAAAATGAGTAAAAATAAACTTAAAAGTTGCACAAAATACAATCAAAAGTGCACCTGTTAGTCTGCATTTTACCCTAACATTTATATTTTATTTTCTATGGCCGAAGAGAAAAAATACTTTTCTGAAATATAATCTGTGGAGGACAAAAAAATGATTCATGTACATAAAGAAATGTTGCAATAAATCTAATGAATAAATACACAAATAACGACCAGATAAATAGATTAGTAAATTAAGTACACCAATACATAAATATTGGAAATTAATCAGCAGATATTTAAATATGTCATCAGTTTATTTCTACAAATCTACATTTCTGAAGTTTTCTCATCATATGGGTTTATATTCATATAAATAAATTTAAAAACAGAAAATATGTGAACTACTATTAGTCTTTGACACAGTCAACTACTACGAATAGATTTATCTAAATAGTACAGATTTTTTTAACCACAAAATACTTAACATTACTACTGCTGACACTAATCCTGAGAACAGTTTCTGTTGTAACTTGTAGCAAACATTGAATGTCATTACATCAGGGGGAACAATAGAAATGTTAAGACTTCAAATTTAAGATATTTTATTAAACATTAAAGGAAAGTAGAAGTAGGCAAGAGGAAGAAATGTAAATACAATTCTTGTCTACGTCAAATATTCACTGTATTTTTCTTGATAATTAAGTTTTTCCTCGACCAATGACTCCAAATCTGTCACAATATATTTTCTGACTGCAGTTTGTGTTTGAACCGCCTGTTCCAACTAAAACTGTCTGATCTTCTCTTTACAACTTCACAGATTACAGTCTGTGATTCAACAGCTGTACAGTACACACTGCACAGTAGCTGCAGACGGTGCATCTCCTGTGTCTTTCACTGATCGGGACTTTCAGTCACAGAGAAGAAAGATGAAAATTGTGTGATGAAAAGTAAAAGAAATCATGTGAGTCACTCTAATGAGACATTTTCTCACAATAATGATTTAGTTGTTTGTAATCATGTAAAAGGGAATTCAGCAGACGGTGGGAGATCTTATTTATTCTGATAGAAGATACCGAGCAGCGATGCTGGTCATTAAAGGGACAGTTCACACCAAAACAGTGCTTATTCTGGTCTGCAGCAGCACTGTGAGTGAGGAGGAGGTCGATGTCTGATTTTACTTTGATTTTCATGTTTGTTGCTGCCTTACAGTCACCTGATGTTACTTTTAGGTGTGATCAGTGGTGTGATCAACTGAATGTTGCTACTCTCATCAGTCGGCACCAGAAATACCAGCTGGTTAGACGAATTATTAATATTTTATTAACGTAAAAACACTTGTTAACAGTTGCCTCTAAAATGTTATGCAGCCCCCTGCCACTAGTGGGCGCTGCAGGCCCAGCAGGTAGCAGCACCCTGCTCACATTAATGACCACATGTTGTAAATCACTGAGGGGGAAAGTGGTACGAAAATGACACGGATCATAAAATCGTCTCAGTTTGGCAACATTTTGATTGTTGTCATGTTTTATGGGATAATGTGCAACATTAAAACGTGACTTGGTGAGTATTTTTCCAGACAAACTTGATCCTTATCGATTATCGATTGAACTGTGCTCAACTTTGACTGTTTTCTTTTTTCTTTTAGCCTCATAAACTAATAAGTTTAAATTTTGGTTTAATTGATGGGAAAATTAGTAATTACAAACATTCCTTGTCGCCTTTTCTCATCTTATAAGTTACTAAAAAGATTTGCAACAATGAGGTGAGTTTGTATTTTCAATAGGGAAGATAATTAATTGATAATAGATTAATCATCGTTAGGAATTTAATCGATCATAGAAAATTTAATTGATCTACTATTAAATAAACATCTGAAACATGTTGCCCTTTATATGTTTCAGAGGCTACACTCTTAGAAATAAGGGTTCCTAAAGGGTTCTTCTTGAAGGGCTGTGGTTCTACCCTGAACAATTTGCTTCTGAAGAACCTTTTCTGGAAGAAAGGGTTTGTCAAGAGTTCTTTGTAAGAATAAGGGTTCCATTAAGAACCTTCAAACAAAGCATCTTTTAAGCTTGTTGAAATCCTTGGAGAACTCTTTTATCAAAGGTTTGTCAGGGGTTCTTTGTACCATAATATCAAACAGTTCTCAGTAGAACCCCCCGGATGGATTCTTGTTGGCAAGAAAAGGTAGGAAAGTTCTGGATAGAACCTCCAGAGAGGGTTATAGGTGGAACCATTGCACCATAAATGGGTTCTCTTTAGAACCTCTCACAGGGGGTTCTAGGCAAAACCTTTCACAGATGGTTCTTGGTATAACCCTTTATGCTGAGTTCTTGGTAGAACTCTTTGAAAGGGTTTCAAGTGGTTCTAACAGGAACCAAAAATGGTTGTCCTATGGGAACAAGCTGAAGAACCCTACATGGTTCTAGTTATACAGCTGTCAGAGAACATGTTACTATGGAAATAAAACTTTGAAGGGAAAAAATACACTTGTTTTTTTTGTTTTGTAAATGCTAAACCTTTAAGATTTTGTAAGATCGAGATTAAGTAAAGAACTTAGAACTTGGAACCCTAATTTTCATCTTTCTTCACATATCAGATGTTCTGAGCAGATCTGTGACTGAAATAGTTTAAAGAGATGATTCCACCTGCTGATGTTCTGTCGTTTCAGGAGCCTGATGAGAACAGATGTTCAACAGCAGCATGTCGGTTCAAAACTCAGCTGCTCTTTTATTATTTGTTTATTAACTCTGATCTGAGGATTCAGACTGAAGCTTCACTGATAAACTGTCCTGAATGAAACCAGATCCAGCAGGAACTGTCAGCTGATCTGTGTTGACACTGTCAAATGTCTCACTCAGGACGTATCCTGATCACAATTTAATGAATCCTTATCAAAAATGTATGTTCATGTAAAAAATAAAACAAACATGGCCGACGTGTCAGTCACAGTTTTTTTTTTAACTCTCAAACATCCAGCCACAAAAATCCAGAATCAGTTGATCAATAATCCCCACACAGTCCAATGTACAGTTCTTGTCCCACCTCCAGTGACATCATCACTTGGCAGTGGCGTTCCCGTGCGGCGGTGGCTGCTGCTGTGGTTGCTGCTGCTCGGCGAGCGCCTGCTGCAGCCGGGTGCGTTTCCTGGAGTAATGCTGCCAGTGCAGCAGCTGCTGCTCGTCGATGAACTTGGCGCACTGAGCGTTGACCAGCTCCTTCCTGAAGTGTTCGTACTGCAGCAGCTCCAACATGTGGAGACAGTGAGGATACCTGAGGAGACAGGAGGACGAGACAGGAGGACGAGACAGGAGGACGAGACAGGAGGAGAAGAAAGGAGGACAAGACAGGAGACAGGAGGACGAGACAGGAGGAGAAGAAAGGAGGACGAGACAGGAGAAGGAGACAGCAGGACGAGACAAGAGGACGAGACAGGAGGACGAGACAGGAGGTCGAAGAGGAGACAGGAGGACGAGACAGGAGGACGAGACAGGAGGTCGAAGAGGAGACAGGAGGACAAGACAGGAGGAGAAGAAAGGAGGACGAGACAGGAGAAGGAGACAGCAGGATGAGACAGGAGGACGAGACAGCAGGAGGAGACAGGAGGACAAAGAGGAGACAGGAGGAGGAGACAGGAGGTTGAAGAGGAGACAGGTGGTCGAAGAGGAGACAGGAGGACAAGACAGGAGGAGGAGACAGGAGGTTGAAGAGGAGACAGGAGGACAAGACAGGGGGACAAGACAGGAGGAGGAGACAGCAGGAGGAGACAGGAGGAGGAGACAGGAGAAGGAGACAGCAGGAGGAGACAGGAGGACGAGACAGCAGGAGGAGACAGGAGGATGAAGAGGAGACAGGAGCAGGATGTTTGTTTGTTTGTTTGTTGTTATGCACCAAATCAGTGAAGCAAATTCCTCACGTGTGTAAACCTACTTGGCAAAAAAAAAAAAAGATCGTCACAACTGAATGATCACTGCAAGATATTTGACGTGGATTAAATCTAATT
Organism: Lutjanus erythropterus; assembly: GCF_056507025.1. NCBI lineage: Eukaryota > Metazoa > Chordata > Actinopteri > Lutjaniformes > Lutjanidae > Lutjanus > Lutjanus erythropterus. The sequence goes on from NC_139327.1 coordinate 40,487,138, forward strand.
CTACAAATAGCCTTATGTTTATCTGTTAGATCATATTTAAATTAGCTTTGCACGCTATCCAGAAGTTTAGGTTCCTTTTTATTAAAACCACTCAATATTAAAATTTCCAAACTTTCAGTACTTCTTGTGGATCAACACTGGTGTGTTGTCACAGAAAGTGAAGACGTTTTTTTCCTTGCATGGGCACTCTGGAGGCTCTGCAGAGCTCAGCAGCTGTCTGCCTCCCTGCCTGCCTGTCTGTCTGCCTGCCTGCCTGCCTGTCTGTCTGCCTGCCTGCCTGTCTGCCTGCCTGTCTGCCTGTCTGTCTGTCCTGCCTGGTCCTCCCAACCTTTTCTCTGAAGTTGAATATTTTCAAGGTGTGCCTCATATAAAGTCACAGACCGCATCTTATTAGGTTACACTTATTTCATCTTGTTCTGGTGGTTTTTGAAATATTTAATGACTAAGCAGCGCAGTGGCTACGGTGGCTGTGCACGGTCAGAAAGAACAGCCAGTAAAAAAGACAAACTGACTCCTACTGTAAAATATAACATTTCCCCTGAATAAAACAGCAACTGTGTTACTGCAGGAATGTTTTAGTGTAAATGTTCAGTCAGTAAAATCATGGTCTGTAGTTTTAGAATTATTCATAGAGTAATACATGAACACTGAGCAGGGCAGACCTGACCAACCTCAACCAGGGCTTTGACACATAAATATAAATTATATATATATGTAAAAAAAAACATGTATATATAGAAAATTGCAGCCATTCGTGTGAAGCAGTTTGTCTTACTTGAGGAACTTGGCGTACTCAGGCTCCTTCCAGTACAGCAGGTACTTCAGGTAGTTAATGAACGGTCTCTCCCTCAGGACGCCTCTCTGAGCCAAAACTGGACACACAAACACACAGGAAGTCACGTTTATCAGTCAGCATGTTTGGCCAAAAGTATGTGGACAGCATCCTGTGTTCTGATTCCAGTCCATCCAGATGTTGAACCTGCTACAGGATGATAATCCCATTCAGACACCAGAGAGGGATTCCATCAAGGCTGATAAATAAGTCTTCAAACCAGGCTTTGACACTCAAGTCAAAGTCTGGTTTGAATTAACTTCAACTTCTACTCAAGTCTGACCCTGTTCCACAAACAGGGCTTAACCCGGTGTAGTCAACTGGACACGTGATAACTAGTTTTAAGGCTGATTCTGGTATTTTTAGAGGCTGTAGATTTAAACTTGACCACTTCTCTGGACTCACAGTTGAGGTAGTTCGGATTGGCCAAACACTGGACGAACTCCAGCTCCGACTGGAACCGGTTCCTGGCCTGCTCCTCTGGACCACAAACACACAACAACAACAGTTTGACAGGAAAATAGTCCTCAGCAACAACATGATGACGCAGAGCATAGAGAGCAGCTTTAAAATACACACCAGATTACATTCAATTATGGGGCAATTTGTTGTTTATCAGCTCAATACTGGAAGTCAGTTTAATAATTTATTGAATTTACTGGAGAATTAAATTTAGCCGATTAGCCGTCTCAGTTTCCGTTCAAACAAATACATGTTACTGTACATAAAGAAATCTGTTCTTAACTATAATAATTTCCAATGTATTTCCGAATAGCACCGTCTCCGTACAAGCTAACGGAAAGCCATAAAACTAGTCACTACAATAACGATAACTAAATATCACTGTAATAGTGTCTCCATTATAATGTTGAATCATGTTGTATTTAAATAAACAATAATGTGTATTAGCTAGTTAACTAATAAATTCCTTTGAACAAACACCTCCAACAGAACGCACCAAACTCCATACAAATATCTGTCAATTTAACGAACACTGTTAACCAGATTTCCAGCTAGATAGTACTAACTCATCCTCAGTGCTTAACTGAAGGTTCGTCCGATTCACCAAACTGCACTTAAATCACAGTAAGACAGACCTTCAGATCAGATTGTGCCGTACGTCTGAAACAACGTCAATGTTATACCAACTAGAATGAATCGTTTAAAAAATGCTGTTGAACCGTCAAGGCGGGTTCATGTTCGCCGAATTCAACAGTCAGTCTCATTAATACAGAAAATGTCTTCAGTCATTTACAAACATACATCTACTGTTCGAAACATTTAAATCCGAGTTACAATACACGAACTTGTGGATGGGGTTTCGTCATCTACATACAGCACCTGTGCTAACAAGCTAACATGAAAAAAATATAGTACAGCTAGCTACAGACCTGTTTCCATGACGACGACGATGCTGTGGACAGATTTGGTCTGGACACCAGCAGACAGTCACTGCGTAGAAGACACCATAAACTGTTCAACTAAATAAACTTCTAAACGCTGCTCTTTGTTTCGGGTTAATCATCGACATCAACAGTGCGGAGCCATATTTACCGGAAATCAATAGTCTCTTTGCGACAATATACATCGGTTTACGACAGCTGCTATTCATATTCTGACCGCCAGACGGAGACATTTTACAATAATAAAAGCCTCACGTCACATACTCTCGAATCATTTTATAACTTTATATATATTTATATAATCTAAAAACTATATATATTTAATATATGATAGATTTTTTTGTATTACATGTTTATTATTTTAGTATTATATTATTTATCCATCTATTTTATAAGTATTTATCCTCAACAGACTTTATTATAAATATGACCAACATATCCAAATTTTTAGTGGAATACGTCTTTGTTTATTTCCCCTATATAAATCATATTTATTTATCTCTGTTTAATTCTGTATTCTCTCCTGGTTAAACATGCCCCTGCCTGCAGGGGGGGCTCACCTCTGAACCACTGTTCTATACAAACCACAGTTACGTCATGGAGTCCTGCAAGAGTCTGTGCAAGTTTTCAAAAGTTCAAACAAACTTATTACAAACAGCAACTTTTTTGCTTTTATTTTTGTACTTCTCTCAGTCTTTTCCCAGAGGCTGTGATTATTTTTTGTGATGGTTCTAGGTGGAAGTTTGTTATTATTAATGTTCAAAATGTATAATGTTTCTAATCTTATAAATACATTTTACAGTTTCTTGCTCTGAGTAATTCTAGATGAATCTAAAATATAAATCTGATCATTGATAGTTGTTATCCTACAGAAAAATACTGCTGTGAATATCTGCAGTCATTATGGTTTACTGCATGTAATGACTGCATGCTGCTATACATATAAATACCTTTTACAACATTTACATTTTGGTGTTATTTAATTTTTAAAAAGATAAACTAACAGAACAAATGTGTTAATCTCTTAGTCTGGTATTTATCATGAGAGATAATAGAGTCAAAGGTCAAAATGATGTTTATGGATGTTCTAGTAGTTGTAGCATTTCTAATATAAAGTGTGACCACATGATATAGATCAATATAAAAGCCTCATATTTCAGCTTCAATGATACAATCAAAGGTTTGTTCTCACACGTTTCTTTAAAGACCAGTTTTTATTAATACCAAATAAAACTGTTAGTAACAAGATGGTATAAAACTCTGGAGGTTACATATGTACAGTTCACATTCACTCACTTACACACGTTACTGAATAAAAACTTGCTTAAATAGAAAATAATACAAAACATACAGTTTACTTTCTAACAACTTAAAATAATTCCTCTTCTCAGATCACATGAGCTGCTGTGTGTTTTTCTTGTATCTCGCCAGAACAGAAAAAGTCAAGTCTGTTAGAATTAGATTCTGAGGAAGTGGACGTTACACTGACTTTAAGACATTTTGGTCGTCTCTGTCATGTTGGTGGTGGGTTTTATTTGAGTCTTGGCAGCTGATGTCTTAAAGGACCGGCGTGTAGAATTCAGTGGTAACTAGTGGTGAGTTTGCAGATCTGTTTGCAGTGAAGTCTGAATCTAGAGTCAGTCAGTAATTCTGGGCTACTGTAGAAACATGGCGGCCTCTGCGAAGACGCTCTCTGTAGATATAAGGGCCTCATTTTAATGTAACAAAAACACAATGATTCTTATTTTCAGGTGATTAAAGAAAACAGATGTTTTTTATATTTTAAACTCTGACCCACATGTGAATAAATCCATGTTGGGTACTGAACTGTAAGAAGTCTGATCAGGAGGACTGAGACACCATCCAGTCCCTCCAGGAAGCAAATCACTGGGAACTGACCGTCCAAACTTTACAACCTTTCCACAGATTTGACCAGTCATCAGTCTGGTCAGTCTCTAAAATGATTTTGCTTCTTGGCAGATCAGCTGCACTTCTTCATTTACAAATAAAGCAGATTTTGTTGAATATTTTTGCAATCCCAAGCAGTTTTTGGCTTTTTCTGTGGAATCTCAGAACAGAGTGCTGTTTTATTCTCCCTGCAACAAAGCTGCTTTTGGTTTTTAATGAATTATGAAAAAAATGCAACTTTTTTTTTTTTCCTTGGTTCTACAGTTTCATTGCAAAAAAATGGATTGTAGACAAACGGTCGCTCATTTTTCTAAAAACAAGTCTGAAAATGTTGCAACATACATCACAATTTCTACAAAAGCGATTGTGAAATCAGGAATTTTAGGCTGCAACAATCTCAAAAAAAGCCTGGAAAATCCTGGAAATAAATATCTTGCTATAGAGAGCAATATGTAAGTGTCGTCCTGCTGTGTTTCAGATTACACGTCATATAAATGTAGAGAATCTGACAAATTGTTATTGTTCCTCTGCTTCCCGACAGATTCTCTACGTTTATTTGACAGCTGTTTCACACCCTGAGCGTGATGTCAAAGGAAAATGGCCGCTGTGAGAAGATGGTGACTGCATGTCATTTAAAGTGAGGTGCTTTTTATACACCATCCCATAAGATCATGTTGGCTATTATTATAACATCAGTATTATTTGAATTCTAGCTGCAGTTGTAGAGCAAGACGACAAAACCTGCGGGACACACAGTCCACATCAGCAGTGAGAAGATCCAAACATGAGGACGATGTTCCCGGTGGCTCAGAACCAGCAAACATGAGACCAAAAAAGACCTAAAAACAAATTCCCTGCTGGTAAATTTCACCCAGACGCTCGGACGAGTCCAGTGATGAAGCCTGAAAATACAGACGAGGCAGCAACTCGCTGCTCCTACACAGGTGTGGTGGCGTTGGCCCATGAGGGGAAAGAGTCCAGGTCGAACATGACGCGACCCCAACTGTTGATGGCCAGGGTGATACAGCCGATCCCGATGATGTTCATCACCACACCGGCTCTGGCCTGCAGGGGGCGCACAGGAGGAGCAGGTTATTATGATTCATGATTTCTTCTTCTACTCCTTTGTTTGTTATCTAATCTTTTCCCTGAGACGTCCCACTGTGTAGCTAACGTTAGCAGTTGGTCTGTGTGGCTAACGTTAGCAGTTGGCTAACATTAGCAGTTGGTCTGGGTAGCTAAAGGCAGTAGTACTGTGAATAGTGTACATAGTATGTCATTCTTTTTTAAATAACATACTTTAAAGTTGTAATCCAGCTAATAGTCCCTATTTTTACTAAAGGCAATTGTAATCTAATTACATCTCCTTTTTCTGTAACTGTAATGGAATACAGTTCATTTTTTTGTGTTGTAATTCATATGTTAGCATGTAGAATACAGATTTCTCTGCTGGCTGGTACGTTGACTAATATTCTTCCAGTCTACAGTCTCTCTCCATCATTTAGCCCGTTTTATTAGCAGACCTCACACCTTTTACAACTCATCATACGTTCACAATTTATTTTGCATGTTATGAAACACTGTTATTTTTCTGTACTATCCTCTTAAAGGGCTGCAGTGAACCCCCTCATGGACTCACCATGTCGGACACTTTGAGGACACCGTGGGAGAAAACGATGGCGTTGGGGGGCGTGGCCACCGGCAGCATGAAGGCGAAGGAGGCACTGAGGGTGCAGGGAATCATCACGTACAGCGGGTTCAAGCTGATGGACTGAGACTGAGTCAGGACACAGAAAAAACAGTCAGTAAACAGACGCGAAACACAGAAACCACAGACAGAGAAATCAGAGGAACACAGATATCAGCACTGAAAATAGTTGTGTGTTGATACCATGGAGGCCAGGATGGGCAGGAAGAGCGTTGCCGTGGCAACGTTGCTGGCACACTCAGTGAAGGTGGCGATGAGGAGACAGAGGACGACGGCGATGGCCCAGGGAGGGATGGAGTGGAGCGGCGTCATCTGGGTGCCGAGCCAGCGAGACAGACCGGACTCCTGACAACAATTTCAAATTTTACTTTTAATTCTCTGGAAATTATACAGAATAATTTGCTGCTTGTGAACTTGAGTAAACCTCTGGCATAAACTAATATTAATCCATTTTCTGCTATTTCATTTAATTTTTATTCATTTATTTTTTGCCTCTGCTCCTAAAAGAAACATAATAACATAAATATTACAAACTGTATGCCCTTTTCCTTCAAACCTCTCCTCATGAAGTGTGAATTCTTGTGTCCAGGATGTGGTGTTTGGTGTTGCAGGGTTTATACACCAGTGTCAGAAACAGGTTGTGACAATAAAAAAGGACTAAAAAGGAGTGAAAGCTTCTGATAAATCAAGAGAAATACAGGACTGTGATGAAAGAGGGAGAGAAAGAAAAACAGGAGTCTCCTGAGAAACCTGTATGTTTCTGACCTCTGGTTTCATGGTGGTGAGTCACAGGAGAGCACTTTCCCAAAAAAGTTCATTCTTTCTAAAAAAAAGTTCATTCTTTCTAAAAAAAGTTCATTCTTTCTAAAAAAGTTCATTCTTTCTAAAAAAAAAGTTCATTCTTTCTAAAAAAAAAGTTCATTCTTTCTAAAAAAAAAGTTAATTCTTTCTTAAAACTGTCTTTTTAAAATTGTGTGTGTGTGTGTGTGTGTGTGTGTGTGTGTGTGAGTATGACCTCAGGACAACAGTTAGAGATAAGGAGTTCGGCTGATCGCCAAATTCTACAAACGTTTTCCTCTCACTGGACAAACTATGAAATAATGAATTTCAACACTGCTGTCTTGAGTCGACCTCGAACCTGCAGCTCATCAGACCACTTTCTGTCAAACTGTGTTTGTCTTCACTGTCTCTTTTTACTGCAAGAGTTGGACACACATTTATACACACACACACATCTGTGGAGTTCACCACTATCAGTGGAATTTACTGGAATAAGCATCAGGCAGCAGGTAGCTTGTGTTTGTAGTTTGTAGTTTGTAGTTGTCACATATAAAACGGCCAGTAGAGGGCAGCAAACACCACACAATGACAGCAGAATAAGAAATATTTTTTTCTAGAGTTTTCTGTATTTAAACTTGTATTAACAGTAAATAACTGTCATTTACTCTGTTTCTACTGTTTGAATAAGTTATAATGAAGTTTGTGTTTGATATTAAGAGCTGTAATAATCTATATGAATCATTCTGAGTTTCTTATTTCTCTGTTTCAGTCCCTCACACACAGTTACATGATTATTTCCGTCCACCAACTCAGCTCTGTCTGCTGAGCTGCTCTGTTGGAAGAAGCTTTAAAAAAGAAGATTCAAGTGTCTGAAAACTGTTTTCTAACAGACTCGGGGACGAATGCAGTCCTGAACAGATCCTCCACTACGCTGCAAAACTTCAAAAAGGCAGCGCTATCAAGTTAGCCACTTAGCAACAGCATCAGTCTCGACCACTTCGTCTCCAGTGAGACATTTCTGTCCTTCAGGAAGGACAGAGGGGATTATTTTCCGTCCCGCCCACTGTAAATCAAATGTGATTGGTTGATTCACCTGTCACTTTCTAAACAAACACAGGCTGTGTCATGAAGACCTAACCAATGAGTGATCAGCTCTAACCTTTCTCTGCCTAGAAACAACAACAAAAAAATCTGATTGGATAACTATAGGACATCTATACAACAGTCTATAGAGAGAGTGGAGGGAAACACACCTTCATTGCTGACACACACACACACACACACACACACACACACACACCTCGCTGCCTTTGGCCAGAGCGAAGCCTCCTCCCAGCAGCAGGACGATGTTCCAGGGCATCTTCTTCTGAGTCACCTGCCAGGTGAGCAGAGGAGGTGCAGGGCCTCGAGACACCTGGGACTCTGATTGGACAAAAAACAATTAAATCACACAGACACACACACAAAACAGTGTCACCTGTCTGCTCTGTATGTGTGTGTGAGTGTGTGTGTGTGTGTGTGTGTGTGTGTGCGTGTGTGTGTGTGTCCGTGTGTGTGTGTGTGTGTGCGCGTGCGTGCGTGCGTGTGTGTGTGTGTGAGTGTGTGTGTGTGTGTGTGTGTGTGTGTGTGTGTGTTACCTGTGTCGTGTCTCCTCCAGAAGCAGAGGAAGTGCGGCGGCTCAGATGGAAGAACAAACAACAGAACAGCAACAAACAGAGAGACGGTTGCATCGGTGACGAACCTGCAGAGATGAAGAATCAAATCAGCATCCTGCAGAAACCAAATTCATCTGTTCACGTCTCCACGCTGCTCATTATAATATATTAAAAATAAAAAATAACTACTCTTTACTGTTGTTTTAATTCTCTATTTGATTTTGTAAAAGGTGTCTGAGCCCTGAAACTGTGATTTTAGTTAACGTGTAAATCTGATTTTGAGGACCTCAGAGCAGACTTGGAAAGTCTTGGGGACCCCCGTGACTTCTGGTGCGTCCCGAAGGGGGACCTGGGCCTCTGATTGGGAACCAGTGCATTAACATGTTGACAAATCAAAGACTCCACCTCTGGATTCAGACATTATTGGCTCAGATCTCCACATGATGCAACTCCACTGTCAGTTCATGAATGAATTTCACCACAAACTATTTGCACACACTCAGCGTCCAAAAGTCCTGAATCGTTTCCAGATCCTCCCCTCCTGCTTTTTTTTTTTTTTTTTTTAACCTTTTCAGGCCTTTCATTGAAAAAAAGGATCAGATCAGATTATATCAGATCAGATCAGATTAGATTAGATCAGATCAGATCAGATCAGATCAGATCAGATCAGATCAGATTAGATCAGATCAGATCAGATCAGATCAGATCAGATCAGATCAGATCAGATTAGATTAGATCAGATCAGATCAGATCAGATCAGATTAGATCAGATTAGATTAGATTAGATTAGATCAGATCAGATCAGATTTGATCAGATCAGATCAGATCAGATCAGATCAGATCAGATCAGATTAGATCAGATTAGCGCCTCACAAAGACGATCTCTCATCAGTCGCTTTGTTCTGTCAGACTGACTCATGTATTTTATATTCTGAGTGATTCTGTGATTTATATACTTTGCTTGTTCTAGTGTTGAACACTGCAGCATAATGTTGTCTTCAGTCCATGTTCCTCTTGATATTAATATTCTCTCCTTTTTTGTTTGTTTTGTTTGATTGTGCAGCACTAATGGTGGTTTTCCTGTTTCCTGACAGTTTGCAGACTAAACAATTAAATGCAGCTCCAGTAAAGTCCAGGTGAAGCTCTCAGAGCTGATTCCTTCTTTTTTAACTTCTGTCAGACTCACGTCTGCATTAAATCACTTTTTTAAAAATGCACTGTTTTCCAAGAAAGATAAAGAGGAAAAATACAGATTTGTAATTTTAATTTTCACTGCATGATATCTTTTGAAGATTCTTGTGGTTTTAACTTTTAACTCTGTTTTTGGTCTCCATCACCTCCTGAGGGACACTCCTGTCTCCTCACTGCTAAATGTTCCTCAGTGTCCACCAGCTTGTCTCTCACTGTGTCCGTCTGCTGTTTCAACGTTAGTTTGGATCCACATGTACCTGTTAAAACACTGAAGTCACACAATAACAGAACTGAGACAACTCAAACCTGCATCCCTCGTGTTCTCCGAGGTAAAATGACTGATTTTGTGAAAAGCGTCTCGGTTACTTTAGTGGATGGACATTTGCCCCAAGGATTATGTTGCATCCTGTTTCTTGTCTTCCAGCTGAGACGATCGACTGGATCGATCCCAGAACTTTTTATACTTATTAATCATTTAGATGCCAAAGGTTTAAAAATATGTTTGCAGACGGTTTTATGACATTATTTCTTTGTGTGGTCTCAGCTGACGTGTTAGCTGGAGGTTGTAGAAGTTGAATCGTCAGTCAGTGACATCAGTTGTTCAGCTGCATGTCTGAGCTTCACTATCAACCTGTGTCATCAGGAAACATGTTGAAATCATCCGTTTGCACAAACCGCAGGTCCAAGGTGACCGAACCCATCGCACCCTCAACCCCCCCCCCCTTCAAAACCAGGACACAAGAGTCCCGCTGCCTCGAACCTCATGTTTTTTTAGGAGACAGAAGCATCACACTCAGCAGCAGCTCAGACTCTGCCCACTGTCAAAAAACATCTTTTTTTTAATGCTAAAAATATCAATAAATATCCATCAGTTTGCAAAATCAATTTATGGTTGCTCTGTTTCATGCAAACAGGTGCTCATTTTTTGCAGGAAACAGGTTACACAGTTTATATTTATGTTATAAATCAAGTCTTAATTATAAAGAGTGAAGTAAAATTTCAAAGAAAATATAAACTGCAGATCGTCATCTGACTGAAAAATAAATCTGGTCTCTTTGTCAGACCTGTGAGTCCTGTTTCAGGTCCATAAATGCCCTCGACTGCAGAAAAACATGAAAAGTGCCTAAATATATTCAACCTTTATTCCCTGATGACACATTGATGGGTATCTGCGTACTTTTACTCGAGTATAGTAAATAAATATAATCAGGTTCTTGTACTTTACTTGAGTATTTCTATGTTTAAATTCTTTTTTAAACTTTTCTTTTTTCAGATTGCTAAAGTTTGAGTCAGCATGGTTGTAATTCTTTGATCGAGTTATCAATAATAAGTCTGCAACTTTTGGTTACATTTTCAAAATAAAGTTTGCTGAGACACATTTTAGAGGACGGCCGCAGTTTGGTTCAGTTAAAACACCAAAACTACTTGGTTCAGGTTTAGGAAAGTTTGGGTTAAAATAATGAAGTTACACAGGATCCAAACCCTGAATCTCCTGAGTGAAAGTCCTCGTCTGTCTGCCTGCTGAAGTCTCTACAGCCTGTGTGAGCAGCAGCGCTTCATCTACAGCGGACATTCCCAAACACTGGGTCGTGACCCACAAGTGGGTCACAGGAGATTTTATTTGGGTCACCAAATAAATGAAAGACTACGGAAGAAACTCTGTAAATTTATGTTTTATATCAGCAGTACAGCTTTTAGAAAGCATTTTACTGATGAGAGGAAAAAACATTTTGACTAAATGCACTTATTTTGTCTCATTTATGAAGGAGGCTAAAATGTCCTACACTGTAAAAACAAGAAAGTTGAGAAAACAGTAAAAGTGTTGGTCTTGACTAAATTAGACAAAAAGAATTATGTCAACAAATTTATCTGTGAATAAAACTAGATTAAAATATCTGCGGTTTTCTTTGTGTAAGACAAAACCTAAATGTTTTTGTTGACTGTAAATAAGGATTTAGTTGACTAAACATGACTTACGTTTGATCTCAGGACTAAATCTGAGAAGAGCTGAAAAAATTACCTCTACAAATATATTTCATGTGAATTCTGTTCAAATAATTTAACCAGTCTGTTTCTGCAGGTCACAAACTCTTCAGTTTTCTAATCCTTCATGAGTTCAGAGGTCGTATCAGGAAAGTAAATTATTTATTTCTCTCTCTTCTGAGAGTCTTGTTTTTTATTCCCAGATTTCTGCTGAAGGGCCGAACTGATGAGACGAGAACACAACAGCCAGCAGGACAAAAACATCTGTGAGGACAAACAGATCGATGGACAGACGATGTCCTCCTCCGGTCATGTGACCCAGCTGGCAGCGCATGAATGAGTGTGTATGGAGAGAAAGCAGGTGAGAGGTGAGGGGGCGGAGCCAGGTGAGAGGACGGGGAGTTAAAAGTCAGACGCCGATGACGTCGGGATGATGGTCGATTTGCTTCCGGTGGCGGTTCGATCTGGAGCCGATCTCAGACCGTCTACAGGTGAACCTCAGGCTCCAGGTGTCTGAATCTCTCATCGACTCTTTCTGCTGGTCTGAAAATCAGTCTGAGTTTTGTAGGTGGGATTAATATTAATTCAACAGTCGGTAACACCCATGAAAAACAGCAACAGAAAAGAAGTTTCCTCTGTGTCAGCTCCGATTAGTAATCAGTCCCTGCAGGATTTCACCGGCTGTCTCTGTGACTGTTGTGGCCTAATATGTCTGATTTTTTTGTATAATTCATTAAACGCTCTAAGTAACGTCACCAAAAAGGCTCATGATCACAAAAACTCAAATAAAATCTGCTTTATTTGCAGATGAAGAAGTGCAGCACGGGGAACTGGAAACAATCAGATTCCTGTTTTGGGTGCATTCACATCGACATTTATGGGACGTATTGCTTCCTTTTTTGACAAAATAAATCAAAACTAAATTCCACAAATGTGACAGTGACTCGGAGATAAGCTGTGCGAGCTGCAGCCTGTTGAGGCGTGCTCTTCATGCAGCCTCAGAGTGCAGCTCAGTACCACAGGTCAGAGCTCAGCTGTTGACGTGACACTAAAGTTTACCGTTTGTACTCAGAACACGTTTCCTCTGTTTGTTCTTCACCTCTGATTCCTGTGTGTTCAGGGATTTTGCCCTGAGGTGACGGTTCATTCAGCCCTCTGAGCTGAACCTTTTTCCACTTTACATTAATGCACACACACACACACACACACACACACACACACACACACACACACACACACACACACAGATATGTGACTGATTTATTCCAGGCAGCGTTTCTGTGACAGAACTGCAGACTGTGTTCACAGCTCTCAGCTCTGATTGGTGCAAAAGACATAAAAAAAAAAAAAATTCAAATCTGAAATTTTTTTGTTGTCAATTTTTGGCATTAATTCATGAGTGAAGATGGTGAAGCACCTACTGCAATGTCATCACAACTGCTAGATGCAGCCAGTGGAGATCTGTTTAGTTTTCTGTACAGTATAATCTCAGTTTTCTTTAAGATGTATAGAATATATTATAACCAACAGTTCAACTTAATGTTTAAACAATAAACAGCATGATAAGTTTCATTTATTTAGAATATTTGGTTATCTACTTTGAACTACTTTCGTTGTTTAATCAAAACATTTTGTTATTATTTATGACGACTGTTTTTATTTCAGACATTTTGTTAATTATTTAGAGCATTTTATTCTTTTTGTAAAATATTTTCAGAGATATTTTATATTATTTCATTATGTATTTAGAACATGTTATTTATTTAGAACATTTCGTTAATTATTTAGGGGTTAGGGGTTACTTATTTAGAACTTTTTAAAACTTAGAACATTTTTTAATTTGTTTAAAACATCTTGTTGTTTATTCCCAACATTTGGTTAACTATTTAGAACATTCTGTATTCTTTATGTGGAACATTCTGTTGCTTATTTACATTTATTCACGGTTTGTTGTTGTTGTTTTTGACTCAGGGCACGTTTCATACAGCAGATCTGGACAGAACTCTTTATATTTTTATTTAAAGAGAGCCAATAGTTCCCATCAAGCAAGAACTCAGGCACCGGTGTCGAGGAAAAATCTAATTTTAACAGGCAGAAACCTGCAGCAGAACCAAACTTTATGATGGGCATCCGTCCGCCGTGAGCGGTTTGTTTGTTTGTTTATCAGCTTGAACGCTCCATTATGGACACAGACGCATAACGCTGATAAACAACAACAGCCAAGAAGGTAAAATGTGCCAAACTTTAGTGGAACATATCATAAACAACTGGTATGAAATGAATCTGCAGATTCTCCAGTTTAAGATGAGACTGAACTTTTCTGTCAGTTTTTGTGCCACGACAGCGGCAAAATGTGGATGAGGTGAACGTTGTTTTTAGCCCAGCAGTTGTTGATGACTTGTGGGAGCCGGCAGTCACTATAGTAAAACAGGTTTTTCAAGGTTTTAAAAAAGTATAAGCCACCAGGAGATGCCCTTGAGCATAAATATGATCAAAACATCATAAATGTGTATAAAAAATATGATGCTGATGGGTCCAGTAGTGTCAGAGATTAGTTGCCACCAGAACCGACATGGCGAGATGACAACAGGAACTTGTGTATTATTTCTGGGTACTCACTCGGCCTTGGCGTTGAAGACGTTGGTGGCCCAGCCGTCCATGAAGCGTGGATCTCGTGTGAACCACAGCACCACCATGAGGCTGAAGAGCGCCAGGACGCTGACCTCTGCGTAACTCATCGGTCCAAGACGTCGATGCTCCTCCCTGATCACTTCGTACGCCGCTCGCTCCTTCTCCGACTGCACCGCCCCACAACCCCACGTCCTCCGCAGGCTGCAGCGAATCACAATCAAACATTACATTTAATATGAAAATTTAACAACAGCTGGACAGTTTTTGAAAAGTGGTTTTAATGTGAAAACCACCAGCAATAACAACCACCGCTGTGAGACGGAGGCAGCCAATCATCTGCACTTAAACACTTTCATTTCAGGAAGTAAACGGTGACTTGTGAGGACCTCGACACACATGCAGCAGGAGGCTCAAAGTCAAATGTTTGGTTTGTGAAGCGACTCACTTGCAGCCGATGTAGAGGAACTGGAGCCAGAACCAGGCCAGGGTCAGCGTCAGCACCATGGTGGGGAAGGCGAACACAAACCAGGACGCAAAGTTGATCACGTCTCCGTTCTGAGGGAAGAGTCTATGAGACAGGAAGTCAGGAGAGATGATAGATTTGAACTTCACAATAAGAGGAGAGGAAACTGAATGTCCTGATTGTTACTGTTGCTGCAAAATAATTATGCCTCCCGCCGCCAAAGGTGCCGGGTAAACACACCTGTCCTTGTTACGGCGTCATTCTGGGAAAAGATCACTTTTGTTTGTTTGTGTTCTTGTTTGTGTTTGTATGTTAGCACTTACTGGTTCATCTGTCCGATCAGAACCAGGTTGGGTCCGGTTCCGGTCAGAGTAGCGATGCCTCCGATGCTGGCAGCGTAGCACACACACAGCAGCAGTCCTTTACTCATCTTCCTCCTCTCCTCGTCCTCGTCACTCAGCTCCTCCAGCTCCATCTGACAGACGGACACGACCACCGCTGCAGACGGTTCAGAGAGTCATTTACATTCTGATCATTTTCCTCATCATGCATCTTTAGTTCCCACTCCTCTGTGGACTCACCAGGCCCACTGTTGCCGCGGTCTGATGGAGGTTTGTCCTGTGGTGCAGGTTTGACGATTTCCCGTCGACCCTCTGACAACACTTTGTGTTCAGCGGACATGTTGTCTTGTAGGTTGCTGACTTTGGTGACCCCGTTCAGACCTGAGGGGGAAACGTCCACGAATTCAGTGCACCGTTAAACCAGATGCTCACATTAATTCATTGTAATAAGTAGTGAAAACTTAAACTAGCGAGTTTAAGCTTCGCCAAGCATGAAATAATTATTTTTTATTCTTAAAATAAATCAGGTCTGTCCTGTTAAAAAAAAGAAAAAGTTGAGAAAACTCATAATTTGAAGGCAGTTGCCTTCACTGGATTTTCATGTTTTTAATCAAAAACTCTCAAAATCAAACTCTCAAAACTTTGAGAAAGTTTTGAAACTTTTGAAATAAACTAAACAAAGTTTTGCCAACCTATAATCCTTAGTTGAAAAACATATTTAAAAATTGTTCACAGTGAATTTTGAACCTGAAAACTAAATTAAAAATTATCTCAACAAAACAACAAACAAAACTTTGTCAAAACTTGAGCTGGGCTCAAAATTCAAATCTAATGAATTAAGTTGGCCTGAATTTTGTTACAGTGTGTAAACTTGTATTTTGTACAATATCAAGTATTTTAGTTTAACTGCAATCAAAGAGTACATGTCACACTAACTACATTTAAAATCTGATAATCTCCTACTTTTAAGTTTATCAGGCCAAAAAAATTGTGTCAACCAACTGTCTTCTACTGAGACGATTATTCTGACCTGTGTGGGTCAACAGTCCATCCATTGTGGTTTTAAGTATACTGGGACCGTAACCTGAGTCCAGACCTCTGAATCCACAGAGTCAACTGACTCGTCTGGTATCATGACATGAAACTGTGCTTTCTTGTCTGAAAAAACAGTCTGTCCAATGAACGGTTGGCCAATCAGGGCCACAAACGGGGCCAACGCTGTTGTGACGCTTTCTCAAGCTGTGTGCCAAATATGCTGGTCTCTACTGATTGGTTTGGGGATATCAGATCCCCCTCCCTCACAGGGATCAGTTAGAGAGGAGGATACATCAGACTGAAGATGGAAACGGAGTGTAAGAAGTTGACGTTTCAGGCCGATATCAGACAACTACAGCAGAACCTTGATGTGACGTGAAGTCAGATGTTTGGGATTCAACTTTGACCTGTGGTTTGAAGATTTTACTGCAACACCGGAGGATGAAGGTTTCCAGCTTTGCTGTTCATTTCTGTTCTGAACACAGAGCCTCAATCTACTGCCAACCTAACCTGTCTGTTCTTCTCAACCCCATCACCAGACAAGAACGTTGATCATGGATGATTCTGCAAACCAGTGATAATGTTTTTTATATCGATCGCTGAAGTTTAAAAAATTTCTCCCTCTGAGTAGATTTCTTGTCTGTGGTTAATCCGAGCCTGTGACAGAATTCAAACTCATCACACGCCCATCCACGATTCCTTACTGTCCTCTTCTCTACATGAAGGACTCACTACTTTCTGCATCACTACTGGTCACCTATGTGGGTCCGCAGTGCATCGATCGTACCGTTCTCCAGGATGTTCGAAGGACCAGTTTGCAGGATGGTTTTCTCCTCATGTTCCTGGTGTAGAACGACGCTCCTCCTCTGGCTCTTGGAGGACGGTTCAGCGTCTACGTTGCAGTTGAGCTGGTCCAGGATGGCCTGGACGATCGGTACCATCATGGCCGTGGTGGCTGTGTTGCTGATCCACATGGAGAGGAAGGCCGTCACTCCCATGAAGCCCAGCATCAACCTGGGAGACGAAGGAAGAGGAGATCATCGAGAGCAAAGAACCAGAAACAGGCCCAGAGGATTTAAAAACAGTCAAAATACATTTGTTCGTATTGTAGTTTTGTTATTCATGTGAATTTTTGTATCATAAGTCCTGTTTTTGTAGTTCAAACATTCATCATGGTACATCAGAGAACAGGAGACTCACAGGGCAGGTCGAACCCCGACCATCAGCAGGACTCTGAGCGCGATGCGTTTGTGGAGGTTCCAGTGCTCCACAGCCACGGCCACCATCAGCCCACCAACAAACAGCATGTTGGTGTCCTTCAGGTACTGCATGCACACCTGAGCAACAACACAAACATTTACAGCACAAATTATGTCAAAAGTAAAAAGTAGCCATCTTTTACGTGTTTTTTCATCTTGTTGCATCTTTTTGTCTTTTATATCTCTTCACTGGAGTCAAATAAAAACATATGTACATGTAAAATGAGCCTCTTTGACTTTTTTTTCTCTAAGTTTATCTTTGATTGATTAATAACATCTAATCCCAATAACACAAGCAGTGCGTTCAATAATTGGCACTTTTTGTGTAGTTTGATGTTGTCTTGTTATAGCTGACATATACTGCTAACTGTCATTGAACCTTTACTGTGTTTGTCAGAATTAAAGGACCTTATCAGGTTAATTTGTCCTCCTAATACACAACATATCTACAGTGTTTGTACTACAAAGACTGTCTTATTGTACCACGTGTGTGTGTGTGTGTGTGTGTGTGTGTGTGTGTGTGTGTGTGTGTGTGTGCGTGCATGTGTGTCCAGTCTTACATCTTTGGACTCCATGATGCCGAGGACAGGGAACAGGATGGTCGGCAGCAGCGCCGTCACCGCCAGCGGCAACACCTCAGTGCACCAATACACCGCCATGAGGGCTATGACATATGCACAGGCTGCCTCCTACACACACACACACACACACACACACACACACACACACACACACACACACACACACACACACACACACAGAGAAAAGCATTTAACATTTCAGGTTAATAATTCGTAAATCCATCACAACTTTTAACAGTCAAGCTTCCATCCAAATGTAAAATAATTTTTAACAGAATTTTCAGAAATCCTCCAAATAAAAGTAAATGAATGAACGTTTCTTTCTACTCTTGTTATGTGAAAATGACTTGATTGGCTGATGAAGATAAACAGATAAACCATAAAAAATACTTTACTTTCTTTTTAAGAGTTAAATAAATCAGTCACTGACTGATTAAAACTCCTAAAAGGCTCCAAAATCATCCGCTAAGATCCAAAACCCCCCCCAAAACTTTAATTTAAGAATTAAAGTTTCCCTTAATTTGACAGTCTGATTAAATAAACTTTGAATTAAGTTAATAAATTCTGAGTGGTTGTGACATTTACAGTTAATGATCAAATTCAGCTGTTATGTCCTTAAAGATGCTTAATGAAGATTCCACTTTAATCTGAATATGTTTCAGGGGATTTTATGAAGTTATAAAGGGGTTTGACGTCAACATTAGTTCTTCTTCTGTGGTTTCAGTCAGTCCAATGTTTTTACAGAAAAAAACTCATCTGAATTGAAAGGACAGCCTCGTTATATAATCTGCAGAAACAAGAGCTGTTATTGTAGGAAACAGAGGACGTGTTGATGCAGACTCCTGCTGTGAACTCTGAGCTTAAATCTCACTGTCTGTCTGTCTGTTGGACGTGTGCACGAGGATTTACAACCTGTCTGCTCACCTGACTGTTTCTGTTCATTCACCTGCTGGACGCCAGAATCCAGCTGTGACGTAGAGAGTCAAAGTTCTCACGATAACCAACAGGACGGACAGACAAAATATTGAAACGTAAAAAGACCTGAAACTCCCCTGTGTGTGGGACCTTTCAAAAAATAAATTAAAATTGTTGTAGCTTAAACAGTTTGACAGTATATAAAGGTGTTAAAATGAGATTAATTTTATTCATCTACAGCAGTAAAATGCAACAGACACAAGAATGCAGCAGTGATATTAATCCATAAACATCATAAAACACTGACAGGGAATTTTACCCGACTAGAATACTTGAAGGACTTTAAGAAGTTTTCATACATTTTGCTGATAATACTGACAAACTTTTACTTTGAATGCAGGACGTTAACTTCTAGTGGAGTATTTTCACACTGTGGTTTTTGTACTTTGACCTAAAGGTTCTATTTTAAGAAAATCATGGTTATTAATGACACCTGGTGGCCATTTAGTTGCAGAATTGCAGTCCTGCTGCCCACAACAGCGAACATCATCATGGACTTTGACCAAAACGGTGACGTGACGTACACGAGACTGAACACTGCATGCTGGGAAATAAATTACAATCATGTTTAGAATGACTTCATTAGCTAATGTAAAGAAGCAGCCAGTGCCAAAGGCACGGCGCACAGCCAAGCCTCAGCCATCCAGCCAAACCCATCTTAGCTGCCTTGCATCGCTCTTGACTAGTAGAAAGCAGCCGTCAGTTTCACACCTTTGCTTTGTAGCATTACATCATTTATTGTTGCTAAAATCAACATTTGTCCAAATATGCAAGTTAATATCACGGATCACGTTAGCTGGTGAAGTCATTTGCAAATTAGCTGAGTAACATATTTACTGAGATTGTATTTTGCTAATGATAACATTAGTGAGCAAGCAAGATAAGGTTAGCCAGCTAGCTGTAACTCGACCATCCTGCATGAATCCTGTGCTAGCTGCCCTGCAACACCAGCCAACAAAATGACAAGCTAGCCAATCAATGAATTAGCTGATGCTGTCTAATCAGTTCAGTATTGTGCTACATTAGCCAGCTAGCAGTTCTTCCACATTAGGGAGCAACCTAATGTTAGCTGACATTAGCCATCTAAAATGACTCCATCTCTAAGCTAATGTTAGCTAGTGTTACACAGTTGTTATTATGGGGGAGCAGAAGAGAGGCGAGACACTGGAGCATAATTTAATTTATATTATTATGAATTAAAATGATAAATCGGGGACAGTTTTTTCGGTGCTGAGCGCACAGGTCCAAACAGAAGAAGATGACGTACAATTCATCTGAGATTAGTGGGATTAAAATGACATTTAATCTGATTAAAGCAGGAAAGTCAGTTAATCAGTCTACATTGGTCTATGAATTGCTGTATGTGTTTCTTACAGTATTTATTGTCCACAGCTGTTTTACATTGAACGAAAAGATTCTCTCTTCTCTCAGTTCATGAAATCCCTGCAGCACCTGAAGGCAGCACTGATATGTTAATAAATGCACAGCCTCTGAGAAGAGCTGCACCAGAGTGCAGTGCTGTTATGGCTCACTGTGTTCACCGTCATAAATCAGCTGAAAGCAACACCAAATCAATTTCATCTATTCCTGAGCTGTTGTTACCACGTATTTAGTGATCACCACACCTGCTGATCTACATTCACCTTTACTCAGACCTTTTGCACATTGCGCTGCTGTGCATACATGAATCAAAACAGGTGTGCATGGAGACATACAGTCTGTGCACCAGACCTACAACCTCGTGCTCTGCATTTATTATTCAAATTTCAACTGAGGCTGCAAAATATTATACTGAGGGTGCAGACCAGCATTCATTAGCTCAGTCTGTTTATTTGTGGAGAAAACCAGAACAATTTGTCAGTGAATGTTGAAAGCTGGGACATTTTCTTTTTGTCCAGATATTTGGTGGGACTTGGGACATTCAGCTTAACGCTGGGGTGCCTGCTCACTGTCTGCTGTAGGCAGCCAAGAAACTTACAGTCCGTTCACTCATAGGCAATAGAAAGTAATTAAAGCATGTAAATTGCTTCACATTCTTACACATTGCACCTGTAAGTAAAGGATCTGAATACTTCTTCCACTTCTTGGGAAAGATTTTTGTGCGTCCATCTGTGCGACTTGTCTACGGTACAAGAACAGAACACTTCCTAGACTTTAGAAAGTTTTTAAAAAGTTTTAAGTTCCTCAGACTGGACATCATCCAGGTACCAACACTTCCTCCAAAGTCTTTTGTTGTATATAAAGTTTAGTTTTATGTGGAGAACATGTGTGAAGCTGTGTGTGAGAACACAGGGGGGAGAACTGCATAACAATGAGGTGAAATGAGCCGTTACGGGGAGAGGAGGCTGCTGGGAGGCTGCTGAGCTGAAGACAGGAACTGAATCTGTCCAAACACTCCGACTCTGTTTACCTTAACTTTCATTCACGTTAACACAGAGACACCTGTAGAGAGTTACACACACACACACCTGCTGTGAGGATGAAGTGTAGATTTCTGGGAAAAGTTCATAGAGGCCCTTTAGGAACAGAAGCTGAAGCAGAGGAGGAGTAGTGCCGTGTGTTGAAATAGTGGATCACACCGATGAGATTCACTCACACGGTTAATCTGTGGCTTGTTTTGAAGGTAACCACATTAATCAACTAGTGACCACACAATGCTGAAAATATTAGGCAGGACAAACATCTCAAACATCTCGCTCAGTGGTATTAGACACCATGGATGCAGCAGGTTGTGTTAGTGTGGCATTCAAGGAACAGTTTGGATTATTTGTGATTGTATGAGGTTCTTCTCCACAGTCAGAGTATTACCTACAGTAGATGGCGGTCAACATGCAGGGTCAGCAGCACACCTACAAACATCACTATCAGTTAAAGTGTGAATATTTTCACCACCTTGTTGATGAAAGGATAAAATCTTGCTCTCTCCAAAGCCACCAAACAAGTAATGTTACGTGACAGAACACAGGATGTGCTGGTCTACCACTGCCTCGATCAGCTAGCTTGTTTGTGTGACTTCGGTGTTTGAAAAGGATGATTCAGATTCACCAAAATCACACAACAACACTAACAAACTGGAGAAGGCAATTTCTGAAGAAACTGTGGATGCTGACTGTTGAAAGGCTGACGCTAAACTGAACTGTTGCCTTTATAGTAAAATGTTTGAATAATGTGGAATATTTTAATATTTGTTAAAAATTAATGCTAAACTGAGCTGCTGCCTTGAAAAGTTGAATTATATAATGTCATATATTTTAAGCTTTGTTGAAGAGCTGTTGTTAAACTCAACTGCTGGTGAATAATTCCAGTATTGTAGCAATGATGTGAAATATGTTTTTTTTTAAACTAACCATTGGAGGCGGCGGCAGCCAACAGCTCCAGTGTTCTTGAGAGTGATATTGATCTTATGATGACAGTTTGCTGTTGGTAAAATCTGTCTCACAACAAGGTGAAGTGGTGAAGATGTTCTAAATAGCATAAACGGTAATTAAAACCAGCTGCACTTTTACCAGCCGTAACATTAAAGTGATGAAACGATCCACTCTCCACAGAAAGTGAAAAATGTCACTAAAGTAGGTTAAAGTGACTCTGGACTCTGACGTGTTCACTGTTATGATGTTTTCTCAGTAACTTTTGACAGTGAACTTTTAAACCGTGTTTGTCAATCAGTGACAGAAGCTGTGAACGTAACTGTCAAAACAGCTGCGGCCAAATCAGAAAGAACCACAGCGTCCAAACTGGAAATAATTAGTCTGAGCTTAATGAACCAGCTGACCAGTAAACTGGATAATCTAACTGGTCAGACAATGTGCAACTGGTAGTCGCAGAGTTAACCAAGTACATTTACTCAAGTAAGGTACTTCAGTATAACTTTATTTTTATGTTACTTTCTAATTCTAGTCCACTACAATTCAGAGGAAAATATTATACTTTATACTGTTTTACTACATTTCTTTTCATATAATTTGATAAAATGTACTTGTTAGGTCTTGTTAGTGTACCGATGTATAATGTATAATTAGTCGTGTTTGTTTCCTGTCTAATAAAAGAACATAATATATTCCAGGTTTTGTAATTAAATACAAAGTAAGGCTTGTTGTGTCTTGAGCAGAATTTCATGACTTGATATACTGCTTTATATACTGCTGAGTAGTTTAATCTGTACCAATACATTATAATTTTATTAGTTGATCATATGGTTAAGAACCCAGATATTAACTTTAAAAATGCTGAAGAACCCTAGACATAATATTTTCACAATTAGACAGTATAAGACCCCTTATCAGAAGTTTATTAGATGTTATTAGAGGGTAATCTGGGACACATTATAAGAGAATTGTTAAGTAAACTAAAGTATTTCCAGCTGTTAGACCCAACACTCTGTAGTCCCACAGACAAACTATAAACGGAGAAGAAATATGTGATTTCTGTTGTAACATGTCCTTCTTGTTACAGAGTATTACTACCTTTATTGAAGTATAAGATGTGAATATTTCTACAGTCACTGGGTCGGCTGTGGCATGATCAGTCCGTCAGCACAAGAGAGCAACCGGCACATTTGGTCGAAGCACACACACACATCTGCACAATCATAAAACACCTTCATTTATGTCCAGTTTTTTTCCCCACACAGGAGTATGGATTAGAAAAGTGATCCAGAAAAACAACGATTACAATTATGATCTAAAACATACAAAATGAACAAGAACAAGACAGTCCGACCCGGGGAGAAAACAGTCTGTGTGCCTCTGTCAGACCTGATGCTGGGTAGACAGACCCGCTGGATAACCTGTGTGTAATTAACAGGTTGAAGCTGCACCTCAGTCCGGCTCAGATGGGTGCTCAGCCAGACTGAGGTGCAGCTTCATGGTCAGTTTCTCCTCTCCTTCGCTCTTCACTCATTTCCGTCCTGCCGTCGCCATATATTTCGCGCTCTCGCACTTTCATTTGTCGAGCCATGAGATCTGTCTTCTCTCTTTAAAAATCTTTTCTTTGTTTCCTCCTGGTAAATCTGCCATCATGCTGCCAACACTTGCACTGCTGGTGCACCTGCCTCTTAAAGGTGATGAAAGCCGACTTTCTGATTGGTTTATTGCATGTTTGGCCTAAACTCACCCATGAATAAATCAGAGGACTTGGGCACAGCTGATAGGTGAGTCCTGCTGTGTGCTGCTGGTGCAAGAGGCAGGACAGGATGCCCCTGCACACCTGGTACAAGACGGCAAAGGTGGATTTGGACACACTTTGAAGAAATGAAATCCATTGTGCATCATGCTTTCAACTTTAGATCAACGTAACTCATTAACCAAACCACTAACTTGAACTAGTTAGTTTTCAGTCAGCTGGTTACTTAGACTGGTTAGTGTAAACTGATAACTTTAACTGGTCATTCGTCAGCAAACTGGTCAGTGTTAGTAAACCTGTAAACTGGTCAACAGCTTGTAGAATGTTATATTAAACTGGTCAGAGTTTAATAAACCAGTCTTTTACCTGGTTATTGTTCAGTAAACTGGTTATTTAAACTGGTTAGAGCTCTTTAAACTGGCAACCTTAACTGGTTATTATTTAGTAAACTGCTCATTAACACTGGTCAGCGTCAAGCAGACTTCAACTGGTGCACATTGAAATGGTCAGTGTTCAATATACTGGTTTTTCAGGTAGGTTGATGTTGTCATTTCTCAGTAAACTGGTTATTTAAACTGGTCAGTGAAGTGTTCTGTAAACTGGCTATTTATTTAAAGTGGTCAATGAAGAGGTAAGGTGAACTGGTCAGTGAAGTGCTCTCACCGTGGTGCTGACGGCGAGCGGCAGCAGGATGAACGGGCTGCAGACGAGGACGACGAGACCTTTCAACCTCCAGACCTGCCGCAGCATTTTCACCCGCAGAGGAAGAACCGACATGGCTGAGGATGACGATGGTGAAAAAGAAAAAGATGAAGAAAATGAAGATGAAGAAGATAATGAGTGAGTCTGTCTGTCAGAGAACAACTCCTCTCTCTCTTTACTGCTCTCACTCTGTCTGCAGCTCGTTTTGTCTCTCTCTCTCTCTCTCTCTCTCTCTCTCTCTCTCTCTCTCTCTCTCTCTCTCTCTCTCTCTCTCCCCACATGTTTGTGATGCATTTCACAGTTGGCAAAATAAATATTAAGTTAATGTGAGTAACACACACACACACACACACACACACACACACACACACACACACACACACACACACACTGTGTAAACAGAGGAGGAAATCAGATCTGCTGTCAGACGTCAGACTGAACTCACCTTTTATCTTCTGCACAAATTCAGCCAATCAGCTGTAGTTCAGTTTGAACTGAGGTAGAAAAGCGTCTGCTGTGAGATCATCATCATCATCATCATCATCATCATCGTCATCATCATCATCATGTAGCAGTGTAGCAGTGTAACAAACTGCAGCCTGAAACATTGAGTTCAACATGATTTATGCTCACAACAGCTGGGCGATATTTTAGTGATTTGAGGGACTTTTTATGATCAAATCACATCCTGAAGTCTGATTCCGTCGTCCGTGAGCAGATGCGTCTTTCTGAGCAGTGATACCATTGGCAGGTGTAGATTGGTAGAAAGAAAGTAGTTCCTAGACTAAACTGCTCACAACAAACTCTGTGGATTATTTTGAGTAACCGTGTCATGATCTCTGGAAACACTGCTGTTGATTTTTTCAAATTTAGTTTTTGGCTCTTTTAGCGCCACAAGACAAGTGACATCTACAACCTCAATTCCAAAAAAGTTGAGACGTGTTAAATGTAAATAAAAACAGAATGCAATGATTTGCAAAAACATTCTGACCTGCATTCAACTGAATACAGTTCAAAGAAAATGTATTTAATGTTCAAACTGAAAAACTTTATTGTTTTTTGTAAATATCCAGTCATTCTGTGATACATCAGCTTTTCCTACACTCCTTTTTAAAGTTCTGAAAGTTTTTTTTTTTCTCATTCTTGACTGATATACAACTTCAGGTGCTCAACAGTCTGTTACATTACCAAAATATTACTTAATTACAAGTAAAAGTGCTGGTGTTAGAAAACTACTTAAGTAAAAGTACAAAATATTCTTCTCAAAAAGTATTAGTTACTTTATGACTCATGTCAGTGAAAAGTTCTTCTATTCTTCTTCTTGTTCTGTCTAACTGTTGATGTTTGATGCATCATCAAAGCAGCGTTCAGTCAGAGAGGTTTCTGTTTCTTGTTTCTGTGCTGTTCTTGTGTTTCTGTTTAAATCTTCACTTTGCTAAGCTCCGCCCTCCTTAGTTACTGTTGCTAAGCCTGCCAAGCTTTCCATTCTCACACTGCATTTATACAGTTTATGGTGATAACGGCGGCAGATTTAACATCAAAACTGGGAGTAAATGTTGAAACATGAGGTCTGTGATTCCTTTGAGAAGTTAAACAGAAGCAGATTCTCATTTCCAGCTGACGACGGAGGATTTTGTCGCTAAAATGAGTCACAAACAGATTTCATGAGTGTAGCTGACTGATGTAAGCTAATGCTAATGCTAATGCTAACTTGACTTGAGTCAGCTGAGAGTCTCCAGCTGATGTTTTAATGTTTCCATCTGACACGTTTTAAAACAAGAACCCTGTGAAAGTGTTTATGTAAAGTTAGCTAACAGCTGCGTCCATGATATAACATTAATGCTAACAGACTGAGGCTAAAGCTAGCTTACATCTCAGCTAACATTGGTCAGATGGTGAAATACAGCAGGTATATGTACATGATAGATGACAGAAATACACTCATTAACGTGGGAAAAGGAAGAGCAGGGACTCGATTAGTGCAGCGGACCTTGAGACGGGTCCCCCAGCCAGACCAGCTGGACCACGATCACCACAGGTGAACCTGTATGAACCTTTCAGCATTAATGGGGCGTTCACATGTGACGTGTGACAGTTACCCATGATGCTTTGGGCACTAACACACCCCCATACCATCACAGCTGCTGTCTGTTGAAGTTAGTCCTGGTAACAATCGGTCCTTTTCCTCTTTAGCCCGGAGGACACGACGTCCATGATTAATGAAAACAATCTGAAATGTGGACTGAGTGTAAATCTACAAAAACAAACAAACAAACAAACAAACAAACAAGTTTATCAGTTTGAAATATTGTCTTTGTACTTTTGGACAAACTTCACTTTAATGAACGATTGATTATTTTGGGTTCTGAGTTTCTATTCTGCCTCCAGTGTTCCTGCTGTTATGATCACGTTTCCTCCTTTGTGTTAATATTTTTTTTTTTTAATGCCTAAAAGGAATTAAAACATTTAGGAAAAAATGAAGTTGTATGTAAGGACAATGTATGAAAAGGTAAATTTATTCTGCTCATGTTTTCAGATGAAAATAAAAAAAGAATTAAATGAAAACATGGAGAAAGAGACACACAGTAAACTCACCGTCCTCACAGTAAAAATCAGTGAATTATTTCTGTAGTTGTTGTCAGTGATCAGTCTGAATATTTAAACTTCTGCTGCTTCTTCACTTACAGCCGAGTGAAGTGAGACTTCAGTTTGTCCTCTGCTGCCTCCCATTGGACACATGTGGACCTACATTTCATTTCATTTCTGTATTCATGAGGACGGCTCACGTTAACCCTCAACCCTGAATCAATGGATTTTGATGTTTTGATTATTTTGGCTCTGATGATGCATATGAAGGAGATTTACGTCCAGGTTCTGTATTTTTGGGTTAATTTTGGAATTTCAACCTCAGATTTTATAATAAGTCTATAACACATTGTGTGAATCAAAATATTCCACAGTTTAAACACAGAGGACATTTTTGTCCCATTGACTACCAGAAAAAGAGCAGGTTTTCATTCCACTGTCATTAGAGCAAAAAGCATCTTTTCCAAACTGTTGTAATTGTATTTTCTCACCAGATGGCGTCACTCTACCACTTTTGGTTCAGGTTTCAGTGACAGACTGTGTCTCCATTTTCTGTTCTCCTGTAGAAACACTGTAAACCACGTGACCACATGAGCAGCCAAATCCTTATGGAGCATCAAGAACATGGAAAATCATTTATTTTCTGTTTTGTAATAAACAACAGTGGCATTATGTAAAGGAACTGGCATTTAAAGGGTTAAAATTCTGAAACCGAGTGGACATTTTGAAGGCATGATCTGGACTGAAGCTGGTTAAAAGACTGAATCAAAAAAAGTGGGAAATAATTAATTATATTAATGTATAGTATTTTTGATGGTAGTTTTAAGAGGGGGACATCTTTGTCCTGATGTGATGTTTATATTCTAATTCTAATTATTATGTATTATAATCAAATAATTCATTTTATAATCTAACTTTTAATTTTTTTAAAATTTACCCCCAAAAGTGGAAAAATAATATTAACAAACATTATTTTTACACCTTTTGTAAGCTTAGGGACATATTTGTCCTTATCTACTTATTATGGTGCACACAAAGATTAATGTACATTTCTGAAAATATGATCATGTTAGTCAGCTGGAAATATAGTTAAGTGACAGATGAAGAAAAATACCATCACATGCAGCCAGATAATCATATAATGCTACAGAAGCCCTGAGAGACAAGTGAGAAAATCTGATTTAAATAGTTTTCTCTTGTGTTTATGACAAAAGAACAAAAAAAAAACAAAAAAAAAAACAGGTTAATTTTTCAGAATGACTTTTCTTTTCATCTGTGTCAACTGATGAAAAGAAAGAAAGAGAGACAGTGATGTTACTAAATGTATGAAAGAAATGAAAATGCAACGGGAGGAAAACAGGAATGCTTTTAGTCTCATGTGAAACATGAGGCTGGTGTCCACCTCAGGTCAATATCTGATTTACAAACAAACAAACAAACAAATGAAGCCTGAAAACAGGCAGATCAGGGGAACGTGTCACCAGCGTCAGGAGAGTTACTTTAAAATGTATTCTGATACAGTTACTAATTACCTGCTAAAAAATGCAGTTAGTAACACAGTCCAGTTAAAATGGGGACATCTGGTGGCAAATCTGTGGTACTGAATTTATGTGTAAAGACTAAAAATGAAGGACCACATGAGTTAATGTATCTGTGAACTAAAGAGGGGCATCAGAAGTGTGTGTGTGTGTGTGTGTGTGTGTGTGTGTGTGTGTGTGTGTGTGTGTGTGTGTGTGTGTGTGTGCAGCTGGCAGATGTGTCTGTTATTACTGGAAGTTAGGTATCAGAGTGTGTGGGAGGAGCTGGATGGGTTTTCTTGTATTAACACACACCCCTCACTTTGACCCGAACCTTTAACCTGGACACACTCTGAAATACACCACCAGGCCAAAAATATGTGGACAGCTGAACGTTCCTGACACGTGTCCAAACAGCCTCCTCTCCTCTGGGTTCCAACTTTCCACCAGATGTTGGAACCTGAAGAAAAGACTTTGTCCAAACTGCTGTCATAAAGTTGGATGAACAGGATTTTATAAAATATTACTGTTTGATCATCTGGTGAAAAGTTTTCCACGCAGGAGTTCAGTCCAGCAGTCTGAGACTCTGAACTCTCAGCTGTTTCAAGTCTTTATGGTCGGCAGCGTGGCACAAACAGGGACGTCACCCCGTACATAAACAGACTGTTGAATCACCCTGATGGCGACATATACCTTGTAATATGGAGACTGAGGTATTTAGAAACAAACGTCCACATTTCAGACCGACATGATTCACAGACAGACTCAGAGACTGTTGAGGTTCTGCGGTGACAAACCAGGAGGATCAGATCAGGTGAAGCGAGGCAAAGAAGGACCTGTTTGTTACAGAGCTGCATTGTGTGGGCGTTCAGCTGGAACCAGGCGGTCAGAACAAGATAAATACACGCCCACTCTCTCTGCTGAATGTATGTGTGGACGCCACGAAGGCCCAAAGGACGATCAGTGACAAAACTGTTTGAGACGGGGACTCTCTGTTAGTCTAATGTGAAACTGGTGCTGCTTTAGTTTAGTTTAATTTAGCTTAATTAAGTTTAGATTAGTTTAGTTTAGTTTAGTTTAGTTTAGTTTAATTTAGCTTAATTAAGTTTAGATTAGTTTAGTTTAGTTTAGTTTAATTTAGTTTAGTTTAGTTTAGTTTAGTTTAGTTTAATTTAGTTTAGTTTAGTTTAGTTTAGATTAGTTGTCAGGTTTAGTTTTAGATTTGTTTATTTTCAGTTTAGGCATGTGATAATCAGTAAGCAGAGGTGGCAAAAGTCCACACATTCAGTACTCAAGTAGAAGTACAGATCTATATATATATACACAGCATATATATATATTTAGAAACAAAACAGAAACACAGATCCAGTGCATCTTATGCACATTGCCACCGGCACTGCCTGAACAACCTGCAGCTGGATCTGCAGATCCCTACCAGTTTGTATCTAAACACCAGAGAGGCACTGATGATGCAGCCAGCAGCATGTTGTACCTCATGACTAAACACCTGGAGAACCCTGAGGACTGTGCTGGACTGCTGTTTGTTCTCTTCACTGCCCTTCAGCCTCATGTTCTCCTGAACACACTGCAGCAGGTGGATGTTCATCCCTTCATCACCAAGTGGTTCCACCATCAACATCATCCATCATCAATCATGCTAATAATACACATTTTTCTAAATGCATTTGTAATCTGATTACATATTTTGTATCTGTGACGGAATATAGTTACCTCTTTATTGTACCCAGATGACATAATCCTGTGATTTGTAATCTGTTACTCGCCAAGCCTGCTCTCTCCCTCTCTCCATCAGTGACTCTCTCAGTCCAGATCAGTCCAGCAGTTCACTTCAGCTCACTTCAGTTCCGATACAGAAGGAGGCTCAAACATGTCGGGACATGTCCCACAAAGCTGCTGGGCGGAGCGTTCATGTTTCAGGTGGTTTTCAGGTCGCAGTGGAGTTTGACACTGAGAAACCTGCACATATTTTATAATGAACTAGATGGTGATCACAAAGAAGGTGTTCCTTCAGTCTCCTCAGAGTTCAGTTTTTGACATGTGAGAGGGAAATTAAAAAGAAGCTGTTGCTGCTGCTCATCGCGCTACGTTTCCATGTCCTGTTTATCATTTTCTTTTAAAACATAACCAAGTTATAGACATGTGACACTGAGACAAAGACCCAAACTATAACACAGTAATAACCAGTGTTGGGACTAACGCGTTACAAAGTAACGTGTTACTGTAACGCCGTTATGTTTTGCAGTAACTAATAATCTAACGCATTATTTTTTAAATTCAGTAACTCAGTTAACGTTACTACATGATGCGTTGTTTTACGTTATTTTTTGTGTAGTCTCGGCTAGAGACTGAGCTGCAGCCAGAGCCATGTAGTCCTGAATCTTCCTGTGTGTGTGTGTGTGTGTCAGCGGGGAGACGGGAGAAGACACGCCGTGTGGGCGTGTCTGTGTACAAGACTGGTATCATAATGGCGTTGGCGGCGGAGCCCAAGTCAAGTTTCTTTACATGGAGATATTCTCACTACTTGACCTTTGTCGAGCACAAAGACAAGAACGTTTTAGTTAAATGTAAGTTGTGTCTTGGATCAAAGATCTTATCTACGGCCCAAAATAGAAATTCAAACCTGTTGAAACACCTACAGAAACAACATGCTGCGACGAAGCTAGTAGCTAAGAGTACAGACACAGACTGTGATGTCACTTCGCCTCCACCACCTCAGCAACAGCGGCTGGGTTTGAACTGAGGGACTGACTGCTCCTGCTAACCAGGAAAAAGTTGATAAAGCCACTGCAAGGTATGTTGTAGAAGACATGCAGCCAATTTCTACTGTGGAGTCGCCGCTTTCAGGAAGCTAGTTAGCATGATACCGGGCGTCACACGGCAAATGGGACGAAACACTTTTTCTAAGTACCTGGAGAGCGAAAACGCAAAAATGGAAACCGAGCTAAAGAAAAATTAACTCAAAACTTAATGGGAGACCTTTTTTTTCATAGTAACTAAAAAGTTACTTTTCACAGTACTGCATTACCTTTTGGTGTAAGTAATCAGTAAAGTAACTGAGTTACTTTTGAAATAAAGTAACTAGTAACGTAACTAGTTACTGGTTTTCAGTAACTAGCACAACACTGGTTATAACTATTTCGATTAAAGCCTTATTATGAACATGATATTGTGTTTATAAATCTAAACTCTAATTATGTAGTTCATATTTATAAGCCTGTAATATAGAGTTCAAGCTCCTGAATTTTCCCCAGGAAATCCTTATATAAAAAGTTTTAATCGTTTACCAAGTCGTCCAGCGACGAAATGAATTGTGACCCTAAAAAATTTCATTTGGAGCAAAAACAAAAAGACTGGAAAATGTCAAAAAAGACAAAGATGTACATACATGATTATTTTAAGAGCGAAGAAACTACCCATCCCACAATTCATTGCGGATGATACTGCTTGTGATAGAGTGAGTGTCTGAGGTTTGACAGGTCCTTTAAGGACAGAAACTGTCGTCTCGTCTCATGTGGAGGACAAACAGGAAGTACTCAGGTACGATTTCATGACTAACAAGAAACCAGCTGATATTTATATTAACGTCCAACATTAACTACGATGGGGTTTCACTCATGTTTGTCCATGAACACACACAGCTGGTATCCACCACTGCTCACCCACGAACCGTACGCTGAGTGAACACGTCTTGCATTCAGGAAGTTATGACATCATCAACGACCTTAAGGTGTGTTGAGACCAAACTCAGAAAGAACTCACAGTCTTAAAGGGGCCAGTGGAACAAGGTTGATGCACAGGCTTGTGTCGTCTCCAGGAATCTTTACTGTTGTTTTATGTCCTGAATGTGAAGACGAGCCTCACTGTTGAGCTCTTTGCATGTGTCATATGGAGTCCCGCGCCGGGTCATGTACGCAGAGGGTGACCTGCAGAAACATTGTGTCTAAATTCACAAGTGCAGGCAAGAGTAAAAAAAATGTAATAATTGCTGGCGGGCAGCAGACGAGAACAATAATATAACACTTGCAATACAATAATATGCTTTACTTCATATTTTGTCAATAATATGTCATATTTTGTTTTACAGGAAGAAAAAATTAATGATTTTTAATATAAAAATACAAGGAAATGTAATTTTTTGGTCATATATTGTAAAATAGGTGCACCATCTGACTGGGAATGTGATCTAAAAAGGTTAAAAAAGCCTTTTTCATTTCATCTGGATTTACAATGAAATATTTTGGAGTAATACAAAAATAAGCTACAGACAGTTTACTGTGTCGTCTTCCAAGATGGATTCACAGCCAGACACTGAGATTACTGAAACCAAAGTCTGAACAACAGCCTGACAGAGAGTCAGCCTCTTTATTTTTACGTTCTGTTGTGACCACAGAAACATTCATGATCAGTCCAGGGTTGATTATTAACCAGCCAATAGGGGGGCAGCGGTTGTTGAGTCCAGCCACTACGCTGTCCAGCCTGGAGAAGGTTGATCTGTCTTTACTCTTATTTTATTCACCTCATCTTTTAACCCCTCTGGTTTCTCTTCTTCTGCCTCCACAGCGCACACAGGACAGGTGAGTTCAGACCATCGTCGCTGTCATGGAAACCTTTTTTTTTTGTGTTTGCGTCTGTTCTGAAAACTGTCCAGTCAGTTTCAGAGCTTCTAAAATAATCTGTAGTTCACTTGTCGTAATGAGTGTTAATGATGGAGTGGTTTGAACTGCAGTCAGATAGAGACGATGTAATGCCATAATTCCACACATACAGATTGTGTATGTGAGCGTATATGATCACGTATACGGTGTTTGTAGGTTCTTGCAGTTCATGTAGTTCAGTGTGTTCTGTGTTGTGTATTCAGTGTTTTGCAGCTCAGCCAAAAAAAGGTTCTGAAACAGTAACCTTTAGTCTGCTGGTAAACACAGCAGCTGCATCTGAAACATCAATTGACTCTAATCCTCCGAATCAGACAGACGATGAAAATGAAAAACTAGATTTTACATTTCAGTTGTCCCGCTCACAGCTGCATTATGTAGCTCTGTGTAACTTTGGTCCAGACTAAAATATCTTGGCAACAGTTGGACAGATTATCATGAAATTTAGTAGAGACACTTTGAGTCCCAAGAGATCGAATCCTTGAAACTAATCTCCAGACTTTTCCTCTAGTAGCACCAACAGTCAGCCTGTAATACCACTGTACCACCAGTTTTTATCAATTTTATTTAACTCTGAGATTAATACTAACCTACCATGCTAACAGATATGCTAATATTAGCATGCTAGAATGTTTCTGAAGTGCATGTTTAGTATTGTGTTGTGTTACTTTTTACACCTGAAAGTCCAAATCATGGTTGGTGTTTTTGCTACATTGGATACGTTTGATCCAGTTATTTTTGGTTTCACCTTGCAATTGAACCTTCACTAAGCCCCGCCTCCAAACAGCGACTGCCTAGTCATAGGTGAGCAACTGCAACTACTGCTGTCAAGAATTTCTCTCCACGTTGAAGGTGTGCAGGAGGCTCTGAGAAGAGTTATACTTGGCGTTTCATGAGCCTGGATGGTAGCATCACATGTCATGAATGGATTAAATTCTGTCTTCATCTGCTCTGACATAAACTGCAAATGTTAGCATGTCTGGCTAACTAATGCTAGCTTTAACTTTACCTCCAGACAAACTTGTTAGATCCACTGCATCTGCATTTGTTCTGTGGGGGTTTGAGGAGGAGGATGTGGGCTGATGAAGAATCAAAGTGGGTCGACGATGATGCATCTCTCTCTGGCTCGCTGTTTCAGGTCTAAGCCGGGTTAGCTTAGCTCTTATCCCGGCTCTCTTCCTGTGGTGATCGTGGTACGATACCTGCTGTATTTCACCATCTGTCCAGTGTTAGCTGAGATGTAAACTAGCTGTCTCTAAGGAATCACAGACCTCGTGTTTAAACAGTCACTCCCAATTTCGATGTTAAATCTGCCACTGTTATCACTGTAAACTACATTAATGCAGTGCTTGTCAGGCATAGCAACGGTAACTAAGGAGGGCAGAGCTTAGTGAAGGGTCAATTATGCAAGCAAAGTAAAGAACTGTTCGTTACATACCTACGTCCTGTCGTCATCACCCACGTGAGCTGTGTCTCCCTAAACTGTGCATCAGTTAAATTCCTCTCTCTTTCATCCTCTTGGAAAATAATTGAAAAGTGTCAGGATCTTTGTGAAGTTTTTCCACTTGAATAAAGTTGTTGGTCCAGATGTTGTTTTGTTGCATTGTTTTCCATTTTGTGGTTCTGATGATCCCCTGACAAAACGTCTTGTAATTGGTCTGAAAGTGGAGTCTGATATCAGACTGAATTGTCAACTCATTACACTTCATTTTCCATATTCATTCCGATGTTGTCTCCGCTCTAAACAATTTCACTGGGGGAAACAACCAATCATTAGATACCAACATCATTTTGAGTTGACACTGGTGCGTTGCCATGACAGCATACTTTATTTTTGCTCCCACAGTCTGTGGACTGAGAGTGAGTTTGTGAGGGCAGGTGTGTGGATCAGCTGTGTGTTGTGCCATGTAATGTAACTACAGTGTCTTCATGGACTCATCACAGCAGAGCTTGTCCAGGCTGTGAGATGCTAGTCTGACTCACTGGCTGCACACTACAGGTGTAAGTCCTGCCACTGTTCACTTGCTTCAAGTGGCATCACGGCGTCCATTATCTACATTTCCGAAGTCCCTGTAAAACAAAAACAACCTCCGAGCTGCAACATACATGCTGAAAACAGCAAATTAGCATCTGGGAAACTAATGGTATGAACGTGAACAAGCTAACAGTTGTTAGCTTTTCTTTTGCAGTGATGTAGTTAGTTTAATACCAGAGCTCGCCTCCTCACATGCAAATGTTCCACCAACACAAGTTCCCTCTCAACACTATTTTGCAGCAGTACCATCACTGCATCCTGGGTTTAGCTCTGCCCTAAGACGTTTGTGATTGGTTTAAATAAATGCAAACAAGGCGGGGTGGTTTTGCCCCTATAGCAGAACGTGCATGTGTGGAGCCGGACCTGTCTACAGGACTGAGTGCTGTGGAGAGAGGACTGGCTATGCGAGACTAGTAAGAAGCTAACTAGCTAGCAGCTACAAGTTAGGCTAAAGACAGTTACAAAGGCAATCAGAGTTCTCCCAGATATGCTTTGGAGCTGCGGAGCAATCTCGATCCATAGTCCACACTTCTGAAAGCCACAGGCAGAGAAACAAATGTGATGAGCTGATCGAAGGTGCCAGGCCAGTTAACGAATGGTCATGCAGCTGTATTAGTGTGTTACATATGTCCCACCCAACTAGAAATGTATCTGGGGGGACTTATGCAACCAGATAGACGGCACCGGACAGATCCCACCGCTGCCACCAATGGAGCATACAAGGTGTATCCAAGGTGTACCTAAAACTTAGGAACTTGTACTGTTGGAGCACCAAGAACAACACCCTGTTTGTTTCTTCACACACATCACAGAACAAGAACTTGACGTGCCCCAATGACATCATCAAACTGCGCCTGCTCTCTCCAAGCATTATCAATAAACAACTGCTCAATCCAGTGCTTACAGTTACACAATAGTCATCATGTTTTCGGGTGGTCATCAGTCTCTGAAAAGATTTGTCTTCAAAATGTTATAATTTGAGTATAAATCTGAGATGCATCTTCTCATTTTCCACGGGGTCGACAGAAACAACCAGTGAAAAGCCACTGCAGGATGAAGCCAAATTAAACTGTTTTTCTTTTCTTCCTTGCATTGAGTCTGGAGTTATTTATCACAAGGAGTTTAATCACATGGATAAAGATTGTCTGCTGCAGCAGATATTCAATAAGTCATGTATGATTTGCTCTCTGCTTCCTGATCCCTAAAGACAATGTGTGTGATCGTGATTATTTGTTGTGATTTTGATGATGTCTCTGTGTCTTTCAGGCTGGTTGTTTGGACATGAAGCTGTGTCTTCTTCTTTTCTTGTTTTGTCTCTGCTCTCTGGGACTGACTGTAAGAACCTCATACCTTTTTAAGCGCTAAACAGAAATTGTTTATCAGCTGATTATTTGACTTGATGTAACTGTATGAACCCCGTCTGTCCTCCTGTTGTCAGGAGGAGCCCACTCCAGGAACTCCTGATGTCTCTGGTCCTGTCACTGAAGAGGAGGAGACAGAGGAGGAGGTCCACAGCTGTGGAGGAAGGCAGCTGTTTAACCTTGAGGAACGCAGATCGATAGGGGGCGCCATAGAGCGACTAGGTTTACAGCTCCTGGAAAATCTTCCCATCGGTCCACAGCAGCCGAATGTCGTCTTATCACCTCTCAGCCTGGCCTTGGCCCTCGCTCAGCTCACCTTAGGTTAGTCTCAGTCTCATTTCGTTTATTTTTTTCACAAGAATCAAGAGATCAGTATTTATTCAGTACAGAATGATTTTTCACTGAATCACAAGTTGTTTCTTCATTCATCCAAATCAGCAGCTGTCATTTCTGATTCCAAATTAGGCTGAGACACACTTTGTTTAGTAAAGGCCTAACATTTTATCTCTCACCGCCCACAGATCAAAATTTCTACTTGTCCACAAAGTTATTTCATGGCAGGCTGTCAGCCATAGCCATGCTTTCAGATTACTTCTTTAATTGCATGTTCAAACACCTGGGCCAGAAAAAAATCCAGCCTTGAATCGAACCAATGCGTGGTCCAGTTTGCGTTCACAAAGGCAAAACTCAGACAGTACAGAAAATGTAAATACAAGTGATGTGGTGTAAATGTTGAACAAACGGCCCAATTTCCACCTGGATGTTGTTCATCATGGAGCACCATCAGGTTCATATTGGTGCTTTAAAGGATCACACATGTGGCCTCTCATTAGATTGCAGATATTAAATAATTTAATAATGCAGCATTTCTCACTTTGGTGCAAAAAAAGTCGCACAAGAGGAGAGGAGGAGACAAAATGTTTAATTGACATTTGGTCTGATAATGTTAGGTCACTTGGAAAAAACGCCCGAAAATTCCGACAAACTTTCCATTCTCGCACTGCATTTATGCAGTTTACAGTGATCACGGTGGCAGATTTAACATTGAAATTGTGAGTAATTGTTGAAACATGAGGTCTGTGTTTCCTTAGAGACATAAACAAAAGCAGATTCTCTTTTCTAGCTGACGACGGTGGATTTTGTTGCTAAAATAATGACTCATAAGCAAATTTCATGAGTGTAGCTGGCTGATGTAAGCTAATGCTAATGCTAACTTTGTGTTTATGTGTTTGTGCTTATGTAAAGTTAGCTAACAGCTGTGTACATGATATAACATTAATGCTAACAGACTGAGGCTAAAGCTAGCTTACATCTCAGCAAACACTGGTCAGATGGTGAAATACAGCAGGTATATCTACATGATAGATGACAGAAATACACTCATTAATGTGGGAAAAGGAAGAGCAGGGACTCGATTAGAGCAGCGGACCTTGAGACGGGTCACCCAGCCAGACCAGTTGGACCACGATCACCACAGGAAGAGAGCCGGGATAAGAGCTAAGCTTAGACCTGAGACAGCGAGCCAGAGAGAGATGCATCATCATCGACCCACTTTGATTCTTCATCAGCCCACATCCTCCTCCTCAAACCCCCACAGAACAAATGCAGATGCAGTGGGATCTAACAAGTTTGTCTGGAGGTAAAGTTACTGCAGCTAGTAAGCTGGCATTAGTTAGCCAGACATGCTAACATTTGCAGCTTATGAAGACAGAGTTGAATCGTCGAACCCAACCAGACTCATGAAACGTTGAGTATCACTCTTCTCAGAGACTCCTGCACACCTTCAGCATGGAGAGAAATGGAAAACTTGACAGCCATAGTTAAAGTTGCTAACTCATGATTGGACAGTTCCTGTTTGAAGGCAGGGCTTACCGAAGAGTCAAGTGCACCTTGATTCAGACTTTCAGGTGTGACACAGATGTCATAAATGGCTGTTCAATAGATACATTTCTTAATTTATGACCTTTTAACAACCTTTCTCTAGTGTCAACCTCAATAATTTTGTTTCTGTGTAGTAAAACAGCATTATAACCTCATGGGGCTGCTAGCAGTGCTACATATTTACAAATTAAGTCTGGTGTCATGTTAGAAAACGTTAAGACCAGCTCTGACTTAAGAAATGTCAGCACATGTAAAGCCAGTTGAAGGAGCTCATCATACTGCACTCTACTAACTGTTCCACAGAAACAATTTGGTCAGATTGAGTTTTTGTCTCTCAGGTGCTCGCAATGAGACAGAGAAACTGCTGCTGCAGAGCCTCCATGCCCACAATCTGTCATGTTACCATCATGTCCTGGGAGGACTTCTACCTCATTTCAGAAACACATCGTTGGAGGTGGCAACACGCATGTACCTGAGACCAGGTGTGTGGTGATGATAAGTGTTGAACTGATGATGGTTTAAAGAAGTTTGAGATTCATTTTCATTCCTTTCTTTTATCTCTCAGGATTTGAGGTGAAGGTGTCTTTTGTTGAGGACTCTCTGGCCAGGTATCAACTACAGTCAGGCTGCATACACATACACTGGTTGAATGTTTTTTCATTTAAAAGGCTCAGTTTTGAACATCCTGCCCAAATTTGAGTTCAGACCGAACTGGTTGATTCAGTGAGTCATGTTTAGCATGTCTCCACGAATGATAAACAGGCAACTAGAGATCAGCAAAGGCAGAAGCATACAGGCTAAAGCTTAATGGCAGGAAACTGATCAAAGT
This sequence comes from Lutjanus erythropterus, assembly GCF_056507025.1. Lineage (NCBI taxonomy): Eukaryota > Metazoa > Chordata > Actinopteri > Lutjaniformes > Lutjanidae > Lutjanus > Lutjanus erythropterus. Next base: position 40,526,588 of record NC_139327.1, read on the forward strand.
GCAAGTGAAGAGCATTGAATGAGAGCTACTTATACTGGGGAGGTAATGAGTAAATGGTGAACAGCTGTTGGGATGAGGTGGTCATGTGATGCTCCACAGTGACGACTGCTGGTCATGAGGAGAAAGGCATGATCTGAAAAGATGGGAAATGGCTTAAAATACTGAGGCTGGAAATGTGAAGGGAAAGTAGAAGGTGTAACATCAGCAGTCAATGTGACAAGAATAAGAGAATCTACCACACGCTTTAAGATAATGGCAGCAAGTAAACTCATCCATACCAACTAATAGATTCTTTCATTTTTGCTGTTTGTTGAAGTACCATGCTTGCTGTGAAAATAAAAAGACATAATTTTTTCCTTCCTCTTCAGGTACCAGTCACAGCCTGTCCCTCTGGTGTCTGTGGAGGAGGTCAACCAGTGGGTGGAGAACGCCACCAACGGTCACATCCCAAACTTCCTGGAAAGTATTCCACATGACGTGGTGGTTATGCTCATGAACGCCGTGTACTTCAAAGGTGAACCATTCCACCAAACATCTCTCAGTACAGGGACTTAAGTGCATAAATCAAATCAGATGTTTCAGCTGTAATGTCAGAGTGCAGAATTCAAAAGAGTCAGTTATTTTGAATGAAATCTGAATTGTCCACCACTTTAGTGGATCAGCTGGTGTTATCTCTGTATTGGAGAATACAGAGATAAGCCAGCTGTAGCTGGCTGTGGATCAGAAGGTAAAGGTCATCTATTGATCACATCCCCACCTCCTCCTGTCCTCCTGTCCTCCTGTCCTCTGGCTCTTGCCCAAGGACACTTAGGAAGAGGTGGGTCCAAGTCATTTTTTTGCAAGTGTTTGTATTCTACTTCTAACTCAAGTCCCAGTTCAAGACAGGCAGGTCCAGAGCCAAGTCTCAAGTCCTAAACTTTGACTTTTGAATCACAAACAAGGCATAATGCACTTTTAACCCAGTGTAATTTCATTTTGTCAACAGACCCTTGACTTACGTACCAGTGTGTTTCACATACTTTTACATACATTTTGTTTTCATTGACCACTGCATAGTTTGAGGATTTTCTATCATGTTTTTTTCTGACAAGAGCTCCATAACATACCGTTAGTTTGTCATGGCTCCCTGCTGTCAGATTATTTCAGACAAATTGGATCAAATTTGTGGCTCGAGTCTGACCTCTTGATCTTGCAACCTTTCTTGCTTTCTCCACCGTCCTCTGGTCATAGAGCCGCTGAAGGGTTGAGCACTGTTCCCTGCACTCAAGGTGTTCAAGCTTCACAGTTTGGCCTCGTTGGTTTCTAAGAACCCCCATACAGAACCAGATAAGAAAAGGTCTGAGGTCAGCCTGCTGTCGATGGTGGTCTTGAGGTACTTATAGCTGCTAACCCTCTCCAATCATCCTTGGGACAGAGTCAGCCTTTCCCCACTAGTCTTTAAAGAACTTCTTTGTCTTCTTCACATTTATGTGGAGAAACTGTCCCAGGCACCACTGGTACAGCTTCTGCAATATCTCCTCAAAATGGACAGGGCTGTTGGTGGTGGTGTCGACCAATGCAGTGCCATCTGCAAACTTAACAGCCATGCTCACACTGTCCTTATTGATGTGTCAAGCAAAGTTGAACTATTGATCCTAACAAGCTGCTTTCTTTTGAGAAGGAAGTTCAGTACCTAGAGGATCATGTGGGCATCCAATGGGAGCTCTGGCAGTTTGGTGCAAAGACATGGTGCTGTTGAAGGCCAAGGGCAAATGCACAAACTGTGGTATGCGCTTAACCATTATGCTACTGGGGCAGCCCAACATTTTATTATAATGGCTGCAAATAGCTTCATTGTGCATTGGAGATTATGGCCCATGCAAAAAGGTCAACATCATCATCATTTTCTTATCTTGCTAATGATTCCTTCTTGCTCCTCCTCTCTGTTTTGCAGGTGAATGGCAGACACGATTTGACCCCCAAGGCACCTCCAAGGGAGTCTTCTACCTGGACAACCAGAACTCTGTCTCGGTGGACATGATGAAGTCTGCCCAGTACCCTCTCCGCCTGCTGGATGATCCAGAACTGGAAGCACAGGTACATCTGTGATGGTGCTGTTGTTACTGTCCATTATCACAAGTGGAGCCAAGAAGTCTCTCGTCTTTCACACACCAACACATGATACTGTTTTTTTCCAAAGTAGTTTGTCTGCATTAGAAAACATGAGTAGCCTGAATCTCTCTCTGTCACTTACAGGGTGACCAGATGTCCCAGTTAAGGGCAGACTGGATTTTCAGCCAGTTGCCCAGGGGTCCTAACAGGAATGTTCTATACAATGTCTAATACAGGAATTGTAGCTGGGACTGATTTAGATTTTGTTCAACACTGTGGAAAATTAAAAGCAATATTTTTCAAATTTGTGCATATAGCAAAGTTAAGGCTACATTAAGACTGTTGACATGCAACTTTAGATCCCATCTTGGGATCCTCAGGGTGAGCTGAAGGATGTGACTGAGGAATAAGACGTTTGACCTGCCCCAGTTAGCCTGCTGCCACCAGTGGTCAAACTGTTGACCTGAACTTAAATTGAGAGTTAGTCTATAGGAAATAAAAGAAATAAAAACAAAGTCCTTCTCTCTCTTCCAGGTTGCCAGTTTTCCCTTCAAGGGAAACACCAGCTTCTTGATTGTCATGCCCATGCTGGGCAGAGGAAACGTGTCATCAGTGCTGCCTAGACTGAACATCTCCGACCTTTACAGACGTCTACCTCAGGAGAAAACAATGCAGGTCAACTTACCCAAGGTGAAGCTACAGCACCGCCAGGAGCTCCAGGAAGCACTGACCAGCATGGGTGAGAATATTATTATCACTATGACAAAGTGCATGTCTGGAAGAACCAACATAGATACTGTTGTAGCGGTGGTGATTAGAGTTGGGTCCTGTTCATGTTGTGTATACGTATTTGATGACCCTAGAACACACTGGACACATAATGCAGAAATAATAAGTGGTCTGTTTACAGGAGCCTGAACGTGCCAGTCCAGGGAGTCAATGTGATCAAATTTATACTTCGTTGATGAGTCAGAACACTGGGAAATGCTGATGCTTTGAAATAGGACAGCACTGTATCCTGATGCATCGACAGATGTCAACCTTAGACTGAGCCATTTATATTTACAGAGGGAGCAGGTCCTGTTCCATGAAGGCAGCCATTTTGAACCCCCATGTTTCGACAGCAGCCCAGAATGCCTTTCATGATTTTGTTTTTGTGTGTTTTTCACAACCACCATAGTATCCTATACACACCTGCTCAGGGGATGTTGAGATTAGCGGTATTCAGTTGGTTGTAATGTGCAACCTCTAGATGCCACTAAACCCTACACACTGGCCCTTTAAACCACACCCCTTTGTACCAACACTTCTCCTTCTTCCTTTGTGCTTGAGTGCAAATTATACTTCATGTGTCTGTATATCTGTTAGTGTCTGATGAAGTAAATTTTGTTGTTGTGTACGTCTGTGACTTGTTGCCATACACACGAGTACACATGTGTGAACGTGTCCATCTGGCCTTTCAGTCTGTAACTCTGCCTTCTTTTTCTCTCTCTATCAGGTCTTGGCTCTCTGTTTTCAGCTCCTGATCTTTCTGGGATTTCCGACCACCCTCTGAGGGTGTCCGGTGTCCGCCACGCCAGCACCGTAGAACTCAGCGAGGAAGGCGTGGAGGCATCTGCCACCACTGTGATAACCTCCATGCGCTCCGTCTCACTCTTCTCCGTCAACTCTCCCTTCCTCTTTGCCCTCGTCGATGACACCTCTCTGACCCCCCTCTTCATGGGCATCGTCACAAACCCCGCCCCTGACAACAACCCCATGCTCAACGACGATCCCCTCGGCAACACCACCATGAGTGACCAACCTGAGCTGAAGAATAGTGCACACAGCAACAGATCGTGCAGCGCGACAGAGCCAGCAGAGGGCAGCAGTATGCAGTCATGTAGCGCCTCCACTGGTGAGAGGAAGCAGCTGCAGCCTGTAAATGAACTGGAGGGCAGCTACGGGAAGAAGAAGAAGTAACATGGAGAATCTGCTTCAAACCAGATGACTCTGTACCTGCTTCAGATCTTACTGGGAGAGGAAAAGTTTGACGTTTGGAGATTCGCCTGTTGGCTTTGTTGCAGAGAATTAGATAAAAAAAACTTTGATACCACTCAAATGTCTGTTGATCAGCAAACTGTTAGCTGAGCATAAAGACTGAAAATGAGGGAAACAGGTAGCCTTCTCTGTCCAAAACAAAATCTGCCTTCCAGCACTAAAGCTCAGCAATCACCACTGTAAATCTGTTTGGTTTAATCTGTATAAAAACCAAAGTCATCATGAAGTTGTGATGAAGTAGCAGCCAGACATGAGGGCTGTACTCTGCAAGACAGTCGAAGAGCATTTTTCCCAAATTGTCAAACTTTTCCTTTAAAGTAGATTCAGATGTGCAGCAGAGGATGAACAGCTTGGTCACATGTTGCTCAAAAGGCAACATGGAAAAATACAAATACACTGTAATTATAGTGGTCACTATTGAGTTTTATATCACAGTCAACAATTAATAAAAAATAATATTGTATACGTTAATCTCACTTCACAGGTTTATCAGACTGATTATGTTTTATCAAACTTGTGTTAACATATGGAGCTCACTGACTTTATAATGCACTTATTAGGCCTGTCAATGCATTATAAGACAGCTTTTAAAACTGCTGAAAGGACGTAACACACACAGAGACTGTTTCACACCAGAAAAACAAAAACCTGTTCTTTCCAACAACTTTTGCATTATACTATTCAAAGTCTGTTTTTTCTTTGCAGACGTTTTGCCTGCAATGTGATGATTTTAATTTGGTATTCACTCACAGAAAATAAAATGTTGACAAAAAGTGTGTTTGTGTTGTGAGAAAGAGTGTTTTTTTAAGCTTTTCTAAATTAATATTTGTTTCAGTTAGATTCTAGTGTTTCCCAAAGTGTCAGCTGTTTTCCAGACTTCATCTTAAATGTTTTTGATAACTGCCAAATAAATAGATATGATAAATATTACCATGAGCCTAGAAAGTGCAACACACTATACACTCAATAAAAACAAAGGAAAACTTTGAAACATACTATTTCATAAAACTAGCATAAAACCTGGATGACCTGGATTATTATGGTACCAAAGAATATCTTTAAGATTAAAAGAGTAAACAGTGTTAACAGGATCAAACATGTGAGACTCTTTGTCTTCAGTCAAAGTTTCTCTCATCTGACTCATGAGCTCCTGTCCTGCGCGCTCCCGCCGCTCTGTTGGCAGCAGCGGGGACGCGCGGAGGCGGGAGGCGTCAGCGGGCTGAAGACTCCTCTCATCAGCAGAGACAGAGACAGTCTGAGACAGAGACAGTCTGAGACAGTCTGAGACAGAGACAGTCTGAGCGACGTGGATCGTCAGGGAGCAGAGCAGAGGTGAGTGCGCTTTTTGCGCTTTTACGCACAAATTCTGACTTTGATGTCACAATAAATGGAAATGAAGTCACCGTGAGTTCAGCGCTGCAGGATGAGGAGCGGAGCTGCTGTTCAGACTGAAGCTCTGAGGGAAAAAACCTGCAGAAAGAATTCAAAGCTCCTCGTCTAACATCGATTTAGTCGTTTGGCGTTAAGGAAAAAAAGTTTCACTGTTTCCTGACGCCATAGTTCTGCACGATCTGGTGAAAACATGTTCTTAGTGGGAATGATTATTTTTTCATTTTGACTGAGAGAAAACTTAAAATCCTGATGATGTGACATTTGTTGGGTTTTCTTAACATCTGGAGCAGAAGGTCTGCAGGTCAGGACGCCTCTGCAGCTCTGCAGGACTTCATCATAACGCTGTTTGTTACGTTTTTACTTTATCAAAAAGTGCACCTTCTGTGATTCGATGTTGCTCTTTGCCATATTGAGATTTTGATAATATTTCAGTTTCAGTTGTGCAGCCCTACAGTTTTCTAATAATTTTACCATCAGGAACGTGCGCATGAACTTTCTCCAGTTCAGTTCAGTGTTTCCATCTGAGCTCTGCCAGCAGACAGTCAGACACACAGCTGGAGTTTTTCCACCCGACAGTTTATATAAGAGTTCTGATTTGAGTGCAGGGTCAGTGGAACAGTCCAAACATTAAACTGACTGTAATCAGTAGAGTCCAAATGTCATGAAACAAATGAGAAATACATTAGTGTGTGGTGTATCTTTGAAGGTGTTGTGAAACATTAATAACTTTCTCATTTAAAAGGTTCTTCATGAGGACACTGAGGTTATTTAGGGTTATAAAGACTTTGGTGCCAGGAACATGTCTGCAGGTCCCTGTGTTTAAAAACTGTTGAAAGGCAGCCAATCAGAAAACATTCCTGTGACAAGTTCCTGCAGGACACACGTGTCTGCTGAATCAGCTGTTCATCTTCAGCCTGCTGCAGGACTCTGCAGGTCTCCACCAACCACAGACAAACAATACACACCAATGATACGAGCTGAACCTTTAATGATCCTTGTTGTGGAGTTAATGATGCGTTCACGTGTCCTCTGGCTGTATGCTGGATCACATCAGTCAGATTATTTAAAGGGGACCTGTTATATGTTTCTGATATATATGAGGTTTGGGTGGTAAACAGTTTTTCATACCTATAGGATATTTGTGTAAAACAGCTCAACTGACTGTACTCCACTGTACTGTAGTACTGTAATGTAATGTAGGCGGACCTCATCGTCATAGCAACATTATTCCCACAGCTGCTAACAACACACTGAAGGAGGGCCTTAAAGAGGCAGAAGCTAAAACAGCTGGTTTCAGACCAGTGTTACCAGATCGGTGTGATGTTTTCCAGCTCAGTAACTGCTCAAAATCTGCCCAAACTGATAAAAAAAAAAAAGACACATGAATATTATCAATAATAAAATGAACTAGAACTGCAAGCAGTTATGAACGGGGGCCAAGCCTCCCCGCGCGAGCCGTTCCCCGCGGCCCTCGGAACCCACGGTCGCGGGCCCCGAGGGACGAGGGGCTCGGGGCGATCGCGGGGACGCGTGCCGTCGTCAGAGCTGCGGCCTTCCAGTTCAGGGCAATTGTCAGGACACAGGACAAAGCTTAGCTGCAGTATTCACTGTAGTGGGTGTGCACTGTTAGTGCCAAAGGCAGAATGGTGATTTTGATTTGTTGTAATAAATCCCGCCCACTTTGACCAATCATTACGTAAGTTGGCGGTTGGCCTCAGGGGGGAGTCCACATCATGCACAGCGAATTTCGTAGAAATCGGTGCAGCCGTTCTAGAGATATAAACTTCCCATATCTCTAGCGCCCCCTAGTGGCCAAAATTCGCCAAATTCAGCTCATAGGCTCCCAGTCTCATGCCAACCAAGGATCTCTGATTTGGTGTCAATAGCATTTACTTTGACCGAGATATGCAACATTTTCCATTTTTATGGCTAGCTACGGAAATTTGTTCGTTAATAATTCGCGGAATTTTCAAGCCAATAAAAATGTTTTGATAACTTTAGGTCATGACGAGCAGAAGAGTGTCCAGGCCAATTTGCGTGCAAATCGGACAAAGTCCCTAGGAGGAGTTGGAAAAAGCAGGTTTTCCAGTTTTCGCGATTTTGCGAAAAAATTATTTAGGCGGAAGTGGGCGTGGCCAATTGCAAAGTGACTCAGCTCTATTCAAGGAATGTGGGGATATAAGGTTTTTGAATGTGCGACATACGGTGTGGGAGTTATAGGCCAAAACGCGTTGTCCTTGGTTATAGCGCCCCCTACAGGCGGACATGTGCAGTTTTTTGTGTCTGAGGTACGTGCGGGGGTGTGGGCCAGCCCTCCAAATTGCACCGCCCTACCTTGCACGGTTTAGCCTGCAGCATGAGTTTTATCAACGGAAGAATAAAAATAGAGGAAGAAAATAATAATAATAATAATAATAAAAATCCGAACAAAAACAATAGGGTTCCCAGCACCGCTGGTCCTGGGAACCGCGTATGCCTTGCATTCGCGGTCCCCAGGCCCCGCGGGCTTGGCCCCCTAATTAATGAACAATAGCAACAGTGTTGTGGTTCATCACAAATTTTCAGTGTAACATAAAGATAAAAGATGTTTATTAGTGAGCTAGAATGCAGATAGGAGCTCGAATTGTACCATAGAACTATATAAATATTTTCCATTTCTGCTCTCTGCCTTAGAAATAGAGAAAAAATAAAGAGGCAGCTCAGATAATGAAAATAATAGGTTTTATCTGACTTAAACTGAAACAAACCTCCATAGTGGGGATGTAAAAATGCCAAAAACTCAAGGTATGATAAACACAATAAAATCCAGGATATTATATTTACTGTCATTAAAAAACAAAGAAAAATGATGCCTTGAATAAATAATAATAAATCTGATGTGTACAGCATTCATCTAAAATCATCCTTTTACCTCATATCTCCTCACAGCAGAATGAACTGGATGTGTTCACATCAAGGAAAACGATTATGGATATTAGAGCTGCACGATATATCGTTTGAGCATCGTCATCGCAATGTACGTGTGCGCAATAGTCACATCGCAGGTCCTGCGATGTAGGAGGCAAATCAACTAAATGTGTTCTCATCTAATTTCAAGGGTACCTGACACACACTGCGTGCAGCGATCCACCAATCACAATCGTTCTTAATCAGTTTGCCAAATCAGACCACGCCCCTGCATATGGAGTGAGTCGCAAGATCAGTGCAGGTTAACTGTCCACAAGATGGCAGCAGTGCAGCAGTAAGTGCTATTCAAGTCATCTGGTGAAAATTCCTATATTTTTTCATATCACAATATATATCGCAGAGTTAAAAAAAATCACAATGTCAGTTTTTTCCAATATCATGCAGCCCTAATGGATGTGCATTTTTAAGATACTGTATTCCTTATGTATTTAAAAAAAAAAAACAGACTCACTGTAAACCAGCCGGACAGATGCTGAACTGAAAACTGGCAGCTGTTTCAGACAGAAGCTGCAGGGGGCTGCATAAAGGGCCAGTACAACATAAATAAGAATGTTTTTGAGGTTTGAATGGTGCAAATCCCAGAATGAAAATAAAGAGCTGGAAATGAGCAGAATGCACTGAACTATAATAATAATAAAATAACAAAAGAATTTTACTTTAGATCACACACTGAAATCAAACTCAGCTTTCAAAAGTTTTTAATGATTTGAGAATATTTGAGAAGTTCAAAGAAAAGTGAAAGTCAAGAAACTGAGTTGGTTGGACGACACCATCTGGATTTCCCATCAGGCACGGTGTGTGTGTGTGTGTGTGTGTGTGTGTGTGTGTGGTCTGAGGTTCAGATGACAGACTTTTGTTTTCCTTAAACCACGACAACCAGGTCCAGATGTGTGCAGAGGAACAAAAGACACATTGTGTGCGTGTGTGTGTGTTTTAGTCTTCGTGTGTGTTTAAGTGTGTTCAGCTGCAGTTTCACCAAAATGATGATGAGAGTGTTTAACTTCTGTTTGACTCATCGAGCCGCCGCATAATCTTCCTCCTCAGAATTAAGATTATAATTTTCTCACATAATCACTATGGACACTGTGTTTCAGAGAAATATTGGTTCGGTGATGGTTTTTCTGAAGTTGTGGATGTTTGTGCGCTCAGAGATGATTGGCTCTTTCTCGAGCTCCTGACATCAGTTTGTATTTTGTGGCGACTGGTTATATAATTCTGTGGCGTCTGCTGTAATTATACAAAACAGTGTTTTGGGATTTTGTGGCTCTGGACGTCATCATTGTCTCTGAATATGAAAAGGTTCCAGTAACAGACGATGACTTGTTATATAACTGTTTTGGATCATTTCATTTCTTTGTCCTTCTGATCATTTCTTCCTTCTTTTCATGCACTGTTTATTTGTGTCACTGCAGTTTGTCTTAAAGAGAAATTAGGAGCACTTTGTTTAATGCAACAAGTATATTAATCAGTCCGTCCAGATTTTTGGGGGGATTGTTGCAGCTTAAAATACCTGATTTAATGGCAGTGCATATTGTGATGTTTTTAGGTGTTTGCTGCAAAGAAACTGCAAGAACAAGTGAAAGTTGCAAAATAAAAGTTGCAGTTTTTTAATTATTTTAATCATTTTTTATATAATGCAAAGTAAAAACAAACAAACAAACAAAAACCCTGTAAATAATAAAAAACTGAGTTGGTTAATTAATTGTGTGGTTTTAATGTGGGGGACTGCTATGATATGATTGCCAGAACTTGCAGGAAACTACAATTATTGCTGAAATTTGCAGAAAAGTTGTTGTGATTGGACAAAACTGCAGGTTGTGCAGAATTCATGGGGATTGACTGAATTTGCTTTAATTATTGTTGCGAGTGCAACTTCACAACTTCCTGGAGGGACTGATTAAATTGCACATGATATAATATCATATACGGTGAGTGCTGACTGAAATCTGATAAATACTGTCAAGTACTGAAAATCAAATATCAGAGTCTTGTTGACGTTCTCTAATCAAAGTTCATGATTTGAAGCAGGAAACTTCGCTTAAATCAAATATAGACTGAAGTTAGAAAACTGCCTCATTTAAAGTGTCTACAGTAGATATTTTTATTAAACAATGAATGAAAAAATAATGAAACAATAGTCGTGTTTTCATCCAAACTTATTGCTCTTTTCAACTGAATTTCAAGTAAGCTGGCAAAAGAAAATATGAATGAATGCTTGTTTTTATCCGCTACTGTTATGTGGTTATTAGGCATTGGTTCATCAAGATAAGCACTAGGTGGCGCCAGTTCTCCAGTCAGAAAACCACGATACCATTGCAGAAGAAGAGAAACAAGCTGGCATAATTACAAGAGTGTCAATGGAATCTGAAACAGTGAATAAAGTAGAAAATAAGTGAGGAATCAGACATTTGTGTTAGTTTCATGTGTTAATGTGAGAAAGGTTCCATCAGATCTGTGTGGAGAACATCAGGGATGTGTTATAGAGCCATGAGAACCATGAGGAAACAGCTGATCAGTAACGCGTCTTCATCTTTGCTCTGTTTCAGCACTACTGGTGATGAATGAATGAAATCTCTCTTTTTGTGTTTGTCTTCCAGGATGAAGGGAACAACTTTCCTGCTGGTGTTTGGAGTCGTCCTGAGCTTCTGTCAGGCTCAGGTACCCACAATGCTTTGCAGCAGCAATTCTTCCTGACAATGCACCATAACAATGTGCATCATAATATGCATGAATTTAATTCTTTTATTCTTTTCTGATGTCTTCATTGATCTGTTCCAGTCGGAGACAGGAGGTGAGGAGACGGGTGGTGAGGAGGAACACGTGGAGCTCTTCACCACACCCCCAACTAAGATGGCCGCTGCCACCTCGGACTTCGGGTATAACCTGTTCCGCGCCCTGGCGAGCCGCGAACCTGCGACCAACGTCTTCCTGGCCCCCATCAGTGTGTCTGCAGTGCTGACGCAGTTCTCCATGGGTGAAGACACAAACACACTACAAACTAAATCCAAACTCATACTTTGGTTTTGACTGCCATGATGTGTACGAGCCTGTCAGCCAAACAAATTTATGTCAGAAAAACACCATCATCAGGAGGTCAACAAAGGCTTTTTCCAAATGTGTTCATCTTTACTTCAGTCGGTTCTCACTCCCAGTACATACAGCAGCTTGGTCAGTGGCTTTGCGCTAATTATGCTGCCTTAGGTTCCCTTGTAGCATCATTTCAGTAGGTAAAAAAAATCAGTCTAAGCTCAATCTGCCTGATAGGCACCAAAATTTTTCCAACCACACCTAAAGGCATTACTTAATATAAATCCCCTCCACTCAAAAGTGTGTTTTTCTTAAGTTAGTATCACTTAAAATGTCTGACCTGACTATATATATATATATATATATATATATATATATATATATATATATATATATATATATATATATATATATATATATGCATGGAACACGTCATCTGAACCTCATGGACACGTGGAATGTCTGTGCACTTCCCTCATCTTACGTACTGCGAGCAGCCACTTTTGGTGCAAATTCAAAAGAAATTCTAAGGTTGGTCACTGTCTAATGTTTCATGTAGACAAGGAATCCTTAAACCTCCAGCGGACTGTCAAGTCAGTCAATCAGTGCTGGTTTGAAGCTAACAAACAACATAAACACATCAAAGATGCTAAAGACACTTAGCATTCTGATCTGTCTGCACGACAGAGCCCTCATCTGAGTCTGGGTCTGACAGAGGCTCAGACATATCTGTCTGAATCTCTTCATGTTTCCTCTAACCTTGTGCCTCAACTGCAAGACAGTCAAATGTGCTTTTCACTCGCATGTCTCACACAACAGAAACACTCTCATTTTTATCGGTGTAGCTGTCTGCATCAGTGGCGTCTCATATCCCAGCTGTGTCTGACAGGCATAAACACGACATAAAATGTTTATTTAGACCTCACGTCTATTTTTTCGTTAATATGCCTGCAAATAAGAGGCTTGTGCTCAGTAAAATGCAATGAAAACATATTTTATCCACATTTTGTAATGTGTGCTCTACAGTCAGAAAGCAGCTTATTCTGTGGTTTAATTCCACAGATTCTCCCCTTCACTCTACCAAGCAGGTGGGAAAAACAAGACAGGATCTTCTTGGACTTCTGCTGTGGTGTTTTTTGTGAGCAAACTATACATTTACTGCCACTAGACAACTTAACTGTTAAACTTTAATCCATTCTTTCAACACCAGCACCTGTCTATATGCATTTTATTTATGGAGAATAGATCAGGAACATTCACACATATCAAAGGAAAACTGCAGACTGCACGAAACATTTGGCTGCTCATTAGCTGTTTGTAACGGGTGGGCGCTACAAAGCCTACAAAGACTTCAGTGTCAATGATGTGACAGTTGCATTCTAGACAAGGGATAATGCTAACGCAGCCCTTTTGATGCTCTCTGCTTTTTCATTGGTCAACCTCGGCAGTGGTGGTGGGCAGAGCCCGAGGCCAGATCCAGAACTTTTCAATGAGGGAGAAAGAACAGATATGCTTCCAAGATCTCTCCAGTCCCCCAGTTTTTACATGAGAAAACCATTTTAACCAAAATATTAATGATAGCAGAGTAAAATATGTCTGCAGGGAAACTTTAAACTTGTTTCTCATATATACGTACTGTAGATTAGAATCCTGCACTAGGCTACTAGTAGATGACTTTGCTAAGAACACAAGACAAAGCAAGCAGCTAATATCACTGACAAGTCCAACAGCAAAAAGTCCAGCTCACCATCTGACTGTCTGTCAGCCTTTTACTTCACCAAGCTCTCCACTAAATGACTAAAAAGCAGTTCCATTTTTGCTCTTGTTCAGCAGCATCTTGCTCAGTCACTCTTTTTTTCCTCTTCTTTGCTTCTGCCATCAGCGTCCACTCTACCTCTGCCAGGGTGTCTATACTGATGCTAGCTTCTTTTTATAGCTAACTTAAGACCCACCTGACAAAGTCCCTGAAAGCATCACACACTTCTCGGGGGAGATTGTACCCACTCAAACCAAGTTACATAGTGCAAGGACAGAGACTATTAGACGTCAGTGTAGCATCAAAATAATTTTCAAGGTGTCACTTCAAGGTAAAACAGTTGCATAATGTTGCTTTAACATGATCCCTTCTCTCCCCAGGAGGGTCTGAGCGTGCTCAAAGGCAGCTGTTCAGGGCTCTGAGGTACCACACCCTGCAGGACCCTCAGCTCCACAACACCCTGAAAGACCTGTTGGCCTCGGTCAAGGCTCCCGGCAAAGGCCTGAGTACTGCAGCACGCATCTACCTGGCCCGACGTGAGTTCATGGTGGGAGCAGGGTGACTGGATATAAACATCAGGGATCCACTTGCAATTATATGTCTGTTCAACTACAACAGACGTTTATCAAACTACAAACATGGTTTAACTTGTAACCTCTTTGAGTTTACTGTGGCGGAAAACTTCAAACTTCTGGGAGAATTTAAGATTGAAGAAAAACAAACAAATAAATCACACAGTCAACAGGGTACTGAAGACTTTATAGGTGTTTTGTTTAGGCTCTGAAATGTTTGCTCTGGCAAAATGAGAAATGTGATACTATTAAAGAGGATTATGACATTTTAGATTCTATAGAGCAGCAATCAGTTTTTACAGCCTTGTTAACGAGAGGCCAACATTTACAGAAACAGTGGAAACAGGCTGCTAACAAAGTTGTAGCTGCTTATATTAATACTCATTTGGCAAAATTACTTTGGCTTGTGGCAACACAAATTATCTATGGTCAAACAGACCAAATGAATTATTATTTACATGTGCACTTCATCTTGTGACACTGCTGATGTAGAGTGATAATGTTTATGATAATGACAGAAAGTCAGACCTTTTCTCTTCAAGATGATGATTAATGTTCTAATTAGCCGATATTCTCCTCGGAACCCCAGTGCCAATATTCTCTTTGTGAGAGCTGCTTCAGCTCAAAAAGACCTGAGGACTTAAGGGCATAAGTTAGTTTGTGTTCAGCTTTTGTCAGGGGACAAAATATTTTTCTGGTGGACCAAATTTTGCAGGCCAGATGTGGAGAGACAGATCTGATGTTTATTCTTGAAGGTAGCTGATGCTCTCATTGAAACTCCAGATCTGATATTCTCTGTGTGAGAGCTGCTCCAGCTCAAAACACCTGAGGGCTTAGGTCAGACTTTGTTTGGCATATCCTATGTGTTGTCTATACTAAGTATGGCTGAGGCCATCATATAGCGACTAACTCAGTCATATATGACAGTCATATAGAAGCTCAATACAAGATAATGGTTTAAATGGTGCATACTTTAAGATATGAAGTCTCTCCTCATAGACATACGTGCTGTTCCATTGCTTCAAACTCCATGTCCAAACATCTGGCCAGGCTTGGCATGATTGTCAGATTAAACATTTTGGAACAGCACAAAAATTATCTGATACAGACCTCTGGATTTCATCATGGGAATGTTATTGGAAAGGACGATTCTGGTGTGGTTAGGAGTTGACAAGTATTTAGTTTGAAGCATACTGAGGCTGTAAGACACTGGTTTTGGTAAAGAGGCTCAGTTTGAATCCTAATATATATTACCCACATCCTTTAATATTTTTTATCTGGTATTCCTTAAAGAACATTGAGATGAATTTCTACAACAGTATCAAAACAAGATTTTGGATCCCATGTTTGCATGATGGCATGATGTTGCAATGACTGACAAACTGAAACTTTGTTTGTTTGTACCCTTGTTCTGGGGTCCTTAAGTATATATCAGTCAACTTCAAGTCAGCTGAATCTTTATAGAGTCAACTGCAACTGCAAAAACTGCAGAAATCAACATTTTTATCCCATCAGAACTTTGAACTGACAGATTTAATCATCTGTTCTCAGGACTTCGTCTGAAGCAGGACTTCTTCACGCTTGTGGAGCAGCAGTATGGAGTTCGTCCAAAGGGACTACAGGGAGGAAACAAAGATATGAAAGACATCAATGACTGGGTGTCGCAGCAGACGGGTGGGAAGGTACAGCGCTTCCTGGCCACGGCCACATCCATACCCCGAAACTCTGCAGTGAACACTGTGAGTGCCGCCTACTTTAAAGGTATGTCACATTTACCAAAGTCTTCTGATTGTTGTAGATTTGAAGAGAAAATTGCCAGCTGGTGCACAGAGTGCTGCAGGCGACACCAGAAGTTAGCACCACTCTGTCTTCCTCCAAACTAATCCAACATTTATGATCCTGAAATGTTTTGATCAGCGAGATAATCTTCACAAATAAACACCACTTTTATGTCTAAAGTGTAAATGCAATCACTGGAGGTAAAGCTAATGTTAGGATATAAACAAACTACACCACCATCAAATGACATAATGTCACAACCGCTAAGTGACTAGTGTTTGGCATGAAGACGTTTAATGTCCTCGACAAAGTCTGTAGTCTCATTTAGCCACTTGTTAGCAGCCGTCTTTAAAACACATGTAAAAGTTTCAAAATTCAGGAGTGAAGTGTTTACCTTCACATTTTATGTCGTAATGCAAAACATGAAAATCTCTTCAGTTTGTGTTAATCACAGACCTTATTTCAGACATTCAACAAAAACACATTCAAAAAACTTCCAGTCGATTGAACCCTGCAGAACTCTGTTAGTTTGAATATAACTGATGGACAGTTTGATGTTTCTTCTTGGATTTGTACTGCATTTTCTTCCAAACACTCACTGGCCGTGTTTTCGTCAAACATTTGTGATGCACATTTTGAAGTGTTGCTTTAGAAAAGGTCGATGGAAAAACAATTAAAATGAGAAAAAAAAAATCTCTTTAATTTCACAAAACTACTGGGGTGATTTTTGTCTTTTTCTAGAACAAGTTAAAGCTCTTAATGGATGCTGGAAACCCTGATGTAGTGAACATTTATGTCAAATGGCTCATCAGCTGTTTCCTCATGGTTCTTATGGCTCTATAACACATCCATGATGTTCTCCACACAGATCTGATGGAACCGTTCCCACACTAATACATAAAACCAACAGAAATGTCTTATTTCCATCCTGTTTTCTACTTTTTTTATCAGTAATGATAGAGTTGTGTGTCTGTGAACAGGGAAGTGGGTGACTCGGTTTGGTCAGAGCGGAGTGATGGAGAACTTCCAAGTGGATGGTGCAGCACCTGTCCGGATTCCCATGATGCAACAGGATAATTACCCTGTGAAGATGGGTGTTGACTCAGACTTGAGCTGTGTGGTGAGTTTTTTTTTTTTTTTTACCAGTATGTTACTTTTAAACTACAGCAAAGTGTTCTCTATTTATTGTTTCTACTGAAAGTGATGAACTTCAGCTCACTCTCTGAGATCTCTCCTGAACGCCGCCTCCTCCTCCAGATCGCTCAGATCCAGATGCAGAATGACATCAGCATGTTCGTCTTCCTTCCTGATGATGTGACCTCCAACATGACGCTGCTGGAGGAGAGTCTGACTGCAGAGTTTGTTCAGGACCTCTCCATGACGCTCCTTCCTGCCCAGGTGTCCCTCACCCTTCCCACCCTGAGGCTCAGTTACTCCACAGACCTGCTGCCGCTGCTCAGCGACCTGGGTGAGTCCAAGTCTGACATGCAGATACGTCCAGAGTTTACTTGGATTTTCAACAAATATGGATGCAAATAAAGTGCCAGGATAAAACTAAGTGAGACCCTAAAACTCAAACCAACTACATGACATTTTCAAACATCCTCTTTTTGTTCGACCAACAGCAAAACCTAAAGATATGAAATTTACAATAATATGAAACTTAGAAAGAAACTATTCTTCAAAAAATAAAAAAAATCTTTGAAAAATACATGCTTGAAAAAAAACGCTGAAGTAACTGATAATGATATTAGTTGCTGCTTGATTTTCATTAATCATTCGACTCTTTGCTGCACCGTTAACAGAAAATAAAATATCGTCTGCAAACAAGTTTATATAAGATCACGACTTGTTCACTGTCATCTCTCCTCTTTGTGTTTCAATTCTTCGTCCTCCTCCTCCTCCTCCTCCTCCTCCTCCTCCTCCTCCTCCTCCTCCTCCTCTATCCCCCTCTTCCGTCCCTGCAGGTCTCTCCGAGTGGCTTGCGGACCCTGGTATGGAGAAGATCTCGGCTCTGCCCGCCACGCTCAGCAGCGTCAACCACAAAGTTGTCATGGAGACAGCGCCCGAGGGGAACCAATACCCCAGCACCACATCAACGGCGAGCCACCTGACGTACCGAGTGGACCGACCCTTCCTCTACCTGATCCGAGACGAAACATCGGGGGCGCTGCTCTTCATCGGCAGGGTGGTCAACCCCAAGATCCTGACGATATAATGAACACACACACACACACACACACACACACACACACACACACACACACACACACTCTTAGCAGGTCCTAGGAGGGATGTCAGGTGTTTGCTCTGCGTTTGTGGCGGCAGATATCTGTGAGGATATTTGAACTGATTGACTGATTGATGATTCTTTACTTTTCATGTTGAAACATTTTAATCTGACAGGACACACAAACACACTGACGAGTTTACTAAAGATTGTTTTTTTAAGTAATCAAATATTGTCATGTGTGTGAAACCAAATAAACACGACAATGAAATAAAACATGCCTCTCTTTTTTGTGTCCAAAAAAAGTTCAAAAGTTTCCACATTTTTATCAAACCAAATATTCTGCTTCAGTCCATGTTACGGATGAACTCGTGACATTAAAGGTCTGCATCATCAGTGAAGAAAAATAATAATAGTGTTTATTTAATAAATAATATGTGCATTCTCATTTGTGCATTTGGATAGCATGGATAGGTGCATGAAAGATTATTTATTTTTTGTATTTTTTGCATTTGCTTTCAATGACAGGAAGTGATGTCAGACAAAAGTCACTGCTCAG